>NC_065511.1:15053864-15099219 GCF_006386435.1 Epinephelus moara | reverse complement strand
GGTCCGCTGGAAAACCGAAGATCAAGGACGCAGCGATGCAGCTCTGCCACAGCAGCCACCCTTGGGCAAACAAATCAGTCTCCAGCGTGCCGCTGTCCAGCAACCTCGAATCTGTAGGGGAGGGGGGGCGGACACGACTCGCGGCAGTATTTTGAATTTGAGTGCAGTAACCGTTTTGGCCACATTCTTACATATAGCGCCTTTAAGGTACAAACGTGATTTATTTAATTAAACCTACTTCAAAATAAGGAAGTAAAGCATGTTGTCGTGTCGTGAGTGGCTGCAGTGTGTGTGTGTGTGTGTGTGTGTGTGTGTGTGTGTGTGTGGGTGGAACAGAACAAATGAAACAAAGACAAACCAAACTACACCATGTTGGCCATGTAGCAGTCAGCTGCTCAATCAGGGGAGAGAGAATGAGCAAGCTGACAACTGAGGCCTTTTTATAAGGTAAGACCACACCCTCAGGTGTGGCCAGGAAGATTGGACGGCCCGCCTCTTCAGCCACAAGGAAGAGCTGTGAAGGAACAGACACATTAGTAAGGCCGTCACACCCCCACCCATAAAAATGAGGCCCCAAGGGTGCCTCAAAAGCTGAACCATACAATACCATATTATATAACACAGGAACATTTCAATAGTTCTCTCGTCTTACCGGAACAGCCCAATCCACTTCCAAACCACTCACCCAACCCACACCCACTCAGCAACCCGGTACCTGGAGAAGCAGATTCAGAGCAGGAGGGAGAGAAGAGTAGTTCAGAGCAAAAAAGGACACCTGGTAAAACACAATAGAGAGGAATTGCACGAGACAATGCATCAGCCACAACATTTGCAGAACCTTTAATGTGGCATATGTCAAGGTTAAATGGCTGCAAGAACAAACACCAAGGCATCAGCCGTTGATTTGGGTTTTGTAGGGAATGCAAGAACGTCAAGGGCCAGTGCCTCCTTGATTAATTCCAGTTTGTAACGCTCAAACTCCTGACACTTTTTCCTGCTGCAGCTCAGCTTCACGTAACTTCACATTACATTTCAACCTCTCCATTTCCACAGCCTGCTCCTGTGCATGAACAGCCTGGTCTTGTTCCATTTCCAATTCACGCTGCAAAATCAACAGTTCTTTTTGTTGTTCAAAAGTTAAAGTCACCCCAATCCCGGCTAAAGGCCTCACAAACTTTAGAGACAGCTCTGGTTGACTGAAGGCCTCACAAACTTTAGAGACAGCTCTGGTTGACTGACCTGAGGAGAAATTTCACTGGCTGACTGGGTGTCACTACCTTTTCCTGCAGCAGACAAAACCCCCAACTGAACCAAGCCATCCTTTATTGTGCACAAAATATGATCTTTACGTCCCTGACTGGGGATTCAATGCCAAAATGCTCTGCCACCTTTACCAACCGATCCTTGGTGTAAGTCTCCAATAGACCTTCACTGGGATTCTGCACAAAATCCTCAATCGCAGACATGATTGGAACAATAGCTGGCCCACACAAACCAAATACTTACACCTGACACTCTAGGCTAACCTGCCCCAAACTGACCACAAAAGTTTACTACCAACCCGATGTGACAGCCACAATGTGGAACATCCTTCCCCCTGGCTAACTATCTACCCGGGAAACTAGCTGTCTGTCTCAACCCTAGTCTTCATGCAATAGCGCTGGTGGGAGATTTAAACACCTAGCCCAATGACCCGGCCAGGCAACCATTAAAATGGCAACCTACCTAGACAATCACGGAAGTGTAGCCAAAGCAAAAAAAATGCTGTGGCCATACTAATGCACAAAAGCAACAAACTAAAACAAAAAACAACAAATCCACGGATGGATGTTGTTCTAATACCTATCGGGGAAGTAGCTCCACTGACGAGGCTGTTTTATTCACACCAGATCAGAGGCAAACACAAAAATAAGGCAGGTTAACAAATACCTACAGGTGTAACCACCTGAGCCTGAAATCCAAGCCACCATTTAAATACGTGTTAGACTCCCTCCAAAACCAATGCTTCAATTTAAGCTACTGCTACAAAGTAGCAATCACTGTCTCTTACTCACCACAGTAGACAATTCATCCTGGACGACCCCCCATTTGTTACAAACTTGGCTCACAGTTTGCAACAAAAGAGTCTACACAAACAATTTAAGTTACAAAGGTGATTTATTTAACTAAACCTACTTCAAAATAAGGAAGTAAAGCACGTAGCAGCAGCCATCAGTGTAAGGAGAGCAGTAAAAGAGGCAAAAGGGACTACAGGAAGAAAGTGGACCTACAATTCCAGGAAGGCAATCTAGGAAGCATGCAGCAAGGACTAAAAAGTATGACAGATTACAAGTGACCATACTTGTCCACCATCATACTTGTGTTCAAGAAAACAAGAGTAACCTGCCTGAATGAGTACCGCCCTTTGGCTCTCATCTCTGTAATGAGGAAGTGTTTCGATGAAATGCTTCTTAAAGTGGTAAAGGATTACATCTGCTCCTCACGAATCAGCACAGTGGACCCACTACAGTTTGCCTACTGTCCCAACCAACCTACAGAAGACACCATCCTCCACATGACCCTATCTCACCTGGATAAAAAAGGGACCTATATCAGGTTGCTGTTCCTTGACTACAGTTCAGCGTTTGTCACCATAGTTCCCTCCAGGCTGGTCACAAAGCTCAAGGGGCTCGGATTAAACACTCCACTGTGCATGTGGATCCTTCACTTCCTGACAGGCAGACCCCAGTGATGACAATCGGCAGACACACCTCTTCTACCCTCATCATTAATACCGGAGCACCTCAGGACTGCGTGTTGAGTCCCCTGCTGTACTCCCTGTACACACACAACTGTGTAGCCACTTCAGACCCTAACACCTTCATCAAGTTTGCTGACAACACAGCTGTAGTGGGCCTGCTGCCAGTCAACAATGATAATGTCTATCTGACAGACGTAGAGGACCTGACCCGCCTGTGTCAGGACGACAACCTACTCCTGAATGTCAGCAAAACTAAGATGATAGTGGACTTTGGGAAGAAGCAGCAAAGAAATTATGCCCCCCTTAATATCAACAGGTCCTCGGTGGAGAGGGTGGATAGCTTCAAATACCTTGGTGTCCGCTTCACCAAAGGCCTGACCTGGGAGCTGCATACTGACTCAGTGGTGAGAAAGGCAAGGTAGAGACAGTTTCACCTTAGATACTTGAGGAAATTCCGGGTATCATCTCAAATGCTGAGATATTTCTACTCCTGCACCATCGAGAGTGTCCAATTTAGTACTCGTTATCTCATTATCATCATCACTGCAAACAAAGGAAATCCCTTGTTTGTAACATGACTCTTGGCTGTAAGCAGGGATGGACTTAAGGTGAGGTTCAGGTAAAGACCCTCTCTCCACCTTTTACTCTGATCATGTTTTCTTTTCTTTTCTTTTATTCTTCATCTGGTCTTGTTAACACTTAAGGTGTTTTTGAAACCAAATTCTTTTACGTCCATTAGTCTCTTTGTTTTCCTTTTCTTTGACACTCCTTTAAAATGTTTTCATTCCCTCCCTCCATCAGGAGACCAGTCCATTCACAGGCATATTCAGGTTGTTCTTTCTCCCAGTGCGCCTCCTCAATACTCCAGTGTTTCTTTATCAAATGTAATAGGAGAAGTGTGGGATCAGATAGAGAACTATTTGCGATCTGTCTGGCAGAAATACACTGAGCTGCTGCAGTGAACATTTTTGTGGATGTAACAGACTGACCAATTGCATGCTTTTAAACATCTGACAAGTTAGTAATTAACAACAGTAAAATACACAATGGAAGATTCAGCATTAGTGGACTTAAAGCAGTGATCATCAACTGCTAGGCAAGTGGAGCTTGAGGCCTATTGAAAAGAGGCTGCAACCATGCTTTGGTGCCACCTGGATTGGCCGTGTTGCAGGCAGCACTGCAGAAGGCAATGGAGGAAATGGGCTGCTTTACTGGCATCTTGTCACCCATGCAATTGGATGTAATAAATGTCATAACTACTCAGGGTAAGACTGGGCCAAACTGGGAAAATCATTCAGGCCAGGAAATAAAATGTGACATGTAGCCCCAGTCTGGACACTTTTTAGGCAGGGAGTTGAGAGGCCCTCCTCCAGGAAAATTTTAGTTTCAGGACTTCTTTTTCTGCATTCTGGTGAATTTTGGTGCATGTGAATCACAAAAACGAGTCAACAACTGCTTTGAACAATGTGCTGTTATGAACACGAAGGAGTAAGGGGACTCAAGGACTAACCTTAAACTAATATTGGTTTAATAATAAATAACTAAATACAATGATCATTTATATGATTTGTTATATAATTAACCATGTTTCCAACTCGAAAACAGATAAAAAGCCAGTTTTGATTTTTTTTTTTTCATTGTAGAGACCACCAAAAACCAGGTCTAGATAAAAACCTCTGTACTTAGACCAAACCCGGACTGCATGCACGTGTTGACCCTAGTGACTGTTTAAAATCATGTTTCATATTTGTGAAACCTTTTATCTATTTGTGAAAACCAATTAATAGTTAAAATTCAGTGATTTTTTTCATCATGCATGCTCAGATGATCTGTCCCTGAGTTGAGCCCAAAAGATTTTCAAGAGTTTAAAATGATTTTCTTCAATATTACATATGATCATTTGTGACAGCAAACAAACGCCACAGTCTGATCAATCAAAACTCAGAGGGCAAGATAAGACAAAAAAACATTTATTATTTTCATGACAAAATCACAGGTGTTACAATACAACACATTGTGTCATAATGCTGAGTGGACCTCAATTTATTCATTCAGTGGGCCTGTTTTTGAGTTAAACTTTAAATCGTTCATACAATTTCTCAATAATTAGAAAAATCTAGTCACAGTTAGGTTTGAACTAATTGTAATATTTACTTGTATATAAATAAATTGATAAAGAGGAACTATCAGTGTGATTGTTATAAATTCACTTTACTGTATGATCTAAGCATTTACGCTGGCTTATTGGACAACACATAAAAAAGAATGAAGTATGTAAAATGTCTCGGTTCATCTGTGGGTGTTTTTGTACGAAATTCAACTTTTAACAAAAGCAATACAGCTCAGGTAAACAAATCATTTAGGAACCTTCCCCGATGTCTCCACTCAACCTGCAGTTAGAACTGGTGGACTAAACACAAACAAAGCTTCAGTGCATGTTTTCCATCAATGGTCCATACAGACTGATCAAAACAAACTGGTAGCACTGGTTAGCTTACTGGTTGGTAGCTTGACCTTGTTTATTCATCAGACCAGTCCAGCTACCCAGTATCAACAAGCATTTTCCAGTAGTCTTTGGTAGATTGTATGGTGATATGTAGAGTGAAAAGGTATCAGGAGTCAGCTTCTGATTTATCACAACCAGGGTCCAGTCTGGACCAAAGAAACTGTTGAAGGCTTTTCCCAGGGTGCCGAGCTGTACTTTAGTTACTGTGGACCAGAGTGACGAAGAGAAACAGTGAGCAGAGAGAGATGGCACCAGTCAACACAGCTTTCACCAGCAACACTGTCCAACTGCCCAACAGGAAGACATGGACAAACAACCTGAAGGCACGAGAGAGAGAGAGAGAGAGAGAGAGAGAGAGAGAGAGAGAGAGAGAGAGAGAGAGAGAGAAACACAACGTGAGTTATAATGTTACATAAGTAAAAGTGGTGCATGGGCGTTGCTGAAACCATCCATCAGAGCGACTGACTGTCAGAGATTTTAAAAACTCCTTTCTTCTCTTCCCTTTGGACCACACTGAAAGGAATGCTTCACCCACAAAATGACCATCTGTAAATCAATATGTGTAGTGTAGTGTTATCTTGAACTTGTGAAGAAAGCTGTGTTTCTCTCATGCCTCCACAGAAAACGGCAAACATATTGATTTAGCAAAATAATATCAAAACATCTGATTACAAACACTCACACAACCTGTGCAGTATAATCCAAGTCTCACTTCTCCAGTCATACGCTCAATACCTCACAAACACATGCACTTTTGCTAAAACATTACAATCTAAAACTGAACTGAAAGTGAAATGTATCTTCTCTCTCTTCAAAGCCAGACTACTAAGGTTAAAGCAAGGACTGGACTGGAAAGGACTAGGCAATATTTGGTTGGATTATACAACAGAGTGTTTGTAAACTGATGTTTTCACATGCTTTTGCTGTTGTTAAACGTGGTCCCCAGTCGATCAATAAATCATTATGTTCGCCGTTTTCCATGGAGGCATTCAAGAAAAACATTTTCTTTATGTATTCAAGGAAACACAGCATGACTGACTGATATACAAATGGTCAATTTGTGGGTGAAGTATGCCTTAAAGCCTTCAGTTCTAAAATTCTTCCAAGTAAATAAAACACACAAGTAAACCGTCAAGTATTTAGTGGTGGCATTTTGTTTAACATCTAGACACCAAGACAATGAACCCTTTTACAAAATGGAAAAAACACAATTTGAATTAATTCTTTCTTGATTTGGGTCTGGATTTCCAGGCTAATTTTACTATGCATATGCCATTAACTAGTGCCGTCTTGTGGTTCACAAAATAAACAGCAGCCACCACATAAGTGGTCAAATCAAACCAAAGCTGAATTTCCCCGTAGACAAAATGCTATATAGATATATATGTATATAAATAAATGTTCAGCATAGAAGTATGTGTTAAAAATATGTCAGGCTTACTCCATTAAGAAGGCCTTGTAGACACAAAGAGCCAGCAGCACAGTAACAGGAAGCCTGAAGCTCTTAGGAAGGTCATATCGTGTGAACATCCACACTACTGCTGCCATGGCGATGTAATGAATCTATAAACAAACAAAAATAATTATTTATATAAATAAATAAATACAAATATTTTTCTTTACACATTTCAGTCACCTCATATAAACATTTACATTACAGATACAATGGCGATATAATAAAACTAGGGATAGACACAGAGAAAGCACACTGAGAATTAAACATTTGAAGATCCATGTTTATCTGAACACAGGAACAATAACCAGTTATTTTATTTCAATTGTTTCTACGAATCATTGCTGTCAACAATGTGAGTGAATGTGGGGACAAAAACTGCAAAGGAAAATTCAAAATGTGCCAGCACTGAAAACCCAATGGCAGGAGGTGAAACGGCAGGATGAGAGGAAAAGGAGAAATTGACGTAAAACCCACACACAGAGGGGAGTAGTGAGAAAGCAGAAGAGGACAGCTACTCACCAAACTAATGTTAGAGTCAAAGCTCATCTGGATGTATTTCCAGTCAAACTCAATCCCTCTGGCTCCCACCCACAGAGGAAGACACCTGAAGAACCGTAACAGTTCACAAACTGTAAGTTTTATTGTTATATATGTTTAATAATTTCACAAAGTAAAGCTAATGCTCCTTCAGCAGGACCAGAATTAGTGCTCACCTGGACATCACAAGCTCTGCTGTCGCCCAGCCCATGGCAGCCACCATGATCTTGTACTCCCCTTTACCAGCATTACGAGACATCACCAGATGGAGACCCAACAAGTCTGCCAGGTCCACTGTTGCCTTCATAAATTCCTGAAAAACAAAAGCACACATTACAGCCTCCCACACAATCTGGTATTCTACCAGCTTTCTTTGTTTCTCTTTTGTAATTATAATAATTAACAAATATGAGAAAATATGAATCTTCCTTTATGTTGTTACTGCGATGGAACAAGAAGTCTCACCCCAACAAAGTCATAAACTCCAGCTCCTCCTTCCCATGTGGGGAAAAATGTAGCTAGGAACAGCATCTGAAACACAGAAAGATAAGCAAATCCTGTTTACAAACACTAATGACATCAGTTTGTGCCTTATTTCCTCAATCTCCTCTGCTCAACTTTATAATGGAGTCGGAGTCAGAAGTACTTTACTGACCCCCAGGGAAAATTAAGACACATTACAGCTGCTCTTATATATATAAGCCTAGAGAAATCACAAGAAAAAGCAGATAAGAAGTATGTATAAAAATAGAAATGTGTGCATTATGCTACTAAATATAAAACTAAATATAAGACAAAAATAATAAATATGTACATATATGTTCATATAATTAACACTAGAGGAATTTTAACCAAGAGAAGTTTTGGCTGGTTGCAATCGGCAATCCCCACCACTAGATGCTACTAAAGCCTCCTTAATCCTACACACATTCTTATTTAATATTCTTTAAATAAGACTATTAGTTGAAAAGCATATTGCAGCAGTTGAATTACTGCACAAATTATTGTACACATAAGACAACTTTCCACAAATTGATTGTATCATTAAGTCAGTACTGCAAATTTGAAAATAAATAATAATCAATAAATTATGGGGTTATAGTTGCTCATTTACAATATAAGGTCAAGGGTCTTGGATATTTAATTATCAGAAGGCCCACTCACCTTACAGAGTTGGACAAACAGGTAGGTTGCTCCAGCCTGGACACATCTCCAGAAGGCATTGTACTCTGAGCTAAACATTGGACACACAAACACAGAGTTAAATGGCAGAACAGTAAAATAAGGAGGCACCACAGATACAAGGCAGTCCTGTGAGAAATTGGCACAATGTTTTTAAGACTAGAGTGCACTAATGTTGACAATAACAAAAGTTATGTTGTTAAGCAAAAGTACTGCCAAATTCAAGAGCACGCTTGACAGTTCTAAGAGGATTATGTGGACCCCCTCCCAAACCTTAGACATTACTAAATAGATTACGAACAGACTTCTTTGTCTCTGACCATATGTTCCTAGGAACATGAGATTACAGAGAAACTATGCAATAATGATGCAAAAGTTGGCCATGGCAGTAAATTTTCAGAGTAGTACAACACAGCATTTTACTTTTTATTCTTTCCTCCAACTATGCTTCATTGGCCATGACTGGACAGATGGATATAGGGATGCACCAATTTATTGGCTGCACATTGGTATCTGCTGATATTCCTCCTGTTAACTGCCATCGGCCTATCAGCAAATAAGATGACATTCAATGATGGCAGTGGCCGATGTTTTTCCATTGTGTCACATCAATCTTGCGCAGGTTAAAAAAGCAGGGCTTGAATTTACCATCATTCCGTCATCCCAGGGACAATAGAAAACGTGTTTGTGAGGAACAGAGATCTTCACTGGGACACCTTCCGAACAAAAGGGAGCAGTAAACTCACTACCAATGCGTCAGGACCACCCCTATTGTTTCTCTGATAATGCTTAATTGTGAACAAGTTGACATTGACAGGAGGAATACTAGTTAACATTAGCTGTTAGCAGCTAATGACTGGAACTAACTGCTGAGTTGGAGGACACATTGAGACTTAATGTGTTCAAGCTCTTTTCAGAAAAAAATTGTATTTGGCGAAGGTAAATAATAATAATGTTCTCATGATGTGCTCAAATGTGATCATGTACAATGTAGTTTTTGGTGAGAAACTTGAATAAATACAGTTGTTTAAATGATAAATTTGTTTATGTTTTCACAGCAATATAAAATAAATTTAGAGAAGGGTTAGGGTTTTTTTGTGAAGGTTATTTCAAAGGTTGTTTTATAAATGTGTGTGACTGAGTATGAGCTCATTCAAAGATAGTGTAATGAAGGGCTGAATGACTTTGGTTTCCCTGGCACAAAAGGGGGAATAAATAACAAAACAAAAAACAAATCAATGACAAAAAACATGGGTATTGGCTATCACCAATATTATTATTCTAATCATAGGTATAGTACCAAAATTTCACAACTGGTGCATACATAATGGATATGATATGGTACAGAGTCATGCACCATTCACCACGTATGTTGCAGATCCCTGCTTTAAACAAATACTTACAGGCCGCTGCACTTGTATGTTATAAAGTAAGGGAAATACGCCAGAGCGAAGCAGTTCCCGAAATGGAAAAGTGTCATGATGTCTGGTCACAAAATTCAGCTCCCTGCTGAAAAAGAGGGATACAGAACACAGGGGTTAATACACCGTTGATACAACAGGCTTTTTTTCATTAGTGAAACATTTTGACACAGACACACACAGACACACACACACACACACACAGACACACACAAGTTCTCACACACCCTCAAACTCAAATATAAATACATTTACATTTATAAAAAACTGAGATTTGAGCATGTCAGTTGCTAAAACCAGGGAATGTAGCATCTTGCTCACTAGTTTGACTGTCTTAATGTTTTTTTGGTTAATTTTCTGTGATCGACTAATCGATTATTTGCTTAATTGCTTCAATATTTGTATGACGATTATTTGAAGACATGTTAATTACTTTTTTAAATCACTGATGTTACATTTAAATGTGTTCTGGTACTTTATTAGGCCGTTAGTTTTGTAAGATGTTAACGTTATACTGTCGCCTGTACCGTTACCGTCATACTGAAGCTAACGTTACACTGATACAAACAGGCTGACACACAGCATTTGCAAAGCAGTAACAAGTCTGTCACCGCCAGGTAAATGTTTATCGGGTGTATTTCATTATTCATATACAGAGCTACAAAGCTGCGTAACCATAACGTCATTAAAGAAATTAGTGATCTGTAACGTTACATTAGCTAGCTAAGCTACAACCCCGACGCTGGTGTCACTACAGACACGTTCCTGTATCGAGCAAACAAGTCTCGGGGATATTGTATCTTTGTCGACTTTAACCATAAAGCTAGTCTTTATTAAATTACCATTTAAAACACACGGTAGCGACTGTTAAGTAGAGTTTTTCAGAGCCAGCACTTACTGTGTCTGAAGAGCCGAAAAGAGGCAGATTGTCGTTCAACTGTCTCGTTGAATGACAACCGGAAGTATGGTTGGTGCAACCCCGAAATGCCTTCGACTCCGTCATCGGTGGGAACTTAATAATATGTTCCACAAGATGCTCTCCACGCAGCGTCATTACGTGCTTTAACCATAGAGGCTTTAACACACTTAGATAAACACAACACACAACACACACACACACACACACACACACACACACACACACACACACACACACACACACACACACACACACACAGTATTGTAAATTTGGGTAAGTTATTGACATTTACATCCTGGTTACTATTTTCAAAACCACCTTTTCTGGTGCATTCATGACGCACCGACATCCGAGACAATTATATTGTCAGAAATCCAACCCTCAAGCAGGCAAACATGGACATTAAATAATATTGTAGATTTTGAGCTTACAAAATAAGTACCAGCTCACAAAAGTATGAGGCATTAGTCATGATAATGTAAGATAGTCAAAGACAAACATATAGGCTAGCTAAATATATAAAAAGAGGATGAACTGTTCATTGAGATGGATTAGCAACATTTGGATTTCATGCAATATATGCTTAGGGCAATTCATAGAAACTAATGCCTGTCTGAGGGGTAAGAAATTTAATCTTCGAAACACAGGTCACAATAGCTAGCTATTGGTTTTAACTGTAGAATGTTTATAACCACTCTAGCTGTCTTTAAGTATTGTAAAAAAAAAAAAAACAACACAAAAAAACAGACACACTGTTTTCCTTCTCTTGCTAACCTTGCATTTAGAGCAGTTAGTGTCACATTCCTAGAATTAAAAGTCGGACAAGTATAGCCTACTTTCTGGTGCTGAGAAGGTGCTACATAATAAGCTACACGTTATTCGAATACCCAAATGATTAAAATTAGTTTGTTTCTTTGGACATAAGAGGTTCATGAATAATATTTACAGTGGCTTTAATTTCCAAAAAAGTTTCACATATTTTTGCACTTACTTTCAGTTGGTTGTTGAACTGCAATGTCTCAGTGTCTGATGATAACCTTCAAAAATCTGAAAGCCAAAATGAACTTGCACTATTAACACATAAATGTGTGAAAATGTATTTTACCTCATTTTGATTGCTATTACTTCTGTAAAAAAAGCGTTACCTTTCTTGTTTATTGTTTTTTATGAAAAAATAAACAAAAACTCCAGTCATAAACACGTACATGATGACTAGGCCCTAGGAAGTGTTTTATTTACAGCATTAGGGAGTTAGAGTAGGATTGCAGCACTGAAGGAACCCAGCTGGAGCAAGTAATGCGTTCACATGACTGATAAGTGATTAAATGAAAAGCAGGGTAAAGTTAGAGTATGGCCATAATATGTTTTGTTCATTTTAATTCCAAAGTACAGATACACAAGCATAATAATGTGTGAACAGTCACAGAAACAAGCAAAAATATATATATTTTTTCAATCACAAACATCTCTTATTGATAAAGGTAGGTCAGAGAGGAAGGACTTTCTCACTTCCTCTGTGTGGTAACACACAAGCAAAATAAAACAGGAAATACACATTTCTTAGTATCTAATCTTCTTTTTTCAAAAATGATTATAAGTAATTATAATTAAAGCAAAAGATTATCACTATAGAATACAGAACGTTGTAATAGACAAAACAGTCATGTCTTATGGAGCACTGAAAAACTCTAAAACCTAACCTTGCCCAGTGTTTGTCACACTAGCTTTTGATTCAACACAGTCTACACTATCCAGAATAATTTTCTGTAACAGATGAAGTTTCTTCTTTCAGAGCAGTCCCTGATGATCCAGTTGTTTGTGTCATGTTTGGACAGGGTCCCACAGTGCCTCCTCTGGGACGGACAGTCTGGCAGCATCCCCTGGTCTTCCAGCATCTCTCCATTCACCCAACACCACTTCCCTCCCAGGAAGCGCAGGCTCGTCCAAACCTGAGAAACACAGGGCAAGCTCTGAGTGTCAGTCTGTCTTTTAAAAATGTTTAATCCGTGACTCCTCACACTTTAACTCCCATCATGCTTGGTTTGTTAAGGAGGCTGTAGTTTGAAGAAACTTGGAGCTTGTGAAAATAAGGGTGCAAAAATACATTTATCTCTTATCTTGCTGTTCAGACAGTGCATGACCTTAATTGCTGAAGTTTAAAGTTACTTTTTGGCAAAAAGAAATAAAGCAATTCAATCTATTCAAAAGGTGCACTTGTCTTAAAAACTGGAGCATGCCACCCCTCAGTGTTTAATGTTTAATGTATCAATAAATGGGTGCATCTTAAAGAGCCTTTATAACTTTAAATAATAATTAGTTTTAAATTATACATTAACCTCGCTCCACGACAGCTAGCCCCTCACAACACTGAATGGGATAAGTGGTTACAGATACTGAATGAATTAATTAATTAATGATAGCATGAAAAAAAATTAAATTCAAAATACCAATTTACAGTTCTATTTTCTGTCTTTAACTGAATTATTAATAATTGAAAACCTTGAAATCTAAAAATGCATGTGAAGCTTATTACATTTAATGTGTCCATCAAATTCCATCCCAGTGATTTCCACAAGAGGGTGCAAGATAAATCTGGGGGGTTGTGAGATGATTAACAAAAAAGTAAGTATGAAATAATTCTGCTATGATTATTTATTCTGGCTTTATTCTAATTGTATTTATTTATTTATTCATTTTGAGGGAGAAAGAGAGAGAGATATTTGATCACTTGTTTTATGCATGCCTCCAAAAATTATAAAATAAACTGGGGAAAATCACTCTTTGGTTGAATTTCTTACAATACACAACCAAAGAGTGGCATACATTGCATCACTTTAAAGGGTCACATGCCAGTACTGTATGAAAAAAAAAAATTTTTAGTAACTTGATTCATTTTTAAGACAGTGTGCAGTGAAAATAACTTCCTTTTTTTTTTTTTTTTTTTTGATAATGTGTAACCCTGCTACCCAGTCTCACACCTCATCAGTCGTGGCTCTGTAGATCCTGTCTCTGACATAGCTGTAGTCAGACAGTTCAAGGCTCAGGAGGTCATGCTTGTATTTGCAGGGTCTTTGGCTCACACATGGGGTTTTCATGCTCCTGCAGTGACTCAGGGCATCTTCCCATGTCTTGTTCTCATTCACCACCACCAGGCTGTCATCATAGCAGACAAAGTGAAGCTCTGTGGAGCACATTCTGCTGAACCACTTTTTAGTTCCAAGATTAAAAGAGGCACAGTCATAGCTGAGTGGCTCTTTGGGTGCCCAGTTTCGATAGTCAGATGGCTGATCCCCAATCCACTTCCAGGTCTCACCAGCCTCTCGATACAGTCCAATCCAGCCAGTCTTTTTTAAATGATCTGTGTTGGTGATGGTGGCTAGTTCACCAGTATTGTTACTCTGACAGTACTGGGAAGCATGGAACCAGGTAAGCAACATTTTGTGATGTTTAATTTTGTTCTCTTGTGAGCAGTAGAAGTTACATTTGCTCAAACATCTCAAACTGTACCACTTAAACTCATCAGCCACAATTGCACAGTGACTACTCTGCTGTCTAACGGCCCAGTTGCTGCTCTGTGAGAGGTCATTTCCTGAGATCCCCTCTCCACTTCTGAAACAAACAAATGGGGGAAATCTCGCTTAGCAACTAAATTTTACCATGTGTATTTTTCATAGTATTGAAATCTGCATAAATTCAAACAGGGTACTCACTTCACATTTATCCACCTCCAGGCTGTGTCATTCGCAGGGTCTCTGAGTAGACCAATCCAGACTTCTTCAATGTTAAATTCCTTTAATTCTTTAGCCAGACTAAAGCCTTCTGCTTTGTTCCCAGTAATCAAGTCAATGTGATTCCTCTGACAGTACTGTCTCGCCTCTATCCAGTTCATCTTCCCCTCTGGATAGTATTGGTACCTCCTTATGATAGATGCCTGCAAGCAGAGAGAGGCAATGAGCAGGAAGGAGAGTGTGAGCTCAAAGCTGCTCTTGTTCCCCATCATTGGTCTTGCCTTCATATCAACTCAAGGATGTGTCTGTTTGCAACACCCTTATTACCAACCCAGTCAGTGGATGGCGAGGAGCTATCACTCTGCTCTTATAGCAAGCAACTCCATACCTAGTCCCTCCCACATAGTCACACCTGACACAGCTGACCAGTATTACCTCTCCAAACCAGTCCACTGTTACAGTCCAGACGGAGTTAGTCATGCCATTTTTTATATTGTATTATCAGAATAAGAAGATCCTTCAGGTAGCCTAGAGTAGTGATTCCCAACCAGGGGTACTAGAATAAGATTGGTGAGTAATTTAGTTAATTTTATACAAGAAAAAAAAAGTTGAGGTGGGATTAAGGTGGATGGTGGTGCAGCAGTTAGTGAGTTTCCTCTGGCTTCCCCCAACAGTGTAAAGACATTAATTGTTGACTCTAAATTGCCTATAGGCGTGAATGTGAGTGTGCCTCTATTTGTCAACCCTGTAATTGTCTGGCGACCTGTCCAGGTTGCACCTGGTCCCCACCTCTCACCCAGTGTCAGCTGGAATCAGCTCCAGCTCCCCACAACCCTTTACCAGGATAAGCGGTTACAGACAATGGAGGTATGAATTACTACATTTTAAAAAGCGTATACACATATCTTACATACATCCACATATTTTTGTTAGAGGAAAAATCAGCATACAACTAGGATTACAAATTGGTGTGATGCTGAGTATATTTTTTGTCACAGTGATACAGGACATGCCTCAGTTTCTCTTTGACCTGAATCAGTCTTGTCACCTTAAGGTTGTAAGATCTGAGCTCTGGTTGATTTGATGACACCAGTGGCTACCATGGTAACAGCTAGTGTGGTTTAATACTACAGCAAACGCTCCTTGAGCAGCTACAGTTCTTTGTCATTATTACAGCAGAGGAACCAAATTTGTATGTGTTTATAGTGCAGCCAAACAAACTCATTTTGTAGGTATCCATAGGTAAAGGCTGTTTGAATCAAGGGCAGGAATGGCGGATTCCACCACTAACCATGAAAACTACTACATAGGGTGCAAATATGTTTAATGGCCATGTAGAATTTTAGGCCATACATAAAGTAAAAGTCGGGTTTGATTTCATCAAAGGTGAACTATGAAGGATTGTAGGTTATTGTTTGTAAACACTCTCACGAGTAAAAGTGAAACTAAAAACCAACCCGAGATTCACTCTCATTTGGCATTTTGCCTCACTATTTTGGCACTGTGTCTCTTGGATGCCTGCTGCTTAAGGTCTGGCACCTGGCTGCTGGCTGTTGCATAAGTCTATATATTCATATTCATACAGGAAATTCCTGCATAGTATAAAGCCTATCTTTAAAATCATAAGGATATTAACTTTTACTCTGAAAAGAGTTAAACATAAACAGTTTTCATAAAACTTACATAAAAGGAGGACCATTTGTGATGAAGTCTGGGGGCACACAAATTAATGCAAGTGTTGATGTTAATTTTTTATTCTCTAGCCTTAAGTGAAATCTCTATTTTTCACTCATCAAAGTTTTAATGGAAACAGGAGACAACCAGAAGTCATTGGATCTAATCTATTGAGAAAAAACACAAAATACAATGCAATACAACAACAACAACAACAACAACAACAACAAAAAATACAATGAACCATAGTGTTGGCGTGGCCTCAGTTTGCTTTTCATGTCAGTGCATGGTATACTTAAACAAATGACAAAAACAAAAACAAATTGGACCCAAATTCAGTCATGTGATGCAGTGAAAGGCTCTGTTCCCTTGAATCTGAAACCTAAATTCAAATGTTCTACATTCAATACTGTCCAGTCTCCACGCGTGGTGGGGAAATCAGGCTGCAGGCAAATGACCAGATTTTAATCTTTCCAGTCGACAGATGCTAAAGGTCACATCCTTGGCTGACCTCTATCCACCTGGCTCCTTTTACCTAAAGATTTCAGCAAGATATTTTCCATTCAAACAAAATGTGTCACTGTGTTTTACTCCAAAAGCAGCTGACACCAGTCTGAAATGTGAGTGTCAGCAGAATGATAAAATCAGTGTTTACGAAGTGCTTTAATAACATTTAAACCCAAACCAAAAGAGCCTTGCCTGAGGATGTAAGGCTGCATTCTGGCTCATAATGAGTTAAAGGTTCAGTAAATAGCTAGAGGCTTGACCTTTCTGGGATTTAAAAGCAATCAGTAAAAAATGCTTTTAAATCTTAAAATCAGTTCTGAATCTTAGTGGTAGCCAGTGCAGATGTGCTGAGACTGTGGTACTATGGTCTTAATGTTTAGTGCATGTTAAGCTGGAGACATTCTGTTTAGTCTTTGTGAACATGACTTTAAATTCTGTCAGTAAAAAAAAGTGATATTGTTCTGAATACTGCATATGCAACCAATTCATAGACATGCCCATAGATGTGTGAAATGTTTTGTTTCTATTGCAGTATGTTCAGTATAACAGTAGGTGGCACTGCAGCAAACTTGCTCTAAACATCTTATAAGCTTTTCGTGTCAGTTCCTTTATATGGGGAATAACGTGGTGAAGGCAATAAAAAGCAGAGGGGAGACATTTCTTCTATATTAGGATGCATCCTGTATGCTGAGTTTGGCTGCAGTGCTCTAAAACAGGCAGCAGGTGGCTCTGAGGGTTCCCAACAGTGGGTGCTCCGTCCATCCTCCCCCACAGAGGATCACTTAGGGGAAATAGGGGACTGGGTGACAGTGGAGTCACTCTCCCTCTACTCCTGAAAGGAGATGCAAATGTTTTGGCTGAGTCGCTCCTACAGGAGGCGTAACGGGACCCATAGAGTGGAAAAAGGTTAGTTTTTAAGAATACAGAGGTGGTGACTGGGCCTTTATCTGTCCTCTCCCTCTTTAATTGAGCTTTTGACTTATTAGTTATGGTATATGTCTTAAAGTGGAACTACGCCCATTTTCAAAATGTATACATGTTACTACTAAGATCTAAAACAGTCCAAAAATCTTAGTGAACATTAACAGCTCTCTCCCAAATCCAAAAACTAGAATGCTAAAACTCAAATTTGTGATGTCATAGGGTATAAAGTGAAGGAGCAGCTCATTAGACAATGCATTGGGAAAGATGTTATAGATGACACTGAAAGCACCCAGGGTAATGCTCTGAGAACATGGGTTAATTTTTTGAAAGTTTTTTCTTGTCATGTCTGAAACTACATATGAACATGAATCCAACATATTACTGTCAAAGATTAATCACAGCCTATTTAATATACAGCACACAACACTGATGATAGGCTTACCCATGAATCCATGACAAATGAGACCATGATGCATTAATTAATGAATCTGTGAAGAATTATAATTTTAATAGCTTAGTATTCTATGCACCATATAATGGTTTATGTCTACATGGCACTTTAGGCTGAACCTACACATTAATGTAGATCAAGTTAAATATGCAACCTTAATTTTATACTATGTATGTAGTAGGGGGTCCCTGCTTCATCTATCTTTCAGCTTGGGGCACCTTGGCCTGAAAAACATTGAAGACCCCTGTTATATAACATTTATGTTAACATCATTTTTACATGTCTTCACAATAATGATCTTTCTCCCTTGACAGGCGAGGAAAATGGGGAATGGGGAAAATAGGGACTAGGTAAATGATTAAGCATGTACAAATACCAAAAAACCCCAAAACTAAGGAATTTTAAAGTTTCTTCTCTCTTCCCTCATCAAATAAGGGAGCAGGGCGAGGTAGAGTGCATGGCCCATCAGAGGAGAGTTAAGTCTGCACAGACATCTCTCCTTGGCTCTGCCCTCCCTCTGCTCCATACTATTTTACCTACCTATGCTCTTTCCTACTTATCTATCCATCTAACACTAACTTTTTGGCTCCCACTTGGAAACTATCACTCCCACTCATTGTCTCAAGTATGTGCATCATGGGTTTTAACATCTAGTCCCAAACTGAACTATAATAAATTAAGCTTTAATTTATTTCATGACCTGAGCAGCAGTAATAAAAAAAAGGCTTTTTTTTCAACCAAGTGATTGGAGATTTAAAGCATAGGGCTTTATAGTTCCTGTGCTCCAAGTTAATTGTTTCACTAACAATATTACTGATGCATTTAGTTATATTTTGATTGGTCTGATAACCTTTTTCTACATTTTGTCCATTTCGAAGCTCCACAGGAAACAGTACACAGAAAAATGACAATAAAACAAGACAACAGCTTAAGGTTTTTTAAGTTTTATTTCTTGGTCTCATTACTCTTAAGCGGAGTTACAGTAGCTCTGCCTCTCAGCTTCCTCCGTCCACTGGTGATTAAGCCTTTAAAACACACCAACAAGGAGATGGATACAGTAGTTACCATAGCACTGAGCCATAAGGACACATCTAAAGTGGCAGTGGGAGGTGGAGAGGGGGCACACGGACACAAATACTGTCACCGATCGTCTCATTAAAGGAAAATAAAACGGATAAACTCAGAACACTCAAACACACTGTTGCTGCTGCCTACGTATACTGTAGTAGAGCTAAGGGCTGTGATGCTATGACTTGGCTATGGGTGGGGCCTGTGTGTAAAAGAGAAGGGCGGGTGAGGGATAATGGTTGGGGTGGTCCCTTTCCTGACTTCCTTTTTGGACAGGAAGTGTCTACTCCTTGGAGTGCATGTACAGCAGCAGGTCAGCGACACGGTGGCTGTAGCCAAACTCATTATCATACCTGGAGAGAGACAGAGTGGAAAGAAGAGAAGAAATTAATTGCTTGGCTTTGAAAAAGTTAAACTGTTTTTTCATTTTCCTCTTTAAATGAACACTAACTCCCTGTTTCACATATGAGACTGACCAAGACATTGAAAACTAACCAGGAAATGAGTTTGACAAAGTTGTCGTTGAGGGAGATGCCGGCACCAGCGTCGAAGACGGAGGAGTGAGTGTCACCGATGAAGTCGGAGGACACCACCTGCAAAACACAAATCCCACTACAAGTCAGATTCAAGTCATTATTAACTGGAAAATACAACCTCATTCATAGTCACAAAGGGCATATCTCTGAGTGTCCATTTACATGATTCAATTAAATGAATCACAATCCATTAAAGACAGGAATAAATGTTCATCTTAATCCATGCACCCAAATTAAATGGACAAAAGTGCATAACCTATCCTGAACCTGAGGTGGCTGCATCTATTACATAGATCTCTCTGATACAATAAAAATTGTACATAAGTGGCACGTGAGTAAATATTTCATTCATTACAAATCGGTTGGCCAGATTTTGGCCTCACTTAAGCTTGTTGCCACCAGTTTACATCAACAGCAACTCATTGATATTTGATATCTTCACAGCAAATGCTACTCACAACTAAACATCAACTTCACTTAACACTGGTAGACAGAGATGGCATTGCCATCAACTATGAACTATGAAAGGGCATATCTCTGAGTGTCCATTTACATCATTCAATTAAATGAATCACAATCCATTAAAGACAGGAATAAATGTTCATCTTAATCCATGCACCCAAATTAAATGGACAAAAGTGCATAACCTATCCTGAACCTCTTTACCACACCTCACTCTACTTCCACTAACTTAAAGCTTTAGTTTTTACATTATCACTAGCCCTGTATTTGCTTCACAGTACATGTGAAATAACACTGAGTGTTACCTGGTCCTCGGTGTAACCCAGCACTCCCTTCATGGGCCCATGTGCGGCCTTCTTGCAGGCTTCCTTAATCTCAGCATAAGATGCAGGCTTGGACAGACGGCATGTCAGGTCCACCACTGACACATCAGCAACTGGCACCCTGAATGCCATGCCTGTCAGCTTACTAGAGAGAGAAGACGGACAAAAAAAATAAAAAAAAGTTAGTTTTTATTAACCTGCTTGCAGAATTACAAAAGGTGCATCTGATTATCAGGCTGACAGCAAGTGTGTTTGTCCTTACCCGTTGAGCTCAGGGATGACTTTGCCCACTGCCTTGGCGGCACCGGTGGAGGCTGGAATGATGTTTGCGTGGGCACCGCGGCCATCACGCCAGGCCTTGGCGCTGGGGCCGTCCACTGTCTTTTGGGTGGCTGTGTATGCATGGACTGTAGTCTACAAAGGGGAGAGTATATTACATGAAACATCAGTAACTCTACTATACATCTAAAGGGATACTCCACTGATTTTCAACCAGCTTTCTATCATAACAATGTGCATAGTATGTGTAAATAAACTGTGGTAAACTTCGTTCCATCATGTCTCAACGTCAATCTGCCAGATGACAGATTTCGCATCATCCTGCATATTTTCCTTGGCTCTAGGGCTGTTGCTCAAATTACAGAATGTACTTCTGCATTAGGACACGAAGAGTGAAAAAGCAGATCGAGAGACAGAGAGAGACCTAAAACTGGGACTAAGCTCAGATCAAACAGTAAAGCTAGGCTGTGCTGATAAAAAATGAGCCGATATTCTGTTTCTGCGTTGCCTATTTCTCGCCTAAAATGTTTGCTGAAACATAGTTTAGTGCACTGTTTAGCTGTACTACGAGAGTTTGTGAACAGGAGGTGGGCTCCATACTGTTTCCTGTATTGTGCAAACATAGGCTGAATAAAAGTGATATCAAACAGTAAAAGTAGGCAGTGCTGCAATACCAGTTTCACTTAAAGTACAACTGTAATAAAAAACTGTTTGTTACCAGCTGGCCACCATGTTGTTTTTGGATGAGAAACTTGCATTATGTCACCCACCACCACAGGACTGTTTATTGCCATTACATGTTTTCTACTACTTAAGCAAAAGCAAATGCCACAGCCTTTTTTTCTGTTTTCTCTGGTCATGTAGCACCAATTTCAGCAGTATTTTTGCCTTTCTACTGCATAGACAGCCAAACATCTTTCTTTCCAGCAGTGAAATACTTCTTTAAGGCTGCAAATACAGTAACATTGATGAAAAAGGCCTCCTCACAACAATGGCTGAAAATCTCAGTATTATATTTGGACACAGATTTACTGTGACTTACCATGAGAGCCTCCTCAATGCCAAAGTTATCATGGATGACTTTGGCCAGGGGGGCCAGGCAGTTGGTGGTGCAGGAGGCATTGCTATGAAAAGAACAACAGGCATGCTCATTAACTACTACAGTCAATTCTCTTGACATATGTAATGACATTGCTCCACATAAAGGAACATGTTTGTTAAAATTAATAATGTACAGTGTGAACGTATGTTCAAGACCAAGG
This sequence comes from Epinephelus moara, assembly GCF_006386435.1. Classification (NCBI taxonomy): domain Eukaryota; kingdom Metazoa; phylum Chordata; class Actinopteri; order Perciformes; family Serranidae; genus Epinephelus; species Epinephelus moara. The sequence goes on along the minus strand of NC_065511.1, from coordinate 15,077,244 downwards.
GGGTGTTACCTGACAATGTTCATGGAGGAAGGGTCGTATTTGTCCTCGTTAACTCCCATGACAAACATTGGAGCATCAGGTGAAGGGGCAGACACAACCACGCGCTTAGCTCCACCCTGGAGGTGAAGCTGTAATTGGACAGGAGAGAAAAAGGGCACAATTTAGAAACTGGACCATCTGGCAGCCTGTATAATTGTTTCTGTATATGTGCATGCGTGTACATACAGAGGCCTTCTCCACACTGAGGAAGACTCCAGTGGATTCGACAACGTACTGGGCTCCAGCTTCGCCCCAGGGGATGTCTGCTGGCTTCATACTAGAGTGAGATAAAGAACAGAGTCAGTCTAAGATGAAATTATTATAACTACCATTTAGTAATGTTAAACTTGGGGTTGACAAAAGACAAGGAACACAAGAATACTACAGAAGAAAAGAGATAATGAGCAAGTTACATATGGTGAGAGAAGTGAGGGTTAATCTTGTTAGAACAGTACATCCTGTGCTTTCTAAAATTGTCTGCAGAGCCTCTTAGGATAACGTCATGCAAGTAATGAAACATATATATAATTTTTCAATGAACACCTTGGTATGTAGAGGTTAAGAGTCTGCCAAAAAAGCAGATGGTGCTGTAAAAACCGAATACTCAAGGAGAGGCACCTCAATAATTTACACTCAGTGCTCAGAGTGGAACAGGAATGTCTCTTCTCTAACCCTCCTTTTTGTTGATGTTGTCTTTTGTAGAGGGGAGGCGCCATTAACTCAAAGGACTAAAACAACAGCCTGTATAGTCAGTGGAGGGTTAGCTGTATGAGTGAGGCTCCAGTCAACAGAAAGCCTCATTCCACTGCCTGGAATTCACTCAGGAAACCAAAAAGTCTGTAATAATTCAAACTGAACACTGAGGTGGCTGCATCTATTACAGAGATCTCTCTGATACAATAAAAATTGTACATAAGTGGCACGTGAGTAAATATTTCATTCATTACAAATCGGTTGGCCAGATTTTGGCCTCACTTAAGCTTGTTGCCACCAGTTTACATCAACAGCAACTCATTGATATTTGATATCTTCACAGCAAATGCTACTCACAACTAAACATCAACTTCACTTACCACTGGTGGACAGAGATGGCATTGCCATCAACTATGAACTTGTCACCTTCACAGGAGACCTCACCATGGTAACGGCCATGGGTGGAGTCATACCTGAACATGTAGACCTAGGAGACAGGAGGAAAATAATGGGGTTATAAGGACAAGGATGGGAGAGACACACTCTAAGTTATTACTATCACACTATAGTATCTTATTTCATATACTTGACAGTTTCTGAGTTTCCTTTTTTGGATTTGGAGAGTTACTGGTAGTGTTTAGGTTTGTAATCTTGATAGAGAATTAAAACCAAATGACAAACAAGCTATTGAGAAAGCAACACGTTCAGCTCAGGTATTGATAATGTAGAAACTATGGGTCCGTTTTTTTGTTTGTTGCTTTGTGAACCAGATTCTTTCAACAACATACTGCAGTTTAAATCTTGTTTTTCTACCCAACATTTTAAGAAGGTAATTATGATGTAAATCTCATACAATAGTCCCCTGGAATATAAATAAATGTTTGTTATTTGTAAGCAAGTATGTGCATGTAAGTTTTCTCACCATGTACTGCAAGTCAATGAAAGGGTCATTGATGGCCACGACCTTGATGCCTTTCTGAAGGCAAGCCCTCAGGACCAGACGGCCAATACGACCGAAACTGCAGAGTGAGGGGGGAGAGAGATTATTAATAATAGCTATTTTGGGAAAATGGTGGGAAACTTCCTCAGGATGTTGGACCACTTGTGGGACCTCACATGAATCCTCTAACAAAGCCACAATCTGTGATGTCATTAGACAAAACGAAACTTCCAGTAGTTTACCTGCTACAGAGAAGCCCTGCACATTAATGCCCATCAACAGAAATCGTGAGTTCTTGCACTCCTGCAGTTGTACTGCTGAAGCTTTGATTAATGTCAGATAAACACTTTTCGCTGTTAGTTCACAATAAAAGCTCTTCTATGACCAACAGCTTGAAAGCTTTTATTGTGAATCAGGAAGAGAATCCATACTCATAGGACATTTTTGTTGTCAGGTCATTTTGATATATCATTTTTACGTGTGCAACGCCCGATCAAAATTGGCCTGTAACAGTTGATGATTTGGCCTTTGGAATTGCTGTTTGCAGCTTTTTTGAAAACCGCTCATCCTCATCAACGTCACATTTAAAGCAACTCTTACCTTTCTGGAAATTTTACACTTTTCTTTGTTTAGGTTAAAATGCTATTAATACGCAGATGGCACACTAAAATGTAAGTGAATTCCACAAGAGATGAAAACTCATCATTATACCATTCTCATATGGTTCTAAGAAAATTCCGACCAATCATTGCATTCGGACCGAATGCAATGATTGGTCAGAGTTTTCTCCTGTCCTGTCTGTCTTCCCCACGTGGAGGACTCCGACTGACGTAACCACTCGCGTAACCACCCCCCACACCCTCCACCCCTGAGACTGAGACAACAAACAGGTTAGTAACAGGGACCCTTGTGGATATAAACTAGTGACAGGGACCCTTGTGGATATAAACTTTTTTCCGTAACAAAAGCAAACAAATGCGGACCACCGCTTCCACCTCCAGCCGCTCCAACAGGGAAATCAGTTGGCAAAAGAAAGAAACGATGCAACAAGAAGTAAATTCATCAGTGCAATGCAGTCGCGAGTTTCTAACAGACATTAGAAACTGCTGCAGAGATCTAACGCTACAACCAAGAGAGCTCAGGATGTGTAGAAAGCTTGGCCTGCTACGTCGAGCTAGCCCTGAGATGACCGTGGTTTCGCCTGGAGCTGTCCCAACGGGGAGATGCCGGCAGCGCTGTGACAGGACGCGGGAGTGGGGGAAGCCTGGAGGGGTTAGCTCTACTCTAAGAGCTAACCCCATCAAACCAGCTGTTCCCAGTGTCCTTCTGACGAATGTCCGCTCGCTGGACACGAAAATGGATTACATCCGACTATGGAGATCCACTCACCAAGGAGTGAGGGACTGCTGCGTCCTTGTGTTCACTGAGACATGGATGAATAGTAACATATCAGACTCCGGTGTTGAGCTAACGGGGCTAACACTACACAGAGCAGACAGGACGGCAGCATCATCTGGTAAGCGTGTATGTGGTGTATACACAAATAATTCATGGTGCTGTGATGTGAAGAGGAGCTCCCAGTTCTGCTCTCAGGATGTGGAGTTTTTGACTGTGAAATGTCGNTTTTCTAAGTGCTGTGTGAAATGCAAGAAAGGTAAGGGTTGCTTTAACACTGTGCTTCAATACACCTGCACTGACATTGCTGCATCCCCAAGCAATGCTAGAGTATACACATCATATGCTAACAGCCAGATATTTGGGACCAGGCTATTTCCAGGAAAATGATCCTTTATTTTCAAAGTTACATCCCTAAAGCTTAAAATTTTTAATTTACTACAATAAACCATCTCCATTCTATCTTTCCTCATCTGTTCTTGAATGTACTGTAGCAAGCAGTGGAGAGTGAGCCATTTGTTGATGAAACAGTTAATAAATGTCCCCTCTCAATACACAACACAGTTTGTACATAACACACAACTAATAAATATGTCCCATAGATCTCTAGGGCTTGAACTGGACAATGCAGTTCCCTTGGGTCCTCAGCAATACATGCGTCAAGTGTGAAGTTTGTTTGGGTGAGCGGTTGTTGAGAAAATTGAAGGACTGACATACAGACAGAGACTCCTTCCATTTTAGTTAGGTTAAAGAAGAAACAGAAGAAGACCATGTAGCCACAGTGAAGAGCTGCATGTGACGAGGCAAATTTCAAACCACCAAGATGTGATCAAAGTTAAGTACAGTTTTTACTGTGCAATTCTTATTTGATCAAGTCCATTTGTGCTGTTCTACATAAAATTCATACATGGTACCACAAGAGCACACTCTCATATCAAAATTTGGCATACCAAATTAAGGGTGGATTTTATTAAAATGATATGAAATGTATTTCACTCTGACAGCTAATGCATTTTGGCCTTCTCTTTAAGACCATTAACTAACCACCAGAAATTGTAAAAATGGTCAACTGCCATCCCAAAAATGTGCTTCATCAACATCCTAACCTCACCATATAATCTATATATCTGAACCATCCTGTACATATAATTTGTGTGTGTGTGTGTGTGTGTGTGTGTGTGTGTGTGTGTGTGTTTTCAAACTCACCCATTGATTCCAACACTTAGGTCTGACATGGTTGCTGCTTGGTTGGGACTGAGTTACTAGGGAGAAAAAAAAAGAAACAGAGAAACCACTGACATTAGAAAACAACAGCAACAAAATGATTCAAATAACATGAAAATGCATCCAATCTCACTTAGCTAGCTGGAGACACGCTCAGTCAGATGACCAAAAATCACTGCGGCTTAACAATGTGCCAACAAATGCCCTCTTTTCTTTTACACAGAGTTTAAACATTTGAGTGAGACAAACTGTTGCCCTGGCAGCAGGAGGTGGCTTTAATCAGGTTAGTTAAGTTGTTGGCAACACACAATGAGTGTGTGTGTTACATTGTTGTAACATGACCATGCCTAATCCACTATTTTATTGTGAACACTCTTGTTCAGGCTCCACAAACCATTAGGAAAAAAAATATCTATTTCATGTGCTATTTTAAAGCCTGCAATTTGCACTTCACACTGTCACCATCTGTGCTCTTCTATCTGCCCTGCATGTCTTCTCCACTGCCTCGTCCTCCCCATCTTTTTGTGTAAACACACAGAGTAAAGTGTAGTAATGTGCTAGTAGTAATGTGCTGTCTTCATGTAGCTTCATGCATTTGAAAATGCTATAATAACATGCAGTAGTTGTAGCCTTACAGTGCATTAGACAGGCAGTGTGACGCATTAGCATTAAAGGGTGAAAACACACCGAGGTGATATAGTACATTGGTGTGCACTTGAGGGTAGTATGATAAGAAGAGCTGGGTGCTTGAGCTGAAGCACCAGAACACCAAACTGCAGCTGCGCAGGGGTGTGATTCTGTTTGTTGTCAGTGACAGAAAAATACAGGCAGTCAAATGGCATGTTTTACGTGCATCTGCTGCAGGATTAGGGGGGTGCGTCATGCTGGGACATGTTTAGAAAACAACTGGGATAAGAAGGGAGGGAGAAAGTGGTTGGTACGCAACAAATAGAGACTCGTCTGCCGAGGGAACAAAGAGGAAGCCTGGCCTTGATTCAACTATGTGACCTCCTTTTTCCCCTGCTTTCCTCTTCCTTCTCATACTGCCCGTTTCTCCTCTCCACACCTCCTCTGTCCTCGCCTGCTACTTTTCCAGCTTTCATCTTTTCTACCTACTGCATCCCCTCTCCTTTCCTTCCTTCGTGTCAATCATCTTCTGACTCCACCTCCTTCCTCTCTTTTACTGTCCTTGATCTGTCTGTGCAAGAAGGGATACGCACTTTGATATTATATTTAGCTCCAAATCTATTCCAAAGTCTTGTGACTTGCCTTTTGGCAAAGAAAACTGCCTAAAACTGCATTATAGATTTTGTGTGTGGACTAGTAGGTTCATTTAGGCATAAAAAGGGAGCTGATTCTTCAGTTTATCATTATATTTTAGCACTAACTGCCTGATTTAAGGAGTGTTTTCATGGACTCATTTAGGATTTGTTACAGGTCTACATGTAACATGTACCCAAACATTTACTCATGCAGGTGAGCAGGCAACTCAGTTGCACTGACCAGGTACTAGCCTGACCAGCAGCTAATGTGTGTGAGTGAGAGAGACAGGCGCAGGTCAAGTAAGGAAGGGCAACCCAGACTGTCCTTGAAACTGGTTGGCTGTCATTTTAGACTACTGTAATCTCCTAATCTGTTGTGTGTGTGAGTGTATGTGTGTGTGTCTCTGTGAGTGTATGTGTGTGTGTCCCAGTGGGGAGCATGTAGGACAGGCTGTCGATCTGGTGAAATGCATTGTGGGAGCACTTTAAATAGACAAAAGGGGCAACCAGATTAGGATAAATCGTCTCTCTCATTCTAACAATGGTCGATAATTACTGACCATTTTAACCTGGATTTATTCACTTGTTATTGAGCACAATCGGATGCTTTGTCTCACTGGAACTGTAAGCCTGATGCCAGTCAAAATGAATGAATTGTGAACAGTCAATTTTCCAACAGGGTCACACTTCTCTGGGGCATTTTTGTGTGAGCCTTTTGTAGCACCTTCCTTTCAGGGTACAGAGCAGCCATTTTATGTTCTGCTGCTAGCATCCATTATACAAGGTCACCAAAGGAGAGAAAGAGGTAGAGAGAAAGGAGAGAGAGGGTGCATACAGTATGACCAAGTTGTTCTCACATTTCTATTCCTCTCCTTTATACTTGGTTCCCACCATTACCTATTGTGCATTCACAAACTCTGCAGTCACCCTCTCTCTTTCCTCTCTTTTGAACTCTCCTTCCCCCTGTCGCCTGTGCACTTTCACTCTTTGTCTCACTTGCTGGCTTTCTCTCTCTCTATGCTAACCTCTCCTTTTTCTCTAAACAGAGCAGTTGCCCTTGGTTTTCCAAAAGAAAATGGCTGCTCTATAAACAAATGATACTACTGTTTGAATGAACTGAGTGGGCTCTTCTGCTTCACTAAAGCAGGTGGAAAGTTTGACTCAGACACAGGGTTGTGGCTCCAAATGTAGAGAATTTAACAACTTGACTACTTCACTGTGCATCGAAAATGATTTTTAGCTGAGCCAGCAGCTCGACAGCTCCCTCTGTTGGTTGGTCAGTCCACAAAAATTTCCCCACCCTTTGGCAGCCACAGTTTTTGCATCAAGGCTCATTTATCCTCCCTTTACTTATGAAAAATAGATATGTCTGTTTCAATCCTTGTAAACGTCAGTGCCCTCATAGTTCCATGTGTCCTATATGTATAGTATAGTATAGCTATAGCCAATAGATGGCACTAGAGGGCAGAGTCAAAAATTTCAGACAACAAGAAACAAGGCTACAACGGACGAGGTCGTAATACTGTACCATTTACCGAGGCAGCATTGTAGATGGTGGTGGTCTGTGAGGTCACTAAATACATCACGATGTATGAGAGGAATATTCTTTTCACTATATTGTGGATTTGTGTCATTACGTCATTTTTTAAAATGTCTTCGTGGTGTCCTACGGTCTTGTCTCATTTGAACTATACTACACTGCCTTCACGATCTCTGGTGATACTGCTCTGTTTAATCCATATCCGCAAGCTTTCACTGCCTGCACAGTACGAACTTGCTGACACTCCCCCCTCCACGTCCGTTATTGTTGCTTAGCAACAGTGTGGGGCTTTGGCCAATCAATGAAAGAACAGGGAGAGGTCACACTGAGCAGCCAAGACAAAACCCTGCTCAATGCAGCTTTAATGAATGAATAAAAGGAACCAAAACCTGGTGCTGCAACATCATACTCTACTTCAGTATCACTCTTTAGTTTACAAATTAGTGCTTGATAAGTCTCAGGCAGTTGTGAGATATGCAAAATATGTTGTAATACAATTTGTAATCTTTGATAGCAACCTTTACAACCACTCTGCTCGAAATGGTTAAAATATGGTTCAATCAAAATATAATAAGATTTCTATGTCGAGCATTAACATTATAATTTTTATGTGCGGTATGTTTTCTGATGCATACTATATAGCCAACAGCTCTTCCTACTTCTCTACCACATCGTCCCACCTCTTTTGACTGAAGGCCAATCAGCCCTGATCTGGTATTCAGCACACAGTCTGTGGCAGAGCTCACACAGACATGTCTCAGCTCATAGAGGGAGTATTGAGTGGAGCAGAGCAAAGTGGGTACACGTTGTTCACTGCAGTTTGCAATCTGCTGACACTCATTAAATGTAGGAAGAAGGGACAGAGAGATGGCCAGATGTATACAGTGGTAGTAAAGTTACTTCCTCACAATTTTGGTCAAAACTGTTTTGCAGTGCAGCCACCTCCTCTTCTGATTGGCGGGCCAGCCAACAGCCAATTTTTTCTATCTCACCGTTCAACCCTCCCCCCTCATCATCACCTCTGTCTTACCTCCCTGATCCATAAATCGCACATCTCCTTTATCACCAACCTGAGATCAGACCAAACCTGGGACTCAGTCTCTTGACAAGGGGTGGTGCACCCATCTCCTCCTCTGATTGGTTAGATAAAGCGAGGAACCAGCCAACCAGAGGAGCTTTACTTGTGTTCAATCCTAATTAATGAGGAGTACACTCTCATCTACCTGCTACATCTCTCTTTTCCCTTTAAATCCTCCCCTGGTTCACTCTTAACTGTCTCTTCCCCACTTTTTGGGCTTCATGAATATCCAACCTCCCCTCCTCTTTGCCTCACCACCCAAACTAATCATTAAAATTCAACCCGCTACCTCCTTCTCCCTGTCCTCGCAAATCTTTGTCAGTCTGATCCCCCTCATTTAGCACAGCCCGACCCTCCCTCTGAGCTGCGACCCATTTTCCTCACACAAACATGAAGTTTAACCACGGGGGGTGCAGGACAGGGTCGCCATGCCATCGAGTATGCGTGTGCCCTGCAGGGCCCACTGCAGGAAAGATGACTCATAACTAGTCAACCAGAAAAGCACAAAGAAATTTGGCTGCATCAGGTGGTAAAATCTTAAAATTGAGACAAAATCTGCTGGGCGAATGAAAGAGGTAGGAGAGGAAAGAGTGTGACAGGGTATGTCACTTCTGCCAACACCTCCTCTGTTGTCAAGCACCAACACTTTGCCAAACAAACACTGATTCCTCTTTTCCCTGTAAAATGTCAACAGTCTTAGACGAGCAGTGAGACATTGTGTGGACTCCAGTCTCACCCTTATATGGACCTGAGTTTTGAGGAGCACAGACAGATCACTGTACACCTTTCCCTTCACATAGTTGAGTCAAGGCCAGGCCTTTCTTTTTTCATAATAGCAGGATACAGACTAAATAAAATATTCATACAGTTATCCATGGTGATGCTGTGAGTGATGACCATTAATATGTTGTCGAGTCACTGTTTTCTAAAGCTGTTACAGTTTAAGAGTAAAACTGCCACTGTGAGTGAATGAACTCACTGACTCCGTTCTCGCTTTTCCTGCCCACTACGCCACTCCCCCTGCCTTCCTCCTTCGTCCGCCCTTCTTTCAGTGTATCTTGCCTATTCAGACCGTCCTCCAGCTTTTTATTCCTCTGTCACACCCTCTTTCTCTCCGGTGTTTTTCCACTGCAGCGGGCTGATTGGCTAAAGGCCAGGCAAACTATCCAATTAGGTAATGTTCTCTCTCCTTGCACGCCTCTCATTGAAACATATAAATCATATACATTCGTGACTGAACCATAAATGCCAGTTATGCACCTTTACATACACGCACAAGTGGAGTCAAACTTTATGTATTCAACTTCAGCAACTTCTCTTTTGCATATCTTTTCTTTTGTCTCCTCTTTAGCAGTATACCTGCTTCCTTCCTTTTAATAGTTTCATCACTGAGACAATGTCACTTTGCTGCCGTAAACTAGTCAGTTAAGTGTCCAACGCCATTACATCACCTGTCAGACACATGTACACACAACACCGCAGGCTGTGTGTCCTACTCAGCAGGCATGATCTCCTGCTGACAGGGACAAACGCATAGGAGGTTCACTGTTTCTATGAGACAATTCACCAGAGGCAAATTAACATGATAAGCATAAACTGAATTTATAGTAGTTTGATGATTTAATAACTTTATATATTCATGATAAGAATAGATAAAGCTGATAAGAGAGAGGTTTTATGAATGTAGTAACTTACTACTGCAGTTCAACCAGGACTTGTCCATGCACACAAACACGTGTGCATGGACAAGAACAAACATACACCACCCATCATGAATTATTAAAAGGTGTGCTCTATCAAACTGCAGAAGAGTTAATAGGAAAGAGACATGTGACTACTCTGCAGAGGTAATGCTGGACCACACACACACACACACACACACACACACACACTTCCCTCTGTCCACTGTATGAGCTTATGTCAGCAAGCAGATGACAGATATCCTTCCTAAGACTTGCACCCTGTCATTTGCTGCCTCTTGTCTCTCAAAGTAATGAACAGTAATACAGTTTAATGCTGTGTTTGCAGAGCTAGCATGATATAAGAAATGTAGCAAACATCTGCACCTTTGAATAACCGTATAAAAAAACTTGACCAAACTGCTTTGTAGTACAAGTAAGGGCATTTTATGTCCCAGTTGTGTCTGTCCTTCCCTATTTTAGGTTTTATTTCCCTTAAATTGGTGACAGTTTGGTGCAGAATGCTGAGTCACTCTGGAGTTCCTTCTCTCTCACACACACACACACACACACACACACACACACACACACACACACACACACACACACACACACACACATCCTGGACAGGATGGCTGGTTGATAAGTCAGCTGCAGAGCATAATGGGGAGGGACACTCATTCAAACCTCGATCTAGAAACAGCCACACTACCTTGAAGTGGAAAACTTGTGTTAAGAAAGAAAGAACAAGTCATAACCAACTCAAGAGGCACGAATGACTGTATGTAAATTACTTTTAGTGGGCGTGACGTATTCACTAACTGCAGAGACCCAGGCAGCCTGCCGTGATGTGTGTAACAGAGAAAAGAGGAAAGTTTTCTGGCCTGACCAACATGAGTAGCACGCAGACACTAATCTAATACAAGAAAAATAAGCATATATACTTCTAATGGCAAGCACCTGAAAACCTAGTCCACCTCTTTGACTAGTGTCATAGAGACATCACGAGTAGCATGTGTGGGTTGTTCATATCTCTTTAATAACATGGCTGTAGTCCTTGGTAAGCTATAATTACGTGTCCTGTGTATTGCTTGTATGTTCTAGCTGACATCTTCAGATATACAGCTGACACCCTATTCTGCAACACCTGCAAAAGCATAATGACTGTCAAAGCAATTGTGCGTGATATGACAAGCTACTAACTTCTGAACCTTATATGCAAGGAGTAACTAATAAATAATAATAATATTACTCAGAGCAGGCACATATTCGGCCAGTACTATCCTGTCACGATGTATTTGTGAAACATTTTAATACTGCAAATGTATTGATGAAACTAGTAGATTACTTTCATTTGAAGATCTTGTTAGTGCCATTTTAATATATTCACTAGGCAGGATCTTGGACAAGAAATGTCTACTCTAAATAAAATTATACATGTGCTTTGAAAGGCAGTTTCAGAAATCAATTTAGAGGGAGACTATAATCATAAATCATGTTAATTAAAAATACTGCAAAGCTATTATCTGCTGATGCATGGCAAATGTAATTTTGTTCCTAAACTATTATCATAGAGCCTGAAGCTTGGCAACACAGACAGCCTAAATGCTTAACATTTCTCAGGCAGGATCGGGCCTGTTATTATTGACCTTCACTCATCCAGGGAGTCTGAGCTAGGAGGTGTGGCTCCCCATCCATAAATCCATAAGCACAGTAAGAATAACCTTATTCAAACTAATAAGGAGTTTGAGAATATGGGTTAGCAGCTGGTCAGCATCACAACAGAAGCACTGGGCCTACTTTGACCTTCCTCAGCTGGAGTAATGACCTTGAAGAGTGAGACAAGGCCAGACATGGCTGCATCTGCATGTACCACACCTACATGAGCTGAATGGGGCTAACGTTAAGCAAACATTACGATTGTCAATAGTATGTACTGTATTACTGCTATGATAAATAAAACTAAATACTTAATGAGTTCATAAACATTAATATTGTCTATTTTTGCACAGCTGGACTGTGTAGCTTTGACATAATTACTCATATAAAACATCATTCTCCTGTTAGTGTCCCCCTAATTTCCCCCATTAAACAAGCTTGACTGATTCCACTATTCAGTTTTTTAATTAGACCCTCGTTGCACCGGTACACTGTGTGTATGATAAAGCAGCCTTATAATTTGGAAATTAACTTGAGCTTTGTCTATTGTTATTTTCCAAAGCACAGTCCTCTTTGCAAACCGCATCAACAGGTCTGTCGAGTCTGAAGTCAAACTGCGGCAGAATCATGCGACATTACACACTGTCTCTGTGCCCTTCAGAGTCATCACAGGAAGGCTTTCAGCACGCCTCTCTCATCTTTCGACATGAAATAAAACCAAGGTTATTCGTTTGACCCGTTTCGGTTCTTGCATCACTAAGACCTCTGCTTCCTGTCATTGCGAGAGTACAATTCATCTCTGAAATCTAATGACGCAACGACGACAGACTTCATCGTGAGGACCAGGAGGAGCACGTAGCTTCACCTCCATTCACATGCACTCATTCACCTCGTGCATCATTACAGCTCTGTACAATATTTTAGCGCAGCTATTACAGTAAAATTACATCTTTTGCTAAACCCCATTTTAATCCCGGCTACATGTCTATCTATATAGGTTATTGTTCTGCTGTGATAAATATATATTTTTTGTATTAGGTTAACGTTACGTAACATGGAGTCTAATCCACTTCCGCAAAGATGCAGCAATGGGAGCTGCCAATGTCACGTTACCCGCTACAATTTAGCCTCAGATGAATGAATTATACATTATGAATGCTTTATAACTCAATTATACAGATTTTCTTTACAACAAGGCTAAATTTCGTGCCATTCAAATGCTTCGGGATGCTTATAGCTTCATTGGATTTTTCATATGATGCAACGAAACGACTCAAGTACACAGTATTACACAACGGACAGCCTCTCCCTAGACTGCAAGGCCACGACTGCATCCCCTCCCACCCTCGCTTTTCTCTTCCTGTACCATTACAGCGTGCATCCTGCGAAAGAGGCTGTTTTACAGACCCATATGCTATATGAGCTTAGAGCTAACCTTATTCTTCTCCTCATCCTCGTGCCTGTGTCTCGTGCGCTAACTTAACGGCTGCGTGGCTGATTAAATTAAAGATGGTAGACGAAATTCAAGGCTACAAGGTCGCTTCCGCACTTCATCTTCGGCTTTTAGCAGCAACAGTCTGGGGGAAATTCACGACGAATTTACCGTTATATGTTAAACTTCTCATTTAAAACTGCGTCAGCTTACTGCATTCGTATCTTAACCAAGGTGATGTACTGTAGTGCACCGACACATAAGCTAACATTTGAAACTAGTGACGTCTGAATCCTGTCAAATACTTTCAACGTCTTCAGTTTAGATAGTCTGAGCAAATGTGTATCAGCTCGTCGTCGCAAGGGCCTCTACTCACTGTAGGGTGAGTCGGTGTTGCAGCTTACCTCTCGGCTGATGCTTCTTGAGTCTGTGTGCGCAGTTCACAGTGCCGCCTTCCGCTTTTATACAAGACACGTGCCTCGGGGAGCCTGGTCGCCCTGGCGACGTGACGTCACGTCATCCCTTGCTGCTGGGCTCCATTTGGAACGAGGGACTAGTCACGGGCTCTTAACGGCTGCCATAGTAACTAGATGAAACGCTGGTCTGGTTAACATCCTTTTCACACATCTTATTCATATGATAAAGCCGAGGGTTGTGTCGATGATGGAAGATGATATTTAGCAGAGAGAAAAGACAGATGAGACATCAAAGGGACAGAGACACTGGCAGGGTGCCAACGTGGAAGCGATGGGGAATGATGAAGCATTTTGTCCCATTCCCACCATGTGTAGAGCTGGTCACGTGCATATGATGGACAACTGGGGAAGCATATACATGGACACCATTTCTTTGTAATGGGCAGAGACAGGAAACGAGCAGCTGGAGGTCACAATAGTCAAAAACAAAACAAAAACAACAACACAGTATTAGTGCAATTGGTTGGCTGGTCTCCTTGCATGTGGCAGGGCCTTGTTGGACTGTTGGTCTATACAGGCACATGTTTTATAACCAGGCATCCACTGTGCATTGATCTGTGAAGGACTGTAGACTGGACCGCCTATGGTGTGTCAGTGTACCTATGGATGGATGCAGCACTGTTATGTAAGAGGTCATGAAACTAACATGTCACGTTGCCATGGAGAGATGCTATCCTGCCACTAAACAGGCTTGATTTATTGTATGTTTGCATGTAGCACAATATAAAGTAGATGAAAAACGAAAAAAAAAAGAAGTGTATTTTAATTACACTGAGGTCGAATTACTCTTTTCTGATATTTTTTGTTCTATTCTATCCCTTTCATTTTTTTCGTCCTCTCCTCTGCTATCCTCTCCTCTCCTCATGTCACAGCACGTGTCAGAGTGTGAACGAGCCTACGTGAGGGAAGATGCGTATGTACAGTACAGTAGTGTAACATGGGAAATCCCTGCAGTGCAGTCTGCGCAAGTAGGAAGGAACGCTCCTTAACCAACATTACTTGCACACACGGCACGTTCCGTCTTGCACTTCCTTATCTCGGATTGGCGTTTGATTTCCGCATTGTAAAGCAACATAAGATCATATTTAAGGCCTGTAACCTATATATTAAGCAAACTGGCCCTGCTCACAGTGGTCTAAATGTAAAGAGAAGTTTAGTTTGAGGTATGAATCAGATAGTTTCATTTAAATGCCTCATCAATGTTTGATTGAATCAATGTTTTTTGCTTTCGTCTTTTCATTTTCCTTGCTCTGTTTCCTTGTTTATGACACATAATAAAGTAAAATTAAAATATGTAATAATTTATTTATTTTTTTTTGTAATTCTAAACATTTTTGTATCTCAGCACCATCACAGGGCTCACTCGGGACCACAAGTTAAACTATGGCGCCACCTCCTGGACAAACCACCGTCCTACACAGCAAGACTGGCGTGCAGAATTCCTGTTTATGTTAGATGAAATAAATAAATAACTGCTGAAATGTTGTGCGGGGCTGACTTAAGGCAGTTCCTAACAAGACTCTTTGCCACAACTATCTCTGTTGACTCTCAGCATAGTTTGGACAAGTACATGCATAATAGAGGATGTTTCGGGATGGTTATCTGGAGGACGTCTTTTTGTCTTCACAGAGGAGCTCAGCTCATATGTTTGTGGTGCTCACTGCAGTGGAAACACTATATTTTATCCGTGAACATTACTGGAAAAGACAGCATGTTGTTGCAAAAGCAGTTGGGGCAGTAAACGTTAACCTATCATTATGTTTGGTCTGACCTGACCTCGCGCTGGGTCTCACCACTACGAAGAGGCCCTGTTGTAATACGAAACAGCTCTGTACAAAGTGAGGGAGGTGAAAGGGCCATAGATGCAACAAAACAGTGCAGGGAAGTGTGGGAAGGCATTAGGTCAGGAAGAGTTAGTGAGTGCTGTAATGTAAATGCTTTGGATATCTGGAGATACAGATGTGGAAATGTCCTGTGTTTGTCCAGGGTGATATTATAGGCTGAAATAATCATTACCTTCAGCCTCTGAATAACTGTTTGCTGTCAAACCAAAGACATGCTTAGTAACCATTTCCTTGATGAAAGTGAAGCCACTTTACGGGAAGTTGAAACTCAGAATAAATCTTTATTGCATACCATACTGGACAGGCAGTAACTATGATAGCAGGGTGACGGTGTGGATTTGAAGACATTTCAAGGCCCATAGTCGAATTATCTGTTTTTCTGTAATATTCACAATTTCTGCCTGGTCCCTAAACCTGATTTTAAATTAACATAATCACTGGCACTGTGGCATGGCAGGGCAGGATGAAACCCCATGCAATATATTTAGTGTGCAACAGGGGGCGACCTTGCCCTTACAGTAACACAGTAGTGTGCCGGAGCATCTCTTGAGGGCCAGTGTTTTGTGTTTATTCAAATGTCTCTGCTATCTAAGAACGATTGTTAGAGTGAATAAATAATAAAGCAGGGTATAATGAATGCACAATACTATGAATGTGTCAATGTGATCCATTTATTAACCGCCATATCTCTTTCATATAAGAGTTTAAATCAACTGTAAATAATCAGTTTCGATGTAAGGCAGAAGTTCAGAAGGTTACAGATGATTCTCATACATAGACCATGTCATGTGCGTGTTGTTTGTGTTATTAAGAGTGAGTCATTTAACTTGTTTGACAGGGGGTTGAAAAAAATGGAGACAGATAACAAAATTGTAACTTTCACAACTATACACTTATTTTTAAAACTTAAAACATGCCATTTCAATCAGTCTGTGCATTGCTCCAGTGGGTCATTTCCTCACAACTCTAGGGAATTGCCAGGAAATTAAAATATAAGAAATAAAAACAACCGTATATAATTCATTAATCTGTTATGAAATGATGTAGGACATAGGCGGATTATTAAACAATAGGCCTCTGGGCACAGACAGGCAAAAGGCTCCACCAGCTCTCCTACATAGGAAGACAAAGACTTTGTGGTAGTTTTGTCTCTTATTATTGTTGTTATACATCTCTTTGTAATTTTGCGTCTCATTGTGGTTGTTTCGTGTCTCTTTGCAGTCATTTTCTGTCTCTTTGCATCTCTTTGTGTTCATTTAGAGTCTCTTCCAGGTCGGTACATGTTAATTTGAGTGACATTTCACAGGCTAGGGGAGCCCTCTGACACTTTGGGCCCCTGGACCCGTGCCCATAGGCCCATTCAATAATCCAACCATGATATGTGGAAAACCATATCTTTAGTGCATTCTCTGGTTTTGGTTGTCATTCACAAAATCAAAACATTTCTTTTTATTTTTGGCATTTCTTTCCTCCACACAATATAGATTATGTCTTGGAAACAGAAAGCACCTGTGAGGCAGAACAAAGTATTTATTGATATTTAAACTTCCTTATGTAAACCGTCAGCTGAAATGAGCCACTAGCAAAATGACAAATCTGTCATATACACCTCCTACCACTACTTAACAGGAAATTTAGGTCTGAGCAGAGGTGTGTGGGGGTGTGCAGATGAGAATTCAATTTTCCCTCATACACAACATTGGAAAAACAAACCATTTGTCATTATAATTCAAACTTTTGAAATAATTTCCACATGTTCCAGTTATGTCATGGGTTTAATAGCCAGAGCATTATGCCTAATTTTCGCGTTTACATTACTCCATACACATATGATTATATCTCGTATAGTTATTCTTCACATTCTCAACCCACAGAAAGTGATTTAAGACAACCCTAATGCTGTGAGCTTGAACAGTTCAACACACTGAGCCCATGGTACCATTAAAACAACCTCCTGACCCCCTCAGGCAGAGAGCTGGCCCTCTCTGATAATATTTTCATAGGCTGTGAATTATAAGTGTTTAAAGGGGCACTAATCGCAGAGTTACGCTCATGCCAAGAGCTGCTTAGCATCAGTAAACCACAAAGTCTGGATAGAGAGCCTAGAGGGCCAGGTTTTAGCCAAAGTTAAAACATTCATTATAACAATTATTTTTTATGGCGTATCTGCCTTTTAAGAAAGTATACAGTGGAAAATAAAAGGAAAGATGGGAAGGACAGGGGATGAAATACAGCAAAGCCATCTTTAGTCAGATTTAAACCTTTGACACCACTTATACATGGCGTGCGCCTGGGGCTGCAGCATTTACACAATTTTCCAAACTTTCTGGCAGAGCTCGAAAATGGCAGAAAGCAACGGTAGCCAAACAATGAGAGACACCGCTTAAAGGTAAACGTCCTGGCTTGAATCCTTTGTCTGACTGAATAAATCTAATGGGGAACATGAATGATTCTCTCCTCTGAACAGTAAACTTCAAGATACTCTTGAGGACGATGTTTTACCTCCAGTGTACACAAAATTTTAAAGTGGAAACAGACAGCTTTTCAGACCCTAGCATTTCCAAGTTGTGTTATTGTTGGTGGCACTGACGCAAAGAGTCGTCCTCGGAGCCTGGCAACAATCAACAACAGGACACATTAGTTTTTGTTTTCCACAGTTATTTCAGTTGCTCCACCGTCTGCCATTTCATCTACTGGGCATAGTAGCTGCAAAGAACGTACACTGATATTATTTCGTAACAAGGTATAGCGACTGATTGGTTGCACAATGGATGACGCACTTCTTTTGTGCTGTAAATGAAGCCTTCAATTTTGCATAGTGAAAGCGAGAGTTATAGAGGACCAATCTTAACGCCATTGGTGTCATTATTCTATAGCCATTACAGCATGCAATCAACACTTACTTAAGAATGATAAGTTAAAGCAAAAAACGTGTCTATTTTCACCTTTAATGCTGAAATGAAAACATATCCAACAGTGAAATAAAGTGATACAGCCTACAATACACATTGTTATGTGTAAATGAAACTGAGTGAATAGTTTTTCATTGTGACAGGAATTTTCTATGCCACATTCAAATCAAATCATGGCACAGAAAACAAAGATGGGAGGTGTATTCAGCGTCAGAGATGTCCAGCAGAGGGCAGCACACAGCTGCCAATACTAAATGCAAAGCACTGCCATAATTTTCATAAAGAGGCGCAAAGAAGCATCGACTTTTAAGAGGAAGACTCACCATCGATACCAAAAATGAAAAACTTTGAGGGATCCTCTTGGCTGAATTCTCAGTAAGTGCTAATGCGTAGGCTAATTAGTGTTAGTTCTCTGGTGTTGTCCTACAGTTAACAGTTGGTTTAATAGAGCAGGATAAGCTAATGCTAACAGATGGTGTAGAGCGAATCAAACATGTCGATACAAAGTATTCTCACTCAGCAGTTTTACTGGAACAAGACTTTTTATAATTACTGCTCCAGCTTAGCCGAAATGATCCCCGCCCTGTTTACATTAAAGGTCCAGTGTGTAGGATTTAGGGGGATGTATTGGCAAGAATGGAACACTATATTCATAACTGTGTTTTCATTAATTTAGAAAATAAAGAATCATTGTGGTTCATTACCTTAGATTGAGCTGTTTATATCTAAGCCTACATACAGAGGGGTCCTCTTCCGCAGAGTCCACCATGTTGTTTCTACAGTAGCCCTGAATGGACAAACCAACACTGACTCTAGATAGGGCCAGTCATGTTTCGGCATTTGCCACCATAGTTCCCTACTTGCTTTGCATATGAAGTTTTCGATGGTTGTAGTTCTCAACCTTACGCTAGCTGCCACTAAATCCTAACAAGGTCAGGGTTAACAAGGTCCAAAATATGGATGACGGTAAAGTGAGCAATGGTGACCATCACGTTCAGCCTGGTTTGGTTGTGTTGAAGGAAACTTCTCCTCTTCTCCCTCAGCTGTTGTCAATGTCGTCCCGATTCACTGCAGCAGCAACAACAACCTGGGGCACCTGAAAAATGTGAAGCTTGTTGCAGAGAAGGAAGAAGAAACTGCAGGGCCTCAAACCAGCTGTTTCCACAGATGAACAGCAGTGTTGTCTGCCCACGCAGAGCAGATCGACCAAACACAGTGAGTGAACAGTGTGATGGCTACCTGGGTTTGTGTTGATGGCAGCGTTGTACATTTTTTCTCATATAATTTCTGGCAATCCAGAAAATCCTGGCATTTTCCTACAACACAGCTCCTTTTTGATTATATTTTTCAGTACCTAAAACCTTGATTCCAACAGGGAAGCTGGATTTAGATTGAAAAACAAAAGTTGTCAGCTAAACTGTTACAGCTGTAACTTCAGCTGTGAGGTTCAAACTGAGCTTGGAAAACCTGCAAGAATTACAACAAAACGTTCACACACTTTTATTCAAAATGCTTTTACTATTACTTTTATGTTTTATATCCAGATACCTTACACATGTGCAGTTTCTTAGTTTTTTTCACCCTTAATTTGATTTGTCATGTAAAGCATCTCTTGGAAAGTAATCTATAAATAAGAAACATTTAAAATAGAAATATGATAATGATAGTGATAGTGATGAAAAAAAAAGTCATGTCTAAATCTTAAAATATTTTGTAAATGATATAATACTAATGACTCTGAGATGCTTAGTGTGGAGGACTGTCTTAATTCCACAGTGATCTGAGCGACAGATCGATCAATCTGTTCACTCATTCCTAGCTTCCTTCCAACCTACCTGTCTCTCAGTACTGTATATCTCTCCTCCACTTCCTCTCCAACCTCTCCCATTCTGCTGTGTTTTCTTTGGCCTGGCACTGAGGGACTGGAAGTGTCACCTCATCACAGCAGAGTTTTGTTTCCCTTGGAGGCTGCAGTAGGATGTCTGTTAATCTGATCTGAAATCCTCAACCTGGATTTGGCAGCTTCCTACAAACACTGTTGGCTCTCAACCGACTCTATGAAGCCCTTCTTACAGCGTTGTCTATCTGAGAGATAGACTGCCTGTAATAACTCTACAATCAGCCTCAGCGGTGTGTGGGACTGTGCCAGTTTTTAACCTTTCCTTACTCTGGCTGGGTTTTTACTGTGGAAGCAAACAAGGTATTGTGCAATAAACCACTCTCAAATTCCACTGAGCTGCCACAGTGGTATTTGACATCCTGGCAGTCTGATCAAATACTCTTCAATTTATCAGTCATACAGTGGGTAAAGAATGTTTAATCTGCAGAGGAAATAAGTCCAGCTGCATGACAGTAATTGGTTAGATACAGGCGTAGAGTGGAAGAAACAAGCAGCACGTCCAATCTCCACTGTCAAAACCACAATATGAATGTTTGAGCCGCAAGATATTACTATTTATTAATAATTTAAAAAACACGTGATGAAATATTTCCACTTTTGCTGCCAGTATTATATTTTGCTTGTTTTGATTTCATTTTGAATTTGTTATGTAGGAATGTGATGTGAAAAAATGTGATCTGAGCTGACTACCAATTTTACACATCAAAATCTGTTCACAGGTCGTACGAGTGTTACTGCATATGTGAAAAAAATAGCTTTTTGTGGCTAGAAATTTGATAAATTTCCTCAAGTGATGTCACTTGTGTCGGCGTCAGCGTGGAGAGAAGTGAGCTTACCAGACCTCTGTGGCCTGTTCATCATCTCTGCTTAAGGCTACAGGCTTCATTAGCTGCTACTTTCATAATACTTAATGGTAGACATGTATACAAGCACGGACGAAGCCTTCTGTTTGTACTCTGTGATCATTTCATCTGACTTTGTGCACGTTTTCTGAAAGGTTACGGATACAGACAAAATGGAGCAGTGCCACCAGAGATTGTGGAGGCAGTGTTGCGTAGTTTATACAAGACCGTGGGACACCATGAAGACATTTTAAAAGTGGCTTAATGGAACAAATCCGTAAAAAGGTACATTGTTAAGACCTCATCGCCATGTTTGTTGTTGTCAGAAACTTTTGACTTTGCTCTTTAGTGCCATCTTGTGGATGTATCTATGCCAACATAAATGACACATACAGTATGTGGGCAGTGCATAGCATATCTATTTTTGTACATGAAGGGGGTAAAATTCTCCAAATCTCAAACTGATTTGTTGATGGTTGGACTGCATTTTGTGTAATGTAGGGACCAAGTTTCTACAAGATAGTAGAATTTGTGTGATAAAAAAGGACGATATGTCTGGGTCTGCTGCATCGATTTTGATACTTTTTAAAAAAGGGTCCATAGAGAGTCCAACAGTAGCACTGCAATACTAAATCAGTCTTTTAACTGAGTAAGAGTGAACTGAAATGTTAATTTATTGCAGAAGCTGACCACATCAAGACTAAGCATGATACAAGCAGTGCTTCATCTCTGATTCTCTGATCTTTTTCCTTTGTCATCTTTACATTTATCTCTCTTTACTGTTGCTTTTCTTCAGTCGACCTTAGTTTTCTCAGTTTCCGCTTGTCTCTTTCTCCTGATGTGTCTCATTTACAGTTTCTCTTTCAGTCTTATTTTCTTTCTGTCATTTGATATTCAGATAACCTTTTCTTTAAGGTTATAATATAAGCATTTTTGCCTTTAATGATAGTACAGCTGAAGGCTGACTGGAAAGGTGGGAGCAAAGGGCTGCAAGTCAGAATTAAACCCATGCCACTGCAAAAGACTCAGCCTATATGAGTTGCACACTCTACAAGGTGAGCTGGAGGTCGCCCCAGTATTCAGATAAGTTCAGCACTATCAGCTCCTTGTAGACAACAATATATGACTGTGGCATACAAGATGGTTATTTATCGAGCATGGTGTCCATTTGAGTGCATGTTCAGCATCTAACTAGTTTTCCAGTAGGGGAGGTGATGTGCGTAGGCTACATAAATTCTACGTATTGTGTTTCTACGTGAGTGTGTTTGTAAGTATGTTCAACCACTTGTTGCGGTTTGAATTCAGCACAAGAGCAAAAGTTCAGTCATATAGTGGTTTGGGCGAGTGTCAGGGTTAACGTTTTCAGGGATGAAGCAAGACAGTGGAATGTCCTCACAAGCGTGTGTGTGTGTGTGTGTGTGTGTGTGTGTGTGTGTGTTTTTGTGAGGGAGAGAGAGAGAACTGTGATGAGTTTGTGTGTGTAGGACGTGGTATGGCAGGGCTAGGATGACATTCTTGAAAGTACAACGTGTCTCTTCACTTCTGCTCACCTTCTGTCAAAAACATCAGGTGGGTCTCTCGAGAGATGAGCAAATTTTTTGGAGGAACAGAGAGCGAGGTAGAGGAGGGGCAGAGAGAGATGAGCAAACTCTTACCAGAATAAATAATGTCTGTTTCTGTATAACAGCTAATTTTAGACTGAAAGTAACCAGTAGCTTACAAATCTACAGTGAGTGGAATTGACTCAGCAGACATGCTTTTGTCATAATAGAGCCGACCAAAACTAACATAAGACATAAACAGATGGAAAGGCAAATTAATTAATTACTGTTTTCAAACAGCTGTAAAAACTATCTGAGAGTCACATCTGCTCATCACCACAGACCTTCAAAACGGTGATTACAACTTAACGGCTCAAATCGTTGCTAAATGTTTTGGTACAGGGACCAAATGTTGGGGAAGCTACTTTAAAAGCAGCTTTATAAGCTACCAGTTACACAGTGGAAGAAGGTGAACTACAGCAATATGGGGTGCTGCAAAACTACTGAAGGGAAAAATATACTGTGGTTAACGAAAGTTACTTAGAAAAAGTAGTTCACACTACTAAAACAAAATGAAAAAGTCACATGGCAGCAAAGAGAGGGATTGGACTCTCTCCTTTGCTGGAGTTGATCCAGGTGAGAGGCGGAGGGCCGGGGTGGGCTTTCTGATAGCCCCCAGACTCTCTGCCTGTACGTTGGGGTTCACCCCAGTGGACAAAAGGGTTGCGTCCCTGCGCCTTCGGGTCGTGGAATGGGTCCTGACTGTTGTCTGCGCTTATGCGCCGAACAGCAGTTCAGAGTACCCACCCTTTTTGGAGTCCCTGGGACGGGTGCTGGACAGTGCCCCGACTGGGGACTCCATTGTTCTGCTGGGGGACTTCAACGCTCACGTGGGCAATGACAGCAGGACCTGGAGGGGCGTGA
>NC_065511.1:15049038-15053487 GCF_006386435.1 Epinephelus moara | reverse complement strand
GGGGTCTCGGGGGCGGGTCGTCCAATTTCTGGGGCAGAAGTCGCCGAGGTAGTGAAGGAACTGCGCGGCGGCGGAGCCCCGGGGGTGGACAAGGTTCGCCCTGGATACCTCAAGGTTCTGGATGTTGTAGGGCTGTCCTGGCTGACACGCCTCTGCAACATTGCGTGGACATCGGGGGCAGTGCCTCTGGAGTGGCAGACCGGGGTGGTGTTCCCCATCTTCAAGAAAGGGGACCAGAGGGTGTGTTCCAACTACAGGGGGATCACACTCCTCAGCCTACCCGGTAAAGTCTACGCCAGGGTGCTGGAGAAGAGGGTCTGGTCAATAGTTGAACCTCAGATTGAGGAGGAGCAATGTGGTTTTCGTCCCGGACGCGGAACCGTGGACCAGCTCTTTACCCTCGCCAGGGTGCTGGAGGGGGCATGGGAGTTCGCCCAACCAGTCCACATGTGTTTTGTGGATTTGGAGAAAGCTTACGACCGTGTCCTCAGGGGCATCCTGTGGGGGGTGCTCAGGGAGTATGGCGTTGGTGGCCCTCTGCTAAGGGCCATCCAGTCCCTGTCCCGAAGGAGCACGAGTCTGGTTCGCGTGGCCGGCAGTAAGTCGGACCTGTTTCCGGTGAGGGTTGGACTCCGCCAGGGCTGCCCTTTGTCACCGGTTCTGTTCATAATTTCATGGACAGAATTTCTAGGCGCAGCCGAGTGGTGGAGGGTGTCAGGTTCGGTGACGGGAGGATCTCGTCCCTGCTCTTTGCGGATGACGTGGTTCTCCTAGCTCCATCGAACAGTGACCTCCAGCTCTCGCTGGGACGGTTCGCAGCCGAGTGTGAAGCGGCTGGGATGAGAATCAGCACCTCCAAGTCTGAGGCCATGGTCCTCAGCCGGAAAAGGGTGGATTGCCCACTCCAGGTCGGGGGGGAGGTCCTGCCTCAGGTGGAGGAGTTTAAGTATCTCGGGATCTTGTTCACGAGTGAGGGTAGGATGGAGCGGGAGATTGACAGGCGGATTGGGGCGGCGTCAGCAGTGATGCAGGCGCTTAACCGGTCCGTTGTGGTGAAGAGGGAGCTTAGCCAGAAAGCGAAGCTCTCGATTTACCGGTCGATCTACGTTCCAACCCTCACCTATGGTCACGAGCTCTGGGTAGTGACCGAAAGAACGAGATCGCGAGTACAAGCGGCCGAAATGAGTTTCCTCCGCAGGGTGGCTGGGCTCAGCCTTAGAGATAGGGTGAGGAGCTCGGACATCCGGGAGGGACTCGGAGTAGAGCCGCTGCTCCTCCACATCGAGAGGAGCCAGTTGAGGTGGTTCGGGCATCTGGTAAGGATGCCTTCCGGACGCCTCCCTTGGGAGGTGTTTCGGGCATGTCCAACCGGGAGGAGACCTCGGGGCCGCCCCAGGACATGCTGGAGGGATTACATCGCCCGGCTGGCCTGGGAACGCCTTGGGGTTCCCTCGGAAGAGCTGACGGAGGTGGCTGGGGAGAAGACTGTCTGGGCTTCTTTGCTGAGGCTGCTGCCCCCGCGACCCGGACCCAGATAAGCGGAGGAAGACGAGTACGAGTACGAGTACATGGCAGCAAAAGAAATGTGACTTAGTTGTGTTTATTGCTAAACGTGCCCACTTGTTCCGGGTCATATATAAAAAAATAAAAATAAAGATAAAAAAATTTCATGAGGAAGTGCATGTCAGC
The DNA here is from genome assembly GCF_006386435.1 of Epinephelus moara. Lineage (NCBI taxonomy): Eukaryota > Metazoa > Chordata > Actinopteri > Perciformes > Serranidae > Epinephelus > Epinephelus moara. Next base: position 15,051,798 of record NC_065511.1, on the reverse strand, counting down.
TTTGGTTTTTGAACAATGTCCATCAGTCAGGCACCTGCTATCAGAAACTGCAGTCCAGGTGGGGGTATTGCACCAAGCAGGGTTACTCAGTTTCCCAGGGAACTTCTAAAATAACATGCAACAACTTCTCTGAATATTTGTTAGTGAATAGCAATGTGCTTATGACCAATTGTGGTCAAATGGGGGCCAACGACAATGGAGAAAACATGGGGAAATAAAAAATGAAAAATAATAAAACAATTCCTTTCATTAAATGGTCCAAAATTGTTTATAGTTTCAGTTGTTAATGACACAAACATGGCAGAAAAGTAATATTTAACTACTTGAATTGCTATGCAGAAATTAATGTAGTCTAACAACCAGCAAGCTACTGCAAAATGTAGTTAATGGTGCTGATTTTGACATCAGATATAATGCCAATAAAAGCAACATTATGATTGTTAGAAGTAAAGAAGAAAGAAAATTAGTATTTCTAAATCTATCTATCTATCTATCTATCTATCTATCTATCTATCTATCTTTTAAACATATTCATCAAATGGGTTTATACTGTTATTTACGTATAATGAGAGGCATACAAAATAGAGACCGTCCTTTTTAAACTATAACTATGTATGTTAATCTTGAATTATTATGATCAATAAGTTACAGATTGGGCCTTTGAGCTAGTGAAAAAGTTATTTGGCCTCTCCGGGCCTTCATACATCCAGAAGTCATGTAAGTTGAGATTTTCCTTAAAAATACATTTTCCTCAGACGAAGTGGTTTCCAAAAAACTACTCCATGCTCTATGTTTTTATCCTTATGCATTTTCCTTTATTCCTTTATTCTTAAAATATTGCATGCAATTACAAGCTGTGTATGAAATCAAGGAAAATGTATTACTGTACTTTTCCATAAAAGAAACCACCACAGGAAGAAAAGTTCTTTAAGGATATAATCCTAAAGAGAGCACTTTGTACTGCTTGGCTTCTTCTGGAGAATTCTTGTTTGATTTCTGAGACGTATTTCAGTTTAAAACAGTAAAAGATATATAGAAACTTAATGTAAAATATTGTAAAAACAAATCACATGTTAGACAACAAAGGAGCTTGGCTATATTTGACAGCATTACAGAAGTGAGGCTGTTTTCCATTTGAAATAGGATTGGTTTCTCTAATGTTTAAACTGCTGCTGTCTGCTATTAATAACGAAGCACATACATACACACAGTTAAGAAGTACTGTGATGTTTAAACAGCTGCTAAGTCAAGTCCTTCTCCACAATACCCAGCTCCTGTCCTCTTTCCTTTCCTCTACACTTCTTCCCTTTCTCTCTGTCTGCCTCCTATTTACCTCTCCTGTATTTTTACCTTTTTGTCTCCTCTCCTCTTTCAATATTGGGATCTACTACAGCACATATTAACACCTTGACTTTACTCATCTTACCCTCCTCTCTCTTCTCTTCTCGCCTTCACGCATCATCACCCAGTCCTGCATGTGACCTCTCTCCTTTGTTTCACTCCTCATCTTTCCCTCTCCCTCGTCACTATCACATCTACCACTTCATAAATCAGGGACTGTTAAGTGTATTAAACACATCATCCAGCAGCTGGCCACCCAAGAAACATATCCATATACTTTCCCTTTGTTTTCCAGTTCAGTTTTTTCTTACTGTCTCTTTCACTTCATTCTACCTATTTATTGTTTCTGCCTCTGTTTCTCTCTGCCTGCTTTTCTCACACTTCATCTCTCAGTCTCTCTCCCGACACCAGTTTCTGTGTATGTCTCTCTCTTTCTTTTTCTCTCTCTGTGTATGCTGATGTCATGTGTTTGCATTGGGCGGCTCTGCGCTCTTTGACATGTATATGGACCAAAACATGTGACAATGTTTACCCAGACAAATCCCTTAATTGGCTGTTTAAATGTCCAAATACAATAATTCACACTCATATTCCTGAGGAAAGGGACTAATGACTGAGCGTGTGCAAGACAGCTGGAGGTCTGGCGCTCGGGGCAGTAGCTCTCTGCACTTCAAGCAGAGGCATTTACGGCAACCAACACATAAGTGTAAATTCACAACAAGCTGCAACCTTTTATCCTTCCATCCATCCATTTTCGTAACCGCTTATCCTCTTGAGGGTCGTGGGGGGGCTGGAGCCTATCCCAGCTGACAGTGGGCGAGAGGCAGGGTACACCCTGGACAGGTCGCCAGACTATCGCAGGGCAGAGGCACCAATTAACCTGCATGTCTTTGGACTGTGGGAGGAAGCCGGAGTACCCAGAGAAAACCCACACTGACACGGGAGAACATGCAAACTCTGCACAGAAGGGCTCCCTCCTGAGATTGAACCAGGAAACCTTTTTCTGTGAGGCAACAGTGCCAACCGCTACACCACCATGCCACCCTTGCAACCTTTTTCATTTCACTCTATAAATTTCCATTGTTATGCGGATGATACACAGTTGTATTTATCTATGAAGCCAGAAGAAAGTAATCAATTAACTAAACTTCATAACTGCCTTAAAGACATAAAAACCTAGATGAGCACCAATTTTCTGATGTTAAATTCAGACAAAACTGAAGTTATTGTTCTTGGCCCCAAACAACTCAGAGACTCTTTATCTGATGACATAGTTTCTCTAGATGGCATTGCTCTGGCCTCTAGCACTACCGTAAGAAACCTCGGAGTAACATTTGATCAAGATTTGTCTTTTAATTCTCATTTAAAACAAACCTCACGGACTGCATTTTTTCATCTGCGTAATATTGCGAAAATTAG
>NC_065511.1:14993798-15048164 GCF_006386435.1 Epinephelus moara | reverse complement strand
CATCTATTGCACGTCTGTCCGTCCTGGAAGAGGGATCTCTCCTCAGTTGCTCTTCCTGAGGTTTCTACCTTTTTTTTTCCCCGTTAAAGGGAGTTTTTCCTTATCCGCTGTGAGGGTCCAAAGGACAGAGGGATGTTGTATGCTGTAAAGCCCTGTGAGGCAAAATGTGATTTGTGATACTGGGCTTTATAAAATAAAATTGATTGAATTGAATTGATTTTATGTTACCTTAATTTGCTAATAGTAGAGAGATGTGCTTACTCTGTGGCTGTGTGCAGGAGCAGCAACGGGCTTTAAATTCACACCAAGGGATGTTTCCTCATTACAGCTGCTGCAGCTCATCTATGTTCACCGAAGAAACTGATTTTCATGGGCAAATACAGTGGAGATCATATTTGTTATGGGGGTCTCCTCTCCAGCATATTTAGACACACACCCCCTCCTCCATCAAACACACTGAGCAATCTGCTTTGGTATGATGGAGGTTGACAACAATCAGACCTTGACCACCTGTGTAGTGTTCTTTCCCTGAACCACCAACAATAACAAACCTAAAAATGTGAATTTGATTATATAAGTGACTGCAAAACATGGTTTGGTCCGTGGGCCACTTTGTGGTTGAGGACACAGCAATTAGCGGGCCCCTACACTTAGGACCCTAGTGTATACTGTGTAAATAATAATGTGTGTATATATATTGTGTAATATGTATTCAGTTTTGCCAGGAATTTAATCTAATCTCTAATTTTATATTTATATTATAGTAATATTAAAAAAAAGTAAAGTATCAAATATCATAGTCTTGCGTATTTTATTTTATTTTATTTTATTTTATTCCTCCTGTGGTTGTTACAATGTGTGTGTGTGTGTGTGTGTGTGTGTGTGTGTGTGTGTGTGTGTGTGTGTGTGTGTGTGTGTGTAAAACCAAAAAGCAAGCACACTTAAAGGTATACTTTACCCACAAAGAGACCATTTAAGTATCAAATATTTATTGGATTGAATTTGTGAAGAAAACTTCTCGCATGCCTCCGGTGAATGAAGAATCCAAAAATGGCAAACGTGCTTGTCTTCACAAATTCAGCGTAACATTGGGTGAGTAATTGATATATATAAAAGGCCATTTTGTGGGTGAAGTATTCCTTTAACACTTCCCAATCTCCAGCACATGGATATTTTGAATATAAAACATAAACCTTGTGAACGTGGAGGTTCTATGTCTCTTTAGTTCTTTTCTGTTCAAATCCAGATGTTGTCATCAGCATTTCTATAATCTCTTATTAACAGTACAGTGGGAGAGGGCAGTGTATTGACTGTTTGTGAGCCTGGTTCAAACCCACGTTGCTGCCAGCGCACGGCCTCAGCCCGCTGAGCCACAGATCACCTTGTTAGTCTTGATTTCAGATTTTGACCCGAACCTGGAAGTTCCATCTGTGTGATTCACTCCAAGGTTGACTGAAGGATCAGATTGCCCCTCTGGCTTCCTGATGTGTGTGTGTGTCTGTGTGTTCATATATTTTTAGTGCTTGTTCGTGCATACATACCACATGTGTCTGCATACGTGCACATGGCTTTGTATTTGTACACGTGTGGATATCTAGTGAGTGTGTGTGTGTGTGTGTGTGTGTGTGTGTGCTGAATGAGGGCCAGGTATGGGTTGAGGAGAAGGATTGATGGTCCTGGAGGGACTCGGCAGCTGGAACAGAGAGCACCAGACAGACGGACGGACGGATGGAGAGGAACAGGGGAATAAATCAGACAAGAGAGGAGAAGAGGAAGGTGGCTGGATGTGTGGAGGACAGAGAGAAGGGGAGAAACGGTAGAGGAGAGGAGAGATGAATAGGGGGGATCATAGAAAAAGAGATTTGTCCAGACAAACAAACTGCAAATTCTTCAGAAATGATGTGATGCAAGATTTCAATAATAGCCCAGTAGGCTGCAATATGTGCCGTCATTCAGAAATACCAGAAGACCATAGGAAATATCATATAATACTAATGTATCTGACCACAACCATTCTTGACTCTGTGCAGACACAGACACACACAGACACACACCTCATATCCCTCTCTCCTTCTTCGTTTCTTTCACTCTCCACTCTCTCTTTTCCTCCTTTACCGCATCCCTTACTTTCTCTCTCCCTTCCTTTTTGCTGCTAACCCTTTCAACACACACACACACATGCTCTATGCCTCGCTCTCTCCTGACCACATCCCCTCCTCTCTTCTCTCCTCCCAACCTCAGGTCGTGTGGTAATGAGTGTGTGATGGAGCCTCGTGGCTACCAGACTGGCAGAGGTATTTTTAGCACTTCTGGTGGTTTCCATCACTAAATATGCTCCAACTTCATATTTCAAGATTGAAACCAACCTCAAAGGGAGAAATGGATAGTTTGTTGCAGTTAGTTTAAGCTATTAGACATCGCTGTTAAATGTAGCGGGGAGATTTGTAGATTGACGGGTAGGAGGGTAATTGGTGAAAACTAGAAAAAAAACAATATGGCTTTGGATTTACAAAATAAGGCTGAAAAAGCAAAGGCATTAAACATCACATAGGGAGAGGTACAGAGTAAAAGTTACATTACCTCAGCGCTACAGTTAGGTATACCTTTAGGGAAAATAATGAGTGGAAACAAACATCACATTCAATCAGTCAAAGCAAAGAATTTTCCTTAATGTGGCAACCGTTTTTATTTCAAACAGATGTAATGCATTGCAGCAGAAACTGTAATTCAATTTAACTTGGCATAAGCATTTTACCTGTCCAATATGTGCAATCATAACATGACACTGTACTGTGTGTCTGTTCACCTATAAAGGTGGCAACCAATTACCTAATGTTTGATACAATCAGGAGAGACACTTTTAGATGTGACAAGAACTAATAAAAAAGGGAGCAGCCTGATGTAGGTTTGGCACTGGTCCCATTGCTCGGACCCACAGTCATATGAGAGCAACACCAGCAGAGCCCCATAATTTCGCTGTATGACTTTCGTGCTGTGGAGGAGGGTTACACAACAAAAGAAACAAAAGGCATGAGAGAATCGTGTAAATAAGAATAACAACAACAGTCATGAAAATCCTGCTATAATACAGAAATCCTCAAGAGCAACACAACTGCTGCTGGCATCAAAAACATTTTTCCTGACACATGCTGTACACGTATTGTGTTGCATGTGGTTGCATGCCACTGGCAAGACACAAGAGCCATGACAAAGTGTGCTTCAAAACAACACAAAAAAAATAATACTGACCTCACTGAGGACCTCACCGAGTATCGGTGGTTTCCCTGAAATGATGGCTGACCTAACTGGACAGTTTGGGCATGCTGCTCACGTGTGCTGTTTTTGTTGTAGAAAAAAATGCTGTCTCAACTATATTTTGTGCTGATAAAAAACCTCGTCATGCATTGCTCACTTTGTTTCCTTAACGACCAGACAGCTGCAGTTGCCACTAAACGGTATATTTAACTCTCCAACATTTAACAGAAAACTCCCCCAACACAGCCAATTTGTTCCCATAAGGATCCCACTATAAAGTTTCCTTCACTACTTTTTCCATTTTCAGCTTGTTGTTGTGTTAAACTGTTAGCAGCCTTTACTGTGAAACCTCAGTGATAACTCCCTCCATAAAAAATAACGGTGAAACTACTGAATTTTGTGCTTTTTTAAGTTGTTGAAAATGTCAGTGTCATCAGTTAGAGACCCTGGTGTTTAAGAAAATTCTCAGGGGCCTACAGCTACCCTTTCGTGCTGAAAAATAAAGCTAACACAGAGGTGCCCAAACTGCAGTTCTTTGCACGGCCACTTGGGGCTGGCTCCAGAAGCCAGTCAATCCCCGCAGACAACTTATGTTAAAATGCCCAACTTAACAGCAAAAATAAACATGTTTACAGCCTGGTACAAAAACAAACAAATTTTCTTCTTCATGACAACTGTGCAGGGAGTGGATGAACTTTTTTTTTTATAACTCCCTCTTTTACATTTTATTAAGGTTTAAAGTTATGTATAATTAAGGGCGGATTGCTTTGAGTGTCAGGCTGTCTACAGATAGTGTCCTCTGCTTCTCAGTCTGATCCACCCCTCGCTCCTCCACAGCATCAGCCTCTCGCCCAAATATGGTCACTCCTGGCTCCAACACACCACAATGACAACGGCCATAATGCCAAACTCGAGGCTTCAGAAAGGGAGTCCACAAACCATTGAGTGACGTCATGGTAGCTCCGTCTATTATTTTTATAGTCTATGCTATCCACCGACCTTGGTTTTCCGTGGATGTTGTTAAAAGAATAGTCTGACTTTTTCTGACATAATCTTTTTTTTGCCGAGAGGTGGAAGAGATAGTGATACCACTCTCATGGTTGTGTATTAAATGTTGAGCTAGCACCAGGAATTAGCGTAGCTAATGAGAGGAAACAGATAGTCTGGCTAGTTCCCGAGAGTCTTGTCGTCACCATGAAGTTGCCAGGTAGAGGGGCACAATCAGGAGAGGTGAACCAGGTAAATGTTTGCCCTCACCTCCCCTAAAAAATGGGAAAAAAGGGCCCCCGATGGCCACTCATATTGGCACAATTTCCAGTGACAACTATAAAACCTCCCATAAAGCCACTACACAGTGCACCTCTTCTGCCCCAAAACCCCCTATGTGGGCCCAGAGAGTGAGAGAGAGCGCAAGAGAGAGTGTGTGTGTATGTGTGTGTCGGTGACGTGACAGTGAGGTTGCGGTGAGTATGAAGTTAAATGTAGAAGTGCAATGTAAGAACAGTTTAGACTATTTGTCAGTGAACGCCAACCCTCAATTGTTCTATGAATAGGACTGGTTGAACGTCCGTGTGACCACAGTTGTCCGCTGGCGTTCAATGCAGACAGGACTTGATGGGCTTCTTTGCCTGGCGCCCCCCAGGGTCTATGATCGCCACTGCAGGTGCAGAAGTTTTGGGCACATAGATAGTTACACGACATAATTCCTTCTAAAGGAAATAGCTGTAATTCCTAAAATGTTGAACTATGACTTTAAAGTCAGCTGTTTTCATTAGTTACTAGAATACCAAACCAAACTGATTTAAAGATTGTTTTATTTTCTTTTGCTTAGCCATGATACTTTTACTCTTTGAAAAGTGTCTGACTGTTTTTACATAGTAAAACTGTCAACAACTGAACTGAACACCAGAGACTTTTCTGCTGACTCAATGTCCCTGCTCCATGTTCCAACATTTAATGTTTAACAGTCCAACATAAGATGCTAAAAGAGATTACTTGAATGGGAATCAGTCGGATCTTTTTATAAAATGCATAAGAAGTCAGATGATCTATGTTTTAATTCCTCTAAGAAACAAAACAGAAATTGTAGAGCGAAGAATCTACTTCACTCCCTTATGTTGTTGTCATAGATTTTCTGAGGCAAGATCAGATCAAGTGAAGGCTTATCTAGGAGTATAAGGTGTATTAAATGTCTCTACATTGAACATGTTTGTCACAGGGAAGAAATAGAACATTCTGTAATGCACTGTGAAGCATCTAATTTATGCTGATCAAAATATTATCATTTGTTCCTCTAGCAAAAAGAAAGAGGCTTCTGAACTGATTGATGGCTCACAGCGGAGCAGAGATCTTATTCTTTCTTTCATTCGAAAGCTCCCACATTTTTGCAGAGTGCTCCATCTCCTCCATCTTTATTTCTGTTGGCAGGCTGGTCTCATTCTCCCTGAACATCTTTCCTCTCTCACAAGGAGGCTCATTGTCCGTAGAGGAGAAGGTTGGTTTATGGTCCATACAGAGACAAGTGGCAGAAGCACATTCCATAACTTATTGGGACCCCAAAATCCCATCACTCCACATCTGCCATGGTGTGTTTGCACTATTTGACTGCTGGGGTCAATTCACTTTAAATCCAGTCTGTACGAAGTGTAAACAGAAGCCGTTCTTTATGTTCTTGAGATGTTTTCACTTTAATCTCAAATTTCCAAACATAATCATATTCTTGTAAAACCAACACAATAATTGCAACCATGGCACCCATTTCTATTGTGCCAAAGCCAAATACTGAAGAAAAAACACTTCCAAAATTAAATGAAGGTAAATAGACATCCTTGTCACTTCTGTCACTGTGTCTTACTGAAGCATCCTCCATTCATTATGTCTGTGTGGTTCTGGCGTTACTTTCTCTCCATCTGGCTTCCCTTAGTTTCTCCTCTTGTCCTGTCTGTTTTGTCATTTGAGTCTGTGCAGGAGTCTGTAGTTCTTCTGAGTCAGGCCTTCTGGGAAATAGAGTCCTGAAGGCTCTAATCCTTTCAAATTAAACTGCAGCTTTATTTTGTATGTGCCTGTGTGTATTTGTGTGTTTGAGCAGTGACTAGATGACAATGTTTCATGGCCTACTATGATAAAAATAGAAAAGTAATAAAGCCTTGTAAAATAAATGAGTGATCATATGTCAAGTAAATGCACACAATGTGCCGCTAGCTTCTGGCCAAACTCATCCATCCCTTGTTGGGGTGATGTTGACGCAGTGCTGAAATATACAGGAGCAACATTATTATATCAGAAGCAGGCTATCCTGCACAATGTCAGAAACAGTGGTACGCATCCACCAAGGGGTGCTTCAGTGATACACTGAACAATGTTTGGTCCGGTTTGTAATATGATAATTTACAAATGCAATAAAAGCTAAGCCAAAATGTCAAAATAAGTAGTCTGACTTTCTAGGGTGACTGGGGGTCTTTTATTTTTTCCCAGTTGTTTTTTATCAGCCTTCCTTTTCCCATGTATTTATGTTATGTCAGAAAGGTGGAGTTTCCCATATGCAGAGGACAACTCACTGTCTCTGTATCAAGATTTTATTAATGTATGCATTGGTTGCTCACATCAGAAGTTCTGCTAAGGTTTAAATGGAGGTACTATACTGTATGTAGGCTATTATTTTCACATGTTGTGGGAAGATTGTTGCATTTTTCAAGAGGAGGGTTTAAAGAAAACATTAATAGCCCTGAGGAGGGTGAAGCATAAGGTTCTGCAATAATTTTGGCAGAAAAACTAAAGGCAAGCAGTAATACAAGAGATTGTACCTTCAGGTATAGAATCACTGTCAGACTTTACACAATAAGACTAGTCTTTCACTTTTCATGAAGGACATCCTTCCCTCAAATTCATGAAGGCTGACTGCAGCGTCATCTCACTTCTCGGCCAAAACATTGCACTTGAACGTGAGAGGAAATGTTTCTCCACAGCAGTCTGTATTCGTCATTTGAAAAGAGAAATCAGAAGACTGACAGGACAGATTCAAGACGCTAGTTAGCCAGTTTGCACATTGAAAGAACAAAGGATATTTAACGTTTGCTGGTGAACAATAAGACAAACAATTATGAAATATATCTGCTAAAAAGCTCAGTGACTAATAAGATAATCTTAATATAACAAGTTTGTTTCAGTTTCACTCCCTCTTAACTTTTTTTTATTTTTTATTTATTTTATTTTATATAAGGGCTCCGCTGACCCCAACACTGATTCAACATTCTGAATAGGCCAAAAAACAGTCAACAAGGGCCGACTAGTGCCAATGGTGCGGAACGCTCACTGACGGCTCAACATTGATTAACAGCCGACCATTGGCTGGGTGTGTCAGGGTCCTTAGGTCAAGGAGCCGAGGATCAAACAGCCAAACTTGAGATTAAACACAATATCCCCTCCATCAACGAGAACTCATTTAACATGAACACAATGTAAGCATGAATCACTGAAGTGAGACAAAGTGGCAATTCAGTCTGATTGCCAGGAACAAATGCATTACATGACCAGTATGTTACAATCTTAGCTGTTTTGTGAAACAAAATGTGAAACAAACATACAGCAGAGGCAGAGAATCTACCATCTTTCCTCTCATTGTCATTGCTATTCAGATGATTTGTAAGATCACATTTTGTATAGCCTATGGGGGTTGTCGTCTCCTTTTTTCAGCCAGAGTTGTTCCTCTATAGGAAAGCCCAGTGTGCTCTGACCTCCGCCCTGACCACAAAACCCTGCAGTAGCTGCCTGGGTAAACTGCTCGTGGAAGTGGCAACAAATCCGTGGCACCCAAATTCCACAGGGCGTATCCTGTGCTTCCAGCTCACTGCTGCTAGTTTGGTATAGATCCTTCCTCTCACATACAGTATGCATCATCTACTGCATCTCCCCAGAGCAAAGTGAGCTTTGCAAAGTAAACAGACTGAACCGACAAGAACACCAGGTCAAATCTTTGGCAGCTGCCGACTTTCACAGGATTATAAAATGCTGATCGTCTTGAATTTCCCAATCTTGCACGACCTTGACTTGTGCAAAGACATCTTGCATTTTGCACCATGTCTGCTTTGGTGGGCTACTGTAGCATGAATCTGACCCTCTGGCTCTTTGAATTATGAGTTGACTGGAGTAACTCCAGGTACAAATGTATTTCCTTGTCTGTGTGTATCTTCTCAACTTTTTTTGTTACTGTCAGACAACTGCGCATTACATTGCTGATGCAGCAGTTTGACATTTCAAATAAATCTTGGTCTTTAGCTCCTTTATGATGTCATTGCCTTTCATGTTGACTGATAATTTATGTGAGACCCTTTAAGTGTATCTTTGCCAGCTTTCGTATTGCCTTTTTGATGCTAGAGGAAAAATATATGAATGTAGACGGAGGGACGTTTAAAGCAATTCACCAGTGCATGAGTACCTGAACTTTCTGACATTTGTCTTTTTGCCTGTAACTTAATATTTTTTTGGAAGATTAATGTTGTGTAATCACAACCTGGCTGCAACCTTGTGATATACTACGGTGCATTTGTAGAAGGTTCTCAGAGCATTTGGTGATATAGTGATACAACTTAGAGCCTGCAGAGCCACAACACTCCCAGCTGCACATTCCCACCAATTTTATATTAAATCACCAACTCTGAAATCAGATACTGCACTAACCTGAACCTTTCTTACCTGCTGGCACAGTATCTTGACCAAACAGTCCCTTCAGTCTGTGTCCATGACAAATCTATCTCATACACACAGGAATCTGGACTGGCTAAAGAGCAAAAGGCTTGAAGCCAGGTTAACAGTCTGATACCGAAGAAATGCAACCTCTCCACAGGGACAAAGACAACTGATCCACAACTAAACTTTGAGTGTTATTGGTCCTGTAAAATGACCAATAAAGCAGAGTGAGGAACACTCAAAATTCCTAAGTCACTCAGAATGTGCAGACTGTCCTGTATGTTAAATTTCCAACCACACTCCTGTGACTGATGCCCCTTTTTCCATTTGAGCCACTGCCAGCGTACAATCCTGCGCACATTATAAAAAAAACAAAAACATTAGGCCGAGATGCCCATGGCAATTCTGTTCTATACTTGAAAACGAGAGATTCTGATTTGCTCCCCTGGCCACAAGCTTTTAGCACAAATAAACTCTGGGAGAAACTGGGACACAGGCCTTACGCTTTTAAGCTAAACAATATGGTCAGATCTTCAGGAGATTTCACTCACAATTTGGTTTGTTTAAACACCTCTTTTGCAGTCAGGGTTCATAAAAACACTTATTTCAGGTTCACATCCTGTAGTTTAGTAACCGTGCTATTTTTAGGATGATTCAGAACAGGTAAGTAATGCGCATTTCTCATGCTAGGAGGCAATGAATACAAGAGTTTGCTGTTGTTATGCTTAGAATATGTAAAGTAGTTGACGCTGAGGCACAAGAGTGGAAGGTTTAAAAACAAAATGACTGCAGAACCCTTGAAGGGAATTGTGGAGTAAAACCTGCTGCAGAGTATCAATCTTCCAACAGGGCACTGACCCCAAAACACACAGCCAAGGTCGAGGCAGAGCCCAAACCTCAGCTGAACTGAGAATGTAGACAAGGCCTTGACAATTTCATTTTGCTCATTTTTCCCATTCGGTGAGATGGAGCTGGAGCAATTTAGTGCAGCAAGAAAAGATTGGGCAGACATTGCTGTGTCCAGATGTGCAAAGCTGAGATTATTCAACACAGGCTCACAGCTGTAATTGCTACCAAAGGGCCCTACCAATTTTCTCATCATATTCAGATAGAAGAATATTTTGGCTGAAGTGTTTATGCTACTGCTTTACTCTGCATCACATTGTCTATGACAGCTCATCACAAGCCTTCTGCTGTCAGGGAACAACTATAAATGTCACACTTTGTACTTCATGCTCACAAAATGCAAGTCCTAAATTTTTTATGTTAAAAAATGGATCAAATTACTGTGTGTGCTAGCAACAGCACTGCTTTAAGTGATAAACCTAAAATATTCAGCAGTTTCCCTCAGTTCCTCTGACCCTTTGACTGTCTTTTAGCTCATTGTTTTGTTTTTTCAGACCACAAATCCATTCTCATCAACCTTGTATGCAGCAGCAGGTAGCAAAGCCACAGTCACACAAACTTAGATGGTAGCTAGGAAAATGTAGTGCCAAGCACATTATGTTTTCTATGAACACAACGAGGAAATGTTGTTAATGAATGTATTGTAACACTTGACCATAGAAATTAAAAGCCGAGTCCCAATTAAATGGCCAGTCTCTTTCACTAGCCTGGTGTGGCTACACATTTTGACAAATAAAGGCATGTGTCAGTTAGACACCTGTTTGGTTGCCAGGCAGTTCATTTTTATACAAGTTCTTTGGATATATGCAACTGGATTGTTGACTACCCACCCACACTAGTTAGCTGTTTAGACTGCACATACAAATATAAATGTTAAAACTGTCATCAATTTTGAGATGCTACACATCGTTAGCTCGGTTCATTTTATTTTACTAAAACAACGAGCACCAGAGAAGACCGTAATTCATTCAGATTTACCGTCTTGAGGAAAGGTCAAGCAGTGGCTCCCTCCCTCTGTAGTTGTCATAAAGTCACATATTGCAAGGGTCCACTGACCAAAAGAATCAAAAGTGTTTTTCATAAAAATTAATCCAAGTTATGAATATTGTTTTCACAGGATAAAGTGGTGTTTAAAGCCTAATTTTTACACGTTATTTTCATAGTGGTTCAAATAAAGATCATATTTCTCATCTGTGCTGAGCATCAGTTTTGTGAAACAGGAATTAAAGGCCTGTCCCATAAAGACACCTGTCCCAAACATAAGCCTGTTGAGTTCATTGATTTAGGCAAATAATAGCCCAGGCTACTAAATTAAGTTTTTCAGTACCTGTAAATACTGTACATATTAGCAAAATGTTCAGTGACAAAGTATTTCAGTTGTATTCAGCCAAAATAAGCAATTTTACAGTACAGTATCCATGTACATATTATAACTCTAACTGTATAAATATTAACTGTTTGATGTTTGATTTGTCTTTTTTTTAATTCAACATTTAACTGAACCCCTAACCTTAACCAAAGTCTTTGTGATTATGTTTTAAAGATATAACCAAAATCATTAGCTATCCCTGACCTTTGTTGAAATTCTGATGTCAAGGTCCTGCACTTTGTACACCCAAACCATCTTCTTCCAAAACCTGTGTAGTACATTAATGTAGTGCTTTGTTACCTGAAATCGTCTCCGAACATAATCCAGGCAGCAATTATGTTGCCACAATGAAGACAGTAGTTTAGTAACATACAAACAAAATTTCGAGAAGACAGTGTTGCAGGAACTGGTGGAGACCAAAACATAACTACAAGGAGAATGAATACTGGAATTACATTTATTTGTATGTGTTCCCACTGTTGGTCTAAAATGTATGAGGACTGGTTGGTTAAGGATTGCAAAGCTGGATCGTTTTAGGAGACTTAATAATTCTCTTCATTGACATACAGGACAGTTTATCACTAGCACCAAACCATGGCTTACATCTGAGCAATGAGTTCAGTTGCTGTACTACCTTTTACTGTCTCCTGAAAGACGGCTTCTCTCAGTGTTGCTATAATGAACAATGAGTTACTTTGACATTGTTGATTGTGCCTTGTCCTTTTTATATTGGCTCCAGATCAGTACCAGTCAAAGGATATATACTTTACAAATCTGTGCAAGCGGGGTTGCATTGTAGCCGAAAGCTGACAGTATTGAAGAGTGAGATTCATATGGAACATATTGTTGTTGTTATGAGTGGTGGAGGCTGTCCAGCTGCCTACAGAGCAAGAAATGTACAGGATCATATGGTCAAAAACCACAGCGTTGTTACTCCTAACAGTTAAAACCAACATCTCTCTCCCTCTTTTCCTCTCTCCCGCTCTCTCTTACTCACACAAGACAAATCTAGCACATAAACAAATGGATGCACACAAGGACACCCAGCAGGCACACTCACAAATCAACCCCACTCGCTCACATGCACGCACAATTAATGCTGGTATAAATCAACTGCCCAATTTTTTGTTGGAGCGCGGAACAATTTTTTCCGAAATTCCACAAAATGATCTGCAGTAATTTATGGTGTGTTTTCCACCGAGGGGAGTGATACCGGGTTCTGGGCTGTAAACGTTGCTCTGCCATGTTTATTTTCATTTCATTTTGTTCTGCCTCTACTAACACTTTACCTTGGTGATTTAAGGAGGCTAAGAGTGGTTTTGGAATACAACCAGCTGGCGGTCTTTGCCTGTGTGTGTGTGTGTGTGTGTGTGTGTGTGAGAGAGAGAGAGAGAGAGAGAGCGCTTGTGTGAGTCTGCATGTGCACGTCCTCTAAAGTATTAAGCTATCAAATCCTCTTCTGCTCCTCTCCTTCACTCTATTCTGCAGTGTGTTAAGAAGGTGGGATGGAGCAGCTTCACCTGCTGCACACTGTGCACCTGTCATCTCAACATGTGCTGTTTAAAGGAGCTGCACATGACATGCAGAGCATTTCTGTGATTCAGAGTTTGAGGGATGATTGTCTGCACACAGCTCTCAACATGGAGGTGGCTGAGCCAGTGGCTAGCAGCTAACGGTGCTAACAGTGTGAACAGTGCTAACAATGGCAGCAGTGCTGACATAGGTAAGGGTGTCAACAATGGGGGGAACCAGTTCTATGGTGATGCCATGGGCCAGTGGGATACACACACAGGTACTCACATGCAGTAATAACCACGCACAGCTGAAAAGTCTACCACAATAAAGAACAGAGAAGCTCGGATTTTAACACACACAGAGGTAACATGTCTTCACTGTCTGCTCAGGACGCTATTACTCCACCATAGTTTTATATAGCAAGTAAATGTTTGCTGCTACATTAATATTCTGAATATCATATGCAGTTCCTTTCATTTAAATAAAATCATTGAAATTTTCTTAAATTTTCTTGATAACATTTATCCAGCATATTCATATTTTTCCATGAAGAGTAAATCCACTGTTATGATGTCACTCACAGACCATTTCTTGTGGTTGCTGCTAGATGAATTGTTTCTCTACTGAAAGTAATAGAATATGCTGCATAAGCTGCATGTGCTATGCAGTGCTGTATATTTTTATCAGATACAAGAAGCTCTGCTAATGCGATTTTGCCACTTTTTATTGCTGCTTTTTGTTATTAAAACTTGTCATGTATTATTTTCTTTTTTAAAAGTTGCATACATGCAACCATTGCCATTGGTTGCATGTATGCCTGTTCATGTGTGTGTACTGTATGTCTACAATTATACCAAATAATGCATCTAATATAATGTCTAAGTGTGAAAGTATAAGAAAATATATGCAAGGAGTGTTCTCCATTCTTTGTTTTTACCATCATAATAATGACTTGGTGTGACAATGTGTAAGTCTGTCTCTCAAGACTTCCTGACTCCCTTACTCTGTTGATGGCATTCAACCCCAAGCCCAATGGCTCCTACTAAAGATGTTACACCTTAAAGGTTCTCACAAATGTATACCTTAATCTTTTATAAGGGCTTAGTAATTTCACTAAACAGGGGGGCACTGCAGTTTTTAGCAAACATTACTTAAATAGTAGGAAATAGTAGTTTTGTTGGGGACTATTTAGAGTGGCGGATTAATACACATTTGGTGCTCTAATGATTATATATGGCAGCAGGATGGTGTATGGGGGATTGACACGAAAATAACAATGCCCATATTCATCCTAAGATACCATACCAACACTGTCTCCTCGAAATTACGATTGTATATTACTACATTGCTAAAATGTTGAAGACAAAGTTTCTTTGAGTTAATAAAAGACTTGATTTTGTATTGTGCTAGAATCGCAGTGAGATGGTCAGGTTAGATAACGGCCATAGTAAGTGCAGGACTGTGACACCAGAATCCTAGATTCCCATCCAGACTCCTGCCTGTGGTTAGGTTTTAGGCATGTTAATGTTATGTTATCCTAATAAAAAATGTAAATCGTTCGGCACTACTTTTTCCACAAAAAAATAATTTGCTGTTTTAAATAAGTTGCATATATATATGTGTAATTTTTAGGGGACAGGGCTGTTCTTTAGTGCAACAGTGTGGCTCATCAATGTGTTTTTAATCATTTTTGAACAATGGAGCTCCACGGCAAAGAGACGTTTTGTTCGCAGACAATATTTGTTGTCTAGGTCTACTTATTGTCGCATTCATTTTTAATGCCATATGCTAACAGTATGAAAAATATAGGTTGTCACACTTATCCTTTAATTAAAAAGACAAACTTATGTGGGTAACTTATGATTAATGACTGAAATGTTAAGCTTCATATTCTGTAATAAGCTGCGCTGTAAATATAAAGATGACATGGCTGACTTAAAGTCCACTCAGAGCCAAAACACATAATTTGAAAGACTTTTTCTTGGTTCAACAGGTAGAAGAAAGAGTTCATTAATCTCACACACACTGTGCACCGCCAGCTGCCACTCAGTGAGTCAGTAATAGTTGCTCATCAATCAGCCAGTCAATCCTTCATTCTGTCAGCCATTTTAGGCCACTTGTCAGCACCCAACTAGCCCATCAGCTAGCCAGTTGACCAAACAATCGAGAAAAAACAAAAAAACAGCCAACTGGCCGGTCGGTCAAATCAGATCCCATCATGCCGTTTAAGACTAGTTTTCCTCAAGGAAATCTGATTAAGCACGAAATAAAATGCGAGAGAAACAGGAGGCCGCATGAACCATGTGTGGAGCATACACGCACGCAAAAGTGAATGAAGGAAGATATGTATCTGTGTGTGACTGTGTGTGTGTGCAGGCAGATCCTGGAGTTATTTTCTGTAATACCCCCAGTTTCATTTCAGGTTTGGTTTGGGTCCAGGTGGTTGGCTTTAATGTAGTCCAGATGGGAGACGCAGAGCGGAGAGTGGCCAGATTTTTTCCAGAGTTTCGGTCGAACCAGGGCTTTGCTAATAAAAGCAGAGGAGATTTTCACAGTTCCGCAGACAAAACCTCGCATTCTAATTCTCGAGGGGGAACGGAGAGCGAGCAAGACCGCAATGTTATACTTTGTTTTTATTAAAGGGGGTGATTGACAGCTTGGAGGGAATTTTCCAGCATTAAACTAGGGGTCTTATTGGAGAGGACAGAGCAGAGAGCACAGGGACCTGGCGAAGCAAAGCAACGCTCTGGCAAGCTGCTACTGACTGAAGGCTTGGCTGCTCCTCTTATTCTCTCTTTCTAACCATCTACTTTTTCTCTCTAGCCTATCTATTACTGAGGAAGATTGCTGCATTCTGTACCTGCTCCTCCTCCTCTTCCCACCCTCCTCTTGTCTTCCTCTGTTTTCTTGTTTTAGTTATTTCACATTTTCCTGTTTTCATCTTTTTGCCTTTTGGATTTCTTTTTTTGTGCCTAATAAGTGTGTCAAGGGTGTTTTCACTGTGGGAAGGGCAGCACGTGTTCATTGTTGGATGTGTATATGCCTGCTTAGAGGCTAATAAAACCTAAAGTGCCTCCTGATTCACAGAGCCTGTAAAAGGATGAAACACTTGCAGCACTCGCGGCCCTGTGTGTGCGCGTGCCTTCATACATGCACCACAGGCACCTCAGGGTGTGTCTCGACCTCCATCTATCTCAATATCCGTCTATCACCAGCCCAGATCAAGACGAAAAGTCTACGCAGGTCACCCAGTGTTTCTCAGAGCTGACAATTTAATGCAGGAAAGGAGAAAGAGCTCCACATCACCTGCAGTTACCAGATATATTCTGTTTTCTTTTGGTTGCTAATATTTCATGCGTCTCCATTGATTGTCAGCTGGCGGTCACTGAGCCTGTACTTGGTTAAGGTCTGGCTCTGTTTTTCATCCCTGACAGCACAGAGCTGTTATGTCAAATGTAAATCTCTTTAGCACTGTATGATATTCCAGCTATTCTCAAAATAGCTTTGGTGCCTTCCACTTTTCAGCAGATGAGTTTGATTAGTGATTAGAAATTTGTGTTTTTCAAGGTTTGCGTCCCTAAATCCAGTTTTAGAAAACTGCACAATTATTCAGCTGTACCTGGACTGGGCCTGGCTCTGGTTTGGTTCAGGATCAAAACTGGTGCCCTCTAGTTTCCCCTTTCAAATCTGAACATATGGGACCCCTGTCCAGATTGCACATGTGAAACCATGGCAATAGCACAGCAGCCAGTGTCAACATCACCGGCCTAAGAATGAAAGTTTATGCAATTAATCATTGGCCCATAATGTGAATTAGTGCTTATTTTTCTTCCATTTCCTGTTTCTTCAGCGTTTTCCTGCCAATTTCCTTATGCTACCATTGTCCCCCTTTTCTGACTCTCCACTTTGGCTGTGTTCCTTAATACCAGACTGTACATCCAAAAAAGGACATTGAAGTAATTATTGCCCTTGCGTATAAACCTAGAGCCAGAAAACTACATACAAAAAGCTAAAAACACCAACAGTATCTAAAGCATTCAATTTTGAGTATGGTGATGTCTTAAGCTGTCTGTGCTCTGCTCAGTCTTTAGCTGTCAAGCTGGCTGCCACATGCCACATATATAGTTTACCATATTATCATGCTAATGTTTGCTTATTAGCACTAAATCTGAACAAAAACCATTTAAGGCAAATTTAATTACTGATCTGATAACAGCACTGAAGGCATTACCAAATTAAGTGGCAATCCATCCAAAACTTGTTGAGATATGTAGTCCAGACAAAGTGGTGGACTGACTGCCAGACCAACCTTTCCATCCTCAGAGCTACGCTGCTAGTGTGGTTAAAGCACCCAACCTCCACCCCAGCTTCCACCTGTAGGCTCTGAGTTTACTTTCCCATAGATGGAAAGTTAGTATCGTCACGCTCCACTCCCTGCTGTGGTGTTTATGTGGGGAGCGACAAAGTCAGAGCCGAGTCAGTATATCAGTGCTGTTTATATTCTGTTGTATATCTGTATAGTCCGCTGTCTATAATTCACATAATAATCATAAGAGTTTTCAGCTGCTCCAACAATCGTGGCAAACTTCAACTCTGGGAAAAAAACACTGATTGTAAAAGTGACATCAGCTAAAATAACACTGCTTACCTAACAAAAGTGGGCTAACGTTACACTGTCTCGGGGCTGTGGTGGTCCCACAGAATAAATACTCCATTCAACTAACTTTGGCGTTATTGTGAAATATAACATCAGCTGCTCTTACTACGGCAGTGACTACAAAGCAAACATCTATTTTGCTATAATCAATTTTAAAAATATCATCTGAGTTTATTATCTGTGTCAACTATTCATGTAAGTTACTACGAGCAATCACGGCTGCATTCAGCTGAAAGTCACCAGTTAATGTTTATATTGTTTTGTGAAAATTTGTCATCAGTTAGCTGAGATCATTTAGAAAATCAACAACCTTTGCTGCCGTCACTGTCAGCAGGCAGCAGCAGACACTGTGATTTTCCACCGCAGTAGTGACGGCACTGCAAGATGGTGGAACACACAAAGCAGTTGCTATATTTATGTTTAGAATAAATAGTAAATCAATAATCTAAGAATCAACAGATTAATGAATAATGAACATTTGTTGCAGCCCTAAAAGGTTTAATTAATCATGCATTTATAAAATAAAAAGTACAGGACACCTGTTGTCCTTTGAATCCTTGCAGTTTTGGTCTCCTGTTCATTGTCTCCTGTTCATAAGGGCATATTTTTCAGACAGACATTAATACTGAGTCCAGACAGTCACTGTAAACTACTAGTGAGAATACTTCTTAATAAAAGGGGAAAACCAGAGGAATAACAATGGAGGAGCACAATGGGAAAACAGTCATTGGCTCTCGAAAGAACATCAGCTTTCGATACCTGGCCAGATCACACTTAACCACAAGCTTCAGTGCACTCAAAGCTGCCTGCCAAGTGGAGCTGAAGACAAACAACTTGCCTTTTATATTCAGGATATGTTCAGGGGACCAAACATTATGCAAGGCTTACAACATTTCAGATGATGAGAAACTGGAGATGTTTCTCTGAGCCACAAAGGTGTTTGTCCTTATTACGCTCTGCTGCTTTTAGTGATTTCCAGTCCAGCGCCCTGCTGTCATTGTCAAGTGTTTTTGTGATCATGTGTGATCGTGTGGCTGAATATAATTGATGATCACACAAGTGGTGTGCACAATACAGGAATAAACACATGCATGGTTGCACATTTGGACTCAACCATATGTACTAGTTGGGGAAAGATACACACATACACACACAGTCATAGGCAATCATAGGGGCTTCCATGGTGGTATCCTCATGAGCAGGAAATGTCTTTTTAACAACCAATTAAAGGTGAGCCAGGCTGCTAGCTTACAAGAGGAATGTTTACACAGAGGAGCTCTCTGAAGGAGAGAAAGGGGGAGAAAGATTCATCGTGGGGGAGAGAAGGGAGAGATAGGAAGAGAGAGGAGGTAGGAAGAACGCTGAGCTGAACGAGGTATGGTCCAGGATCTGGCACTTTCACAGGTGTGCACAACAGGGGGTTTGAGGAGGAAGGAGTTTGTGTACATGTGCATAAGTGTGTATGTGTGTGTAGGAGTGTGTGCAGGAGTGTGTGGAGCTGCCAAACTGGCCACCTGTCTTTCCCTCGTTGTAGTTTTAGTGTTTCCTTTCATCCGGCCCTCAGCAGCACAACTCCCACTTGGAGCAGTTAGCCTCCTGCCGTGTGCGACTGTGTGTGTGAGTGTGTGTGTGTGTGTTTGCGTAGCTCAGGTCCCAGTTGGGTTAGAAAGACTAATGTTCCTAAAGGTGCATTTCACTCTTTCCTCCACGTTTTTTATATCTTTGTTCTTTATGTTTTATTGAGACAGTTCGAGTGGAGGCAGGAAGTTGGCCAACAGGCCTACGGAGCAGGAGAGGACACCAGAGGAAACTTCTGCTCCAATGTCAACAGGAGGTCACGCTTCAGGAAAAGCAGTGCTACCTATCCATCTTTAATTAATAGACCTTATTCAGCTGGGTGCCATCTGAGCACAAAAACATGGATGAGTTGGAAAAAAAACAGGAAGTGCTCCTGTCTCCTCCACTGATTCTCATGTTATGACAGTTGAAAAATGTACACTGACTCTTTTATGCTTTTGAGAGTAAGTCCAAGAGCCTGTCTTCTTTGAAAAAAAAATGCTGTTTAAAACTTATTTGTAAAAACTGTGGTGGTTACTAAAAACAAGTTTTTTTGATCCAAGAAATACACAAGCTTTCCAATTAGTTTCCTACTCACAAGTTCCTGAATTTAAATTGGATGATGGGGCTAAAACCAGTATCCTATAAAGCCAGTTAGTTAGCAGGAGTTCACATTTTTCGAAATGATTGAATTGGCATTACAAGTCATAAAACATGGTGCTACAGTGGTTAGCACTGCCCCTTCATAGCAAGAGGGTTCCAGATTCAAACCGGCCGTTTGCCCTTCTGTGTGGAGTTTGCATGTTCCCCTGCCCCCCAGCTCTCTCCATCTTTTTGCCACAGTATAAAGACATGCAGGGTAGGTTAATTGGTGACTTTATTAGGTGTGAATATGACTGTGAATGGTTGTCTGTCTCTATGTGTATGCCCTGTGATCATCTGGCGACCTGTCTAGGGTGTACACCCCCTCTTGCCCAATGTCAGCTGGGATATGCACATGGCTAATAATTATGCACAATGGTGTCATCGGACCTTCCTACAATGGCAAAGCCATGACCCACCCTACAGTGCTTTTGATTGCGGATTGCCTTTGCCATCTTGGGCTAGCGTAACTATAACCCCTTACCCTAGGCTGTCAAATCTTGCTGGCATTTCCATGCTTTCCATGCAGCAGTGATGTTACGATGGTAGTGGGGTATTTATCCCTTGAGATAAAAAAAGAAGTTATTAGTGTTTCTTCATGGACTTACATGAGCAATTGTCAGATCAGAGGTCTGATGTTTGGAGAAGTCGAGTGGTGTAGCTGGTAGGTTACTGGATGTCAGTAGCGACAGCCATATATATACACAGATGCTCCCAATCAACCGGTGACAGACGGTGTGAGACATAAGGAGGCAGGGCCGACTGATTGCAGGCCACCTTTGTAATTGCTGCGAGAGTGTGCATTTTCAGAGTATCAGGTCTTTGGAGCGATGGGGGTTTGTTTTCAAGATAGCAGGCTGTTGGAAAAATGTGAATTTGGTCCAGTGGTACATTTCACAATGATGGGCTTGAGAACAATAGCATGGCACTCAGTCAATGCTATCCAGCAAAGAGTAAACAAGAGGTGCTGAAACAACATCTAATATAGCATCAAAATGATAAAGAGAGCGCTGAATGTACAAGGACAAGAGGATGAATGTTACACTGTAATGCTATCACTTTGGGGAAATCAATTCAGCAGTTTGTGGGCACCTCGACACCAAACAGCAGCTGCTAGCTGAAGCTCTAACTGACCACTAGCCACAACAACAGCTTGTAACTTCAATTTCTACAGCTTTATTTACTTGATGCCCTTCATTGAAGGAAGTAATCAAGATACACCACTTTTAATATACCGTGCTTAGTGTACCTTCTTTTAATTCAATTCATATGTATTTAGAAATGTTATCCCAGATGCCTGCCTGGCTCCATATTATCCATTTGCATTGACTGGACAATTTCTGAGGAGGCTCAATATGCAGAGTGACGGATGGAGTAAAGATGGGAAACAGAGAACATGACCTGCATTTATTTATAAAGTTACAGTGAAAAATCAAGTTACCTTTAGAGATGTATGGTCATAATCCTACTAAGGTTCACATGTGCAACAGGAAAATTATTGTTATTGTTGAGCTCACCAGAGATGTGTATCTTTTTTTTCATGAGTGATTAAAATGGGTCACAAGTTTGTGTTTTCCATTTTTAGGCCTCCACTACTTACTGCCAGTTTTCCTTTATACTCTAAATATGTTTAATTTCTCCAACACGTCTTCAGGCTACATCCAACAGCCCCTCTGGCACTCGTACCACCTAAGACTCAACAGGCAGCTTTTTATTACTTCAGCTATCAGTATTCACATGCCAGATTTCCATGGGGGCATCTTCGTCAGAGACCATTATATTGATAATTTGAGCCAGTTGATCGTCCAACCTCCGGTTCACCTTGGTCCAAAACCGCCCACTTAAATACACCACAGCAGTCTGCCCTCTCAGCTGATCTGTTTTCATCAATGTAAAATACAGAGATCATTAGACAGTTAAGCTATATCACAGATCCTTCTGCTTAGTGCAAGCGTGTGCGCGCATGTGAGTGTGTGACTGCACACGCATGCATACGTCCATCTATTTGTGCATATGTAAGTTCATTGGCGTATGAGTGTGCAAATGGTCATCTGCGTGTGTGCTAAATTGTGAGTGTGTAGGCGTAGGGGGAACCTGATCTGGTCTGTGTGGGAGGAACCAGTTCCTTTTTCCCCCCTCTCTGCTGCTCAGACAGACGGCCTGCTAGAGAGATCAGACTCTCAGACTAACTGGACCAGAAGTCATTAGGACACACTAGACACACACCGCTTTTTTCAAAGCTATTGCTTCCTTTTAAAAAACCTTCCGCAGTAAGATTATCTACGTCTCATCGGCTCATAATAGTACTAAGATCTTTTAAACAAGACACACTGCGCTTTTCAAACCTTTGTCTCAGGAACCAGCGAGCAGCAGGGACCACTTACACTCAAACTGTGCCCTGAGATTTAGTCTTTTGTTTCCCTGTGTTACGTGCAGGGAGGAAAAAACCTGCTCTGGCACTTGAATTTAAAGGGCATTTCAAGCATAATATGCCAGAACTGCATTTTGTCTTTGGTATAAGCGATTCTCCAGGAAGGATTTTGCAACAATCTTTAGTTCATTATTTGGCTGCCATTCTTCTTCTTCTTCTTGCGAGACTTCATAAAGTACGCTATCAACTATGAAACTATATTTTTTCAGTCTTTCTTTGCTTCCCAAATTTAAATCTACACCTTATCCCCTTCGTCACCTTTTTGAGTCATTTCATTAAAGTGAGTGTCCTTTACATGACATCACTCTTTGGAAAAGCCAGACACATTAACTCTAAAACCAACTGTGCAAGTGTCGGGTGCTGTTTATAGTTTTGAGGGTGTTTGTGAGATTACACACGCTATAAATCAGCTTTGTTTTTCAGGGCAGCTTCCACTAAAAACTGTGTTTTGGCAGTACGATCAAGTGACATTTGAATTTTTGTTGGTTGTTTTTCTTCACCGGGCACTTGTCACTTTGTAGGAAAAAGCTCCATAACTGGCACCTCGGTCGCAGAAACAGCTTGTTAGCATTGTTAAAAAATAATTTGGAAACACCAAACCGGTGCAGTACAGGGGTTAGCCTCCATTAAAAGAACGGCTCATTTACATTTCACTTAATGGTGGAAAATGGCTTGAGAAACACGGCTGTTATGTGGTTTTAAAATGCTGAACTAGGACATTGTAGACTGGGTACAGACGACATTAATATATTCCAACTCTTTTAAGGCATTTTTGTAATAAAACCTATTATAACTAGTAGAGGAATCCTAGAAACGTACCAGCATGTCTTTCACATGATGCAACATTTTCAGGTAACCACAACTTTGGTTTCCCTGGAACTGGATTTTGCAAGTTTTGCAGCAGAACCAATGAGGCATAGACACACTGCATCTACTATTTTGCTGTCTTTAAACAGGTGATCATGACCCATAAAAAAACAGAGCACGTGGCCCTTGCAGAATATCACACCTCACGGTCTCGGAAAAGTGTATGGCACAGGGAGAGAGAAGCTATAATGAAAAAAGTGACAATTTAAAAAAAGGAAGGGCAACATTCCACATTGCTAATGCCCTGATCATTTTCCATAAAGGCAAAGGAAAGAGTGCGACAGAGGGAGCGAAGGATGGAAATTGTGAAAAAGGTAGTGAGAAAAGGGAAGAGGACAAGAAAGAGGAAGGAAGATTATTTAGATACATAGATAAAAAGAAAAAACGAGGTAAGGAGAGGCTAAGTGGTGCGTGGCTAAACACGCTGGAAAGCCATCACCAACCAGACTCTGGCCAGTGGCACTCCAGGGAAAAGAGAGGAAGAGCAGAGGAGGAGAGGAGGAGAAAAGAGCATGTGGAAAGGTAAAGAAGAGGACAGCGAAGGGACACGGGCAGATGTCCAGGCAGCCATACCTGCAGATTCAATTCTGCTCCCCCCTTTTTTTTCTCTTCCCCTCTCTTCTCCTCGCCTTTCGTCCGCTCCTCAAACCCCTCTTGTCCGCCTCATCTTCTAACCCTGTCTCTCTCTGTCTGCTCTGATCTTGGTGCCCCAGAAGAGAAGAAAGACAGCGAGAAAGAGGGAGTGTGTGAGAGAAGAGACAGCGAGACAGCCAAAAGTAAAATTAGGAATTAGGCTGATGTGAGCTACAGGTGTAGTCGCTATGGAACTTCCACTTATGCTTGCTGTGCTGCTTCTTTAGTGAAGGAATTTATTTCAAAATTATCTCTCCCTGAGCTGCCTGAACGAGCCAAAGTACCACCATTTGAATAGTTTCACAGTGGAAACTTTTATCATGTTTATTGGTTGGAACTGAGAAGGAACTGAGAAGGATCTGAGAGGACGACTCGCTCAAAATACCACCAACATATGAATGAAATTTACCCCCAGATATACAAACAATTTATTGGTCATCTTGAGTTATTTTCCAGCATTAGGACATTTTCAGAGATGATTATTAGAAATAACCAATACAACTTAAGTTCCAGCATGTTTTTTGTGGGGTATTTTTTTTTCCGTAATACCATAAATTGTGTCAATAGCCAATGTTTTGTACTTTTATACATTATTTGTCATGAATGTCAATGCCGGTTAAATAACATAGTTTCATTATATAATGCTATGTCACATAAATATACATTTATATTTCAGTTTACACATTAATAACACACAGCTTTCGATGAGTACAAATTTGTCTTTCATAGGTTCTGTGTGTTTTTCGATCATGTGCCAGAAGTTCCTTAGACTCAAAGAGTCACTGAGTCTTTGAACAATACAGTAAAAAGTCTCATATTAATGTTGTTGAAAGGTTCATCATGGTCTTGATAAGCATCTGAAAGCCCTTTAAAAGTACTGTTAAACTTCTCAGAAGTGTTTCAAACATATTTGAAAACACCCTAAAAAGAACAAAAAGTTCTTGTAAAGTGATATAAAAGGTAAGAAAAAAAAAAGAAATGCTTGGTTAAGTTCCTTGAAAAGTCCTGGAAGTGCTAAAGAAGTCCTTCAAAAGTCTTTGAAATGCATCACAAGTCTGGCAAGTCTTCACGTTGCAGTAACTGTGAGATCACTGACAGCGCTGTCAGAGTGACGAGCATTTCATCCATGTGGTTGTGTCCTCATTGTTAACTTCTGATGGCCGTCTTCCTGTCTCTGTCTTTGTTCTGCAAGAGAGAGAAACAACATCTCACATTATCAAGGATTCAACACTGAAATCAATCTAAAGGAACAGAACAGCTTAGCACAGCATAGACAGCGGAACAGGGTTCCTCACATTTACCATTTCAAAGTTTCAGACTTTTTAAGACTCCTTGGTAGGTTTTTCAGACCATATTTAACATCTGAGTACAAATAGTAATATGTTCATCATGTAAATTGCTTTAAAAATTAACTGTTAACATTTATGTGACACCCTGACCATGTTAATTGCCATGAGATCGTAGCTATAGGTACTGTAGCTCACACAAATCAATTGACACTAAACCAGTTCATCGCTGCCTAAAGAGGACACAAACTAACCTGTGCTACCTATACTTAAATGATTCTCTCTTAATATATTGAATGAATAATATCATACTATTCTTTCTCCCATAATTATTTGTCTCTTTAATAAATAAG
This sequence comes from Epinephelus moara, assembly GCF_006386435.1. Lineage (NCBI taxonomy): Eukaryota > Metazoa > Chordata > Actinopteri > Perciformes > Serranidae > Epinephelus > Epinephelus moara. The sequence goes on along the minus strand of NC_065511.1, from coordinate 15,023,008 downwards.
AACCATAAATGAGTTGAAAAAGGTTAAATGATTTCATTTTCATGGCGTCTGCACAGCCTTTTTTTTTCTCTTTCCAGTGGTGTAGTACTGTAGAATGTAGACATTCGGGGTATGTCCAGCCATAAAGGTTTCCTTACGCAGAAAAGATAGTCCCTTTACTTTTCTGATAACTACATCACTGCATAGATCATTATTTGGTCAAAGACACTGCTTCATTTTCTTTTGAACTAATTGGGTCACGATGTCTGAACATGGTACAGTTGTAAGGTACTTTGAGTAGAGCTGTTTTACAGGCTCTGAAATACAGGTGTTGAAGCTGGTCTGTGTAGGAGTATGCGTTCAGTCACACGCCATAGTTTTTGCCTTGCATTCGACGACATCAAGCTCGCTCTGGCCCACATGCTCCCACGCAGTGGTTCACACTTTGGCTGCACTGCTTGTATAATTAATTTACTTTTTAGAAATCAGAATTTCATATTTTGCAAAACAGAATTGTGACAGCAGTCTGGACACACAACTAATTTTCCATATTTCAACTTTTTCCGTATTTATCCAGACCTGGAAATTACTACAATTAAATTTCATACTTTCCAAAACTTTTCTATGGGAATCCTGCAATAGACAGAGGGGAACAGCTAGCCGCACATAAAGAGAAGGTCAGTTTCATTTTGACCTGCCAATATTGAGACATTTCCATCATCTGTTAGTTTGTGTTATTGTGTAACTTTGGTGTTTTAAAGTTTTACTTCGGATTCACTAGAGTCACATAATAACAAGACCAAAGGAAGACTAGAGACTCATTCATGTGCTTCAACACACAACAAAAACAGCACGAGCAAACTAACTGATTGAGGCAGCAGTAGACCAGAAGTTCCTGTGTTCTGTGAGGTAAAATGACTGTTTTTGTGGCTTTGAAGGAGAATGGTACAGCACCTTCAGTTCCTCATTGGAAAGGGCTGTCTTACGGCTCTTTTCTTGGTGGCTATAATAAGTTTTGCTTCTGCCCCCGTCTACAGCAGTACATTGCTTAGCTTCCTGCCTGCTACTCCAAACTGGGGGCGCTCCAACTGCCATCTACTGTAAGTAATACACTATGGATAAGTACCTCATACAACCCCATTTAAAAAAAAATCTTAACTATTGCTTTAACATGTGTAAGACTGCTGTTTGATATCTTCATAGTGTCATGAAATGGCACTCCAGGAAAAAGTTTTGCATATTGTGGAAATAGATACTGTTTTACTGCAATCACTGGCGTAGAGCTGTACTGTATGTACTTTACCAGCGTTCATAAAGTAAATCAAGCCTGACTGCATGCAGTAAACTCACACAAACACATTCTGTACAGTAGCATACATGCTGTACATTAATTGTGGTAGTAGCTGATTTTATTGCAGACTGAAGAGTGACATCATGAGCTGATGCATGACAGCCCTGCACGATGATATGCTTCTCATTTATCTGTGGTATCAGAACAGAGAGGCCTTGATTTCCTGGCTGGTGAGGAGACTTTCTCTATCTGGCCAGGAAAATAACATCACATTTTCCCTCCTCCACCTAACCTCTGCTCCGCTCACTTCTCAGGCCATCCACCACTCGCTTTTCAAGCTGCAGTCAAGGGATTTAATCGAACACACCGTTGAGTGATATGCAACACACGTCACCCCCGTCTCACTAATTACTTTCAGGGCTGATGCTTGATTAACTCGTGGCTGGAAAACTATCTGAGGCTGTTATACCTTAATTTGGGGTCAACTTTCATATGTAAAAGAAATCCTCTCTATGTTCTTTTTGTAAGTGAAAACTTAATTTCATACGGTGGTTCTGGGGTAAAATTTTCACAGCAGCTTTTCTGCACTCCTGTCCTCTCCTGACTTTTATTTCCCCTTCTCATATCGTCTCGACTAACCCTCTCGGCCGCCCCCTCTCGCCTTCCTCCCATCAGCCGAACACCTGTTACACATTTCCTCTCAGACCGTGCACAAGGTGTAGGTGTTTGGAAAAATCTGTTTGACTGACATCAACAAAGGTGGGTAGGTGTTTGGAAGGATATCAGGCGGTAATGAGAGTGAGATCATAGGATTTGGACAGGAACCGGTCCTCCCACTGATTGAGGTGAGTGTGAGGAGACACAGGAACTATTATTGTCAATTCTTCCTCCAGCTGGAGCAGGAGGTCATTAATAGATTGCCATCATCATAGATGTGAACTATTACCATTTGTTTTTCATGTATGCAGGTACGCTTCTTTTGGATGTGTTTATAACCAGCTGCTTGTTATGAAGATTTCATTTTGTGTCTCATTTTGTTGTTTGGTGGTGTTTTATTGTTTATTTTCGGGGCTGTTCCTGGGTGCTGTGGCCCTCTGTTGAGAAATACTTCTGAAACAACAGTCCCGAAGGTAGTATATTAGATATTAAAAGTATCTTAAATCATTAAAGGGTCATTTTAGGTTTACCTACACCCTCTTTTGCACCAGTGGTCAATCATTATTCACCAAGGAATCTATCATCATAGCTGACCCAGAGAAACAGAATTTATTGCAGCCACAAGACTTGTTACCAATTAGGTTGTGTGTTAACTTAGAATTTGTTATCAATATATCAAAAGTTTCATACTGAGCGTACCTTCAAAATAATTCAATCATAATGTATTTTATTTGTTCATAGCAACTGAAGCATTATTACACAGTTTTATAGTTATGAATAGGCACTCACATGACATGACTTAAGGTAGAGAAAGATGGTAATCTTGGTTAAATTCAGGCACAAAAAACACGTTTACTTTAGCAACATTTGACTGAAATCGCATTCTTTTCCTAAACTTAAAAATTCTTTGTTGCCTGATACTGCACGACAAATACGTAGTAAATAACTGTCATTTCTAGGGGACAGGACTGTATATAACGTACTCAAATTATCCCACCATGCATTACAAGAAGAAAGGAACACTCAATGGTCACTAACGAAGACATTAAACCATCCTTCACAGACCAGGGAAAAAAAGGTGCACTTGGATGGATGGAATTGTCTCTACGACTTTTGAAAATGTTTCACATGCAGCCTGGAAAATGTGGCTTTGCTGTTTTTGTGCTTTCTACTAACAAAAACTATAAAACCAACAGCTGGATGAGACAAGTGCAGCCGTGCTCTCTGGTGTTTGTTGGAAGGCGCTGTGGAAAATTGGAGGTATTTATCGGTGGAAATTAAAGTACTCAAGGCAGGTTGGAGAAAGCGGGTGCGTGAAATAATCTCACTCAAAAACTGCGCATGACAACTGGATGATTCACCAAATTACATCAATTACTGTGGAATCAGCAAGAGTCAGCTCACTGAGCGCTAGGCGATACAGCTTAGGAATCCCAGCTGGAACTGGTGGAGGCGGTTCAGCTGCAGTCGAACTGGTTCAGTCAAAACAGGAGGAGGGGGGCTTTGAGACTAGCCTGGTAGTCAAAACAATCTCCTGAAGACTAATAGGGCATGGTCGGATGACATCTCTGCTCTCTCTCTCTCACGCACACACACACACACACACACACACACACACAGACATACCACTGACATCCCAGGGGAGTGATTTGTCCAACACTAATATGATTACCTGATGATGTTTACTTTAGATACGATATGATGATATTAACACACTGGAACAATATTGTTGTTAAATCAAGGTGAAAGGAGTCTGTCTTAACTTTAATATGAAGACAGTGAACACTCTCTTCACGGCATCTTATCAACTTAAATTCAAACTTTAACAATGTTTTTCCGAAACTCAATCCGGGCTGTTCCTTTACCTATAACTGCAGATTTTCCATGCACTCTCTCACTCTTTTTTTCCTGTGTTAAGCCATTCTGTCAAATACAAACATCTAATTTAGTTTCTGGCTGCATGAAGAGAGGGATGACTGGTTGGAAAAAATAATTCCACTTGGGTACAGGCCCGACAATCGTATAAGAAGATTGGTATTCAACCATGAAATGAAAACTGGTAATATCCCTTTAGTTTATCGAGTGAAAGTATGTGAATATGCGTCAGTTCCCTGGAGTGTCCAGTAGAAGCTGTAATTAAATGATCATCGATTAGAGGGTCAGAGCCATGCATTAAAAAAGTGCAATAAATAGCACATCAGACTTTTAAATTAAGCTAACTAACACACCAAATAAGCCGCAGTCTGCCATTATGTGGCTTGGATGCATCAGACACGTACTTCATACTGACTGTGGTTTGCTAATAAGCATCCTGATGGCTTCTGAAAAACACTAGATTTATCTTAGAGCGCCTAATCAGATGTAATTCGCACCAGCCGGCCACACATGCATTTAATTGTTCCCACATTTTAATAATCTGTTGTAATGGCTCCAGAACAAGCCCGACTTCATTTTCACCACTCTCGGATGACTTCATTCTGCTACATTATGCATCAACTAGCACTTTATCATCTGTGCTACGATGGGCACCCTGCAACAGCCAATATGTCATTAGCTTCAGTAGATATTGTTTTAAGAAACTGGACAATTCACACTGCCAATTTCTGCTTTTCTCTGTGTTCTAGATTTATTTTAGATTTGCTCCCTGCCTGTCTCAGATTTCTGTAGTTTTGCTTTAATTTGCTCTGTGAGCAGCCCTTCCCCTGAAGACCAAATGACAACAGAATGATAGTTTTGCTAATAGATTTTGTTAGTTATCTGACACGACTTCTTCTGTTGGTGTTAAATTAGGGTTTAACTGCTTCCATCTGGGCTGAAAATACAGACAGGTCCATGCATGACAGCACAATCATGCACAAAGCTCATACACACACACCGAACGTGGGCAAGAATATATTTGAAAATTGCCTGCAGTATATTAGCTACCTTCGATGCACCTCATTAGCATAGCTTTAAATGAGAGGCAAGCAGGCAGAGCTCCCGCTCATGAGGCGCAAAGCATTAACTCCAAGTCAACACCAGCATTATCAGTAAATGAGGGTAATTTAGTTTTCATCTATGACCTCGAAACGTCGACTTCATGCACACAAGTGACGTAATGCCTTTTTCCAGTGAAAACAGACTAATAACCAAATGACTGTAAAAACCGCAGTCATTAGCTTGCTTCTGCACATGTCCTATTCATGCGTTTAAGCTCTCTTAAGGTGCACGGTTCATTTGATCTCTATAAAGAAGCAAAGTGTAGTTTCGGTGCAGTCGAAAACCAACTGTCCAAACTGGAGGATAAATAGCTAAGTTGATTATCCCGCTGAGTCGTTGGCTATTTCTCTGCCTCTCTTTCTCCTTCTCCATCTCTGTTTCCACAACTTCCTGCACACCATTAGTTTAGAAAGTGTTGAAAGCACAGTCGTGATCCAGCCCTCCTTAAGTGAGTAATCATATATGAGGGTTTTTTTGGGGTGTCTAGAAAGAAGCAATGAACTGCCGTCTGGCTGAAAAGAAATTGAAGAGGTCGAATGAAATGCTTTTGATAAAAGTCTCTGAGTGTGGTGCACTGTACGCACGTGCGTCAGTGTGTCTATGGCCATGCATGTATGGAAGTGTGTATTTGTGTCATATGTGTGGGTGTGAGTGTGTGTGTAGGCAGCGAGGGCGTTTCACAGAGCGCGGTTTCCAGGCTTCTTTAACATCACCATCAAAGCCCAACGTCAATGTGTTTCTAATAGCAGCAGCTGAATTAAACACTGGCTGTACAGGCCTCAGCAGAGGATAAATCATTTACAGAACAATTAGCTCATTTGTTGCTCCGCTCTGCACTGCCAATGACTTCCAGACACAGAGAGCCAGCCAGTGTGTGTGTGTGTGTGTGTGTGTCTAATGTATTTGTACATGGACGTAAAAATCTCACTCTATGTCACTCACATCTCTCTCAAAGTAACAAACTCAGATAAATACAGACTAACTTCTTCTTTCTCTCAACCACTCACACACACACACACACACACAGACACACACTTTCATTTCATTTACCCTCTCACACACATTCTCACACGTACACACACTAACACACAAGTACAGATAAGTCAGTTTCCAGTTGCATGGTGCAGTTTTAGTGCCACTGTCTCTCCATACGCCCAGCTTTCCAGCCACTCACAGAAATCATCACATATAAAAGTTTTACTGCGGCCCAGATGTAAATTAGAGCTGTTCGTGATATTAGGAGCTGTATTCATCATTTGTTATGTTTGCCGTTTTACTAAATTTACACATTTCTTTTTAATTTCCAAAGAATTTCCAAATAAATAAGATTCCTTCAAGCTGGAATTAAACCAGGGTTGTGCCTTAAAATGCTTGTAAACTCCACTAAGTGTGACCATCTCAAAGGAACAATGGTCTATTTACAGCAACCACACTATAAGTATCATAGTAGTTATATTTTTGCCGGGTTTTTATTTTGTTTCCAAACCTATAAAGTCTCTTTTAATTCGTCAAACGAGCTTCTTTAAATTTTTAAATATTGGAAAATGTTTGGACTTGACATATCCAGCTTAGAAGGAAAAAGTTCAGCATGATTGCTGTTACTGGCAGATGGATCGCCATTTCTGTTTACATTTGCTATTGAATTGAATTGACCCTCTCACTTTTTCGGGCCAAAAGAAATAAGCTACAGTTGCGGAGGAAGCTGTAAAAATGCTTCAAGCGTCACAGCCTAAAGACAACAAAGCAGACAGATTAACATGTTTGAATAAAGCTTTCTGTTTTTGTTTTGTATGAAAGTATGGCTGAATAAACACTGTCTCAGTATAATTCAGTAGCCTTATACTGATACTCGTGTGCTGCCTTCACCTATAGCACAAATAAATGTGCATTTAAGTAGCACTGCAGATGCTCAACTGGATTTTAAGGACATTAAATGTGACATCGAGCAGATATACTGCAGATAGTAACGCCACGATGATTAAAAAAGCTGTAATCGTGCAGGTTTCCTGCTGGAGGTTGAGTCCAGGCACCTGACAGTTGCACTGATCAGCAGAAGCAGAGAGGCCTAGCACAGGATATCTGCATCAATCAACCAGACAGCGCAGGGATTTGAGCTGCCCTTTGCTCACCTCAATCCTCCATCCTCAGCTCTGTACATCTCATTTACAGATGTAGCCATCAGGAGCGTCCCATGTCTTTTGCTGCATCTATCAAAGGCACCAGTATGTGAATGCTGCACTCCGGTTTGTCCCTAACCCTGACCCACCCCAGAACAGGCTTTTGATTTTTTTTTTTTTTTATTAATCAAAATTTGTCAGGATGTACGTACACACCCAAGGAATAATTTGGGATCTGATCAGAAGAAACTGAGTGGAAATGTCTCATGTGTTTAGCTTTATAGATTTGCACTATTATTCACCACACTGAGCAACAACATATTCAAAGGGTCACACTAAAAAAAGAAATACAACAACTAGTCGTGCTTTAGGTTGACACTGAGGAGGATTTCACAGTACTCCAACTGCCTCTAAACATCTCAACTGTCCAAAGAAAACCATGAATCTCAAAATTTGGTGATTTCTAAACTGTTCAAATAAACTTAAGGATGAGGTGTTTACTTGTTTGTGGGTTGAAAAAAAATCTCCAACTTCTTGAGTTTAATAAACCATGAAAAAGCCTTTAGATTAGCTAGAAAAAATAGGGCTTTAACTAATCATATAGTCTATAAAATAAAATTTAAAAAGGTAAAAATGATGCTCACAATGTCCCAGATTCCAAAGTGATGTCCACAAATTGCTTCATTTGTCCAACCAACAGTCCAAAACCTGAGGACTCTTCATTTACTATTATACATGACAAAGAAAAGCAACAACTTCTCAGATTTAAGAAGCTGGAACCAGAAAATGTGACTGCTTGCTTGAAAAATGAGTGATAATCATTTATCAGAATAGTTGGCGATTAATTTTCTAATTAACGTATCGTTGCAGCTCTCGTCACAAAGCTGATAACAGATACATGGTTTCCACAGGACAGCATCAGTGAGGAGTTTTAATAATTTTCAATCTCAGCATCTCTATTTCTTTCTGTAAAATCTATAAAGAATTAATCATATATCCTTCACCTGTATTCAATTAAATCTCTCTGGATCATGTGCTCAAAGTCACACAGATAATTAAATCACATTAGTATTCCACTGAATATGTAACGTGCAGTATTTTAGCCCTCTCAGTGCAGTAGTCATTACTAACAAGACTGTTTGTTTTGAAACCGTTATACTGTATACACACATAATAAGAGGAAATGAGCGTATACTTTTCTCACTCTCACCCTCTCCCACATTGGAAATAAGCATAATTGAAGCAGCTGGTCTAAGCAGACCTGACAGCTGTGATGAACCTCAATGACCATAAAAACATACAAAGAGAGCACTCAGGACACAAAGTCTCATTTTACCTTCACAATCGTTTCCTCTCTGTAATCACCAGCACTGACTCTGCCCTTTAGCCCACTTAAACACACTGTATAGCCACTTTTCCAAGGAAAATGAAATTCTCTCAGGTTCTGCCAATCAGAGTTAACCATTCATATGCCAGGTGAGCCTGTTGTGCTCGTCCTGAAAAGGATAAATCTGGTGATATTCTGGATTTTTCTATTATTTATAACAAATCCTGTGAAAAGAATCAAAGTTTTGTGTGTGTACTGAAAACCTGATTTAAAGTAATTATTTATGGCTGTCCAAAAATGATAAAACAGTCACACCGCTGCCCTAGGTGACATGTTTCTTCATTATAATAAATATAGTCACTGTAGTTTATTTTAAGCTAGTCCCATGGTTGCCGTTCTGCTGCTGCAAACGCTAACTAGGATACCAAATATGTATTAATCCGCTGCCAAAAACAGTCCCCAACCAGCCAAAGAGCTACAGTACTCGACTGTTTAATTAATTTACGAAGCTATTTTCAAAATTAAAGGTGGAGTCTACAATTCTGGGGAAAAAGAATTGATATTAAAGCTCAACGCCCAACAAATACACCCCTCCCATCAGTGCTCCGTCAGAAACTCCAGCAATATCTCAGATGCTGTTTACTTTTCATTACTGTCATGGTGTGTCCCTGTTACTCATGGGTGAAGATGCGAAAGAGGGAGAGTAATCAGCTTAGCGGTGTGTGACTCGGTGAGAGACACTTATTTGTTTCCTATTGACAGTGCCAGGACTGTGTGTGAACACTGTGTGCACACAAAACGGAGAGCTAGTGGACCGTGAGGAGATGTTCGTTGAAAAGTAGTGTATTGGATTAGAATCGCAGACTGTACCTTTAAACTACGTATTTGTCATCTGAATCCAGCCGGGTGAATTATTTCATGTGTTATAGTTTATGACAGTGACATCTTTTCACTCTTTTTGCACAATCCATATCTAATGTAAGTTAAAACTAAAAGTCCTTCCCTAACTCGTCATGTCTTTCCTTATTTGTGATTGGTGTAGACTACGTTAGGGTTATCAGTCTAGAGATTATCAAGAGATATTGACTCTCACCTGGGTTCACCCTCTCAGTGGACTACATGAAAACAGTAAACGTGTGTGTGGCATACACAGAGTAGTGAACTGCTACTGAGCTAATGTGAAACAGCATAATGTGACTGACATCAAGTAATATAGACTGTGTCAAAGTGTCTACAGTTGAAGCTTTTGACATGTGAAAGTTTCCAAATTGTTTTCTACACAGCATGCATTTACAGGTCAGTCATGCATCTGCAGCAGTGAGTTGACAGCAGCAGATAGTATTACACAGCTCCTACTGACAGCTCTGACCTCCACCAGGCTGATCGATATGCAGGGAGCTGAGGGAGAGGAGGGGGAACGAGAGAAGTCGAAGAGGAATAAGTGAAACAGAATGAGAAGGACAAAAGGAATAAAAATGGAAAACTCAGGGAGGACAAACTGAGCAAAAAGAAAAAAGGAGACAGAGAGCAAGACTGATTTCAGGCTAGTTATCTCACAGCCGAGGGTGTCTGGGTTTCAGACGCTGAGGACGTCTAGGCTTTCACTCACAAAGGTTCAGAGGGGAGGCAGCAGGGAGGGGGAGACGCACACTGCTGAGACTCAGGTTATCCCCCAGCGAAAGGGTCTCTGGGTTTAGACACTGAGGAGGGTATTAGCTTTCACACACTGCTGGGGTAACGGGGGAGTCTGCCAGATGTCAGCTCCTTACCCATAAATCCTCCTAAATGGGCAGCGGCTAGGTTAGAGGGGGAAAGTTGAGTGGACGTCACCTCTCTATCATCTTCTGCACAGACCGGTGGTGTTTGATGAAGTCGGAGCTGCGGTCATGTACAATTGATTACAGTCAGCTGATAGAAAATTCTTCATTCCCTGTTATTTGTCACCAGACTGACGACTGTGTTATGCTGAGAGTGTTCTTGATTATTTCTATTTCCTGTGTTGAATCAATCAAATGTGAGTTGAACTTGAAGTTCTTCTGCATCTCTATTAAGGTGTAGACTGAGGTGGGAGGAAGTGTGGAAGAAACTCTAATCTGAAATGCTATTTGTGACACTGAAATAAGGAATCTGACTGAGTGTAGCTTTTATATAAATAATTGTGATATTCTTGTTAATTTGTTTTGTGCTGTCTCCCTGAATTAAATATATTCCTGAATTATTAAGCTGTGTGTAAACTTATGACCAAGTACAATAAAGAGCTAGTTAAACATACTTGCGACGATTTTACATCCTGTGATATCCATACTCAGTGGAACAAAGTAATTTCCAGTTATGAGTCTTTGTATATCAGGTCAGTTCCTCAGTAGTTATGATTAAAACTGAGGCTGACGTCAATACATTCTTGAAATTATACACATGGTTTTGGATGGATTTCATGGGCTCCTGGTCATAAATCTTACTTGTTGCATAAATACCCTTGTAAACTTTCAAATTCATATTTAAAAAAAAAAGAAAAAAACACCTCAGTTGGGATTTTACGCAACGGTCATGCACATCTTGTCAGTTACGCTTAAAAAGGCTGCGTGCTCTCAGCCCTCTTTTACCCCATTTGAGAGAAAACAATAACTTCCATCACTGACTGTAGCGTCTCACGAGTTTCAGAAAGGACCTTCAACTTTCAAGCCACCTGCTCAAGTTAAACGAACCCCCAACAGAACAATAATACACAGTCCTTCACCCCAAAAGAGGACTTTAAAGAGGTTCGGCTTTTAATGTCCCTCAGGGCCAATCGGGTTTACAGGCACAGTCACTGATCTCAGGTCAGCTTTAAACACCAAACTGACCCTAAAGCACTGCACAGTTTCCCAAAACAAGCCACACTTTACAGTATCATCAGCTTTCTCTCATCTCAGCTAAATCTGAACTTTTTCTATTTTTAATTTTGGAAAAAAGCATTTTTGTTTGTAGCATTTGGAAAGTGGCTTGAAATGTTGTATATTATTTTTGTATTATTTATTATAGATGTTTAGGTCACACAGAGATAATCAGAAGCTGCACATATTTTCTTTCATATCAGTCAGTATTAAGTGGCATTTTAAAATAGCCAATAACAAATTTCTTACTGTATACAGCATTTTTGTTTTATTTGATTTAGCTTTTTTATTTCCTGTTGATTTATCATTTTCGTCTGCTTACCATTTTCCTCTGGTTACTGAGGCAGAAAGTACAGATGTGCTTTGGCTGAGCTGATTGGTCGGATCCTCGGTTGGGGGAGGAGTTGACGTGGAAGAACGGTGGTGAGGGAGCGTGGCACGGCTGTCCGTCATGAAGCCCCTCGCCCAGGAGCAAGACATTCCCCAGGTGACTGATGTAGCTGCTGGCCAAACGTAGCGTCTCGATCTTTGACAGCTTTCTAATCATCAAATCAGAGAGAGATTTCAGGTATTAACTAAAGCATGTTATTTAAAAAGTGCACAATAATCCTAAAAAGAAGGATCATGCACTGTCACAACATTGTTGCACTTTTATAGTATTTAAAAATAAGGTGCAACATATTTATAGAACATACAGACAGTATTGCCAGATGTTGAATATGTGAGTGGACACTTCCCGGGCTCTGACTCTGTGACACATCTTTTACAGGAAATATCCACTCATAATTAAATGCAGTGTTGCCTCAGTTAGATTACAGGCCTGTCACAAGATCAATTTAATTGTGATTAAAGGTGCATGTTATCCAGAGCTACATCAGGAACGACTCATTTTGGTTCCCAGACGGAAAAAATGTAGTCCTAACATATTTTGGAAGATATTTGTACATCATGAAAATGTCCTGACACAGTGTGACTCATGTTGCTCTGTACCTGTCTGCAGGCTCGGTGGGGATGAGCGTGCGCAGCGCTGTGAACGCCGTGTTGACAGAATTGGTGCGATCTCTCTCCCGCGCGTTGGCTGCGGTCCTCTGGCGACCCTCCCCAGGGATAGGGGACCCCTGGGGGACGAGCCTCCCCATCATGGCCCCTACATCTACCCCTCCGCCCCCTCCTGTCCCGCACAGCTTCCTCTTCCTGTTCACCTTAATGTGAAAGGCAGATGGCGAAGAGGAGGATAGGCGGAAGTTAGAGGAGTTGGTGTTACGCTCCTCAGAGCCTGACCCCTCGCTCCCGTTCTCATCATCATCTTCGGAAAGGAGGGCAATATCGCCGTACAAGAAGCGGCCTGCTGGAGGCGCCGTGCGCAGCATAGCGAATGTCATCTTCACTGTAACAACGCTTTTTCAGCTGCTGGTCAATCCACGTGAGGCTTCCACTTGTTGAGGTTCAACTTTTGCAAGTTTGTTGAAGCTAATTTTCTGTTGATGTCGGCGCCCACCCCTTAGATTGTTACTTGGCCCCCAACTGCTGCTCTTTGCAAAACCTGTTCAACCAGGTGAGTCAGATGTCGCCCTTATGATGCAGGGTTAGTCCTTTGTCAGGGGTCAAGAGCAGCTTGACCTCAGAGCTGCAGTGATTTCTGTCTTCGTCTATACAAAAGCACTTCACATCCCAAAGGTCACTTCTTCTTTCTGTTAGTCCTTTGTAAAAAGCCAAATTTAAAATGACATGCTGAAGTCAAATAGTTGTTGATTCTGTCCTCTTTTCCTTCTCTAAACCTTTCTAGGTCCTTTGTTTCTACATTTGTCTGTTTCAATCCCCACAGCAGAAACTACTCCCAGTCTGTGGCAGCAGTTTGACTCTCTCTTGCTCTCTGTTGGTCTCTCACTCTCTTAGCCTCTCTCCACGTCCTTCTCTCTCCCTGCCTCTTTGCTCCACGTGTGCCTGCTGTCTGAGTGTTTCCGTCTGCCCCTGGTCTTATAGCCTGTGGGAGGGCCGGAGGACTCCTCCGCTCCTCCCTCTGAGCGGTGAAGGTCCCTCGGCTGCTGTCTAGAAGCAGGCCAGAGAGACCGGAGGCAAGAGGCAAACCATCAGCAGGAGTTTGTTTTGGCTGCACGCTGGTTTGTTTCAAGGGAAATCCACCCTAAAACAGAACTCGCATCACCCTTGTGTGCTGGGTGGCTTTGGTGACCTTAGTGACCATGGAGGCATCTCAAACACATATTTCTACCAATATGAATATTATATTTTCAATATCTTGGATGGTGATTTAAAATGTAAAAGAAACAGGTAAAATGTTGCCATCTGAGAGGAGTAACAGAGCCATGACATGGGACAGAGTGATGGAATATCAATTGTCTCAGACTGATTCTAAATCTGTATAAAAGTATTTTTTCATACAGTTGCTGCAAAGACCTTCCCAAACTCTGTTGGAGGCCTATTCCTCACATAACTGAGAACTCTTTCTTCCACGCTGGGTGACTCGTTCATTTTCTGGACTTTCCTCTGACAGAGTGTGGAAATTCTTTGACAAAGAAGTTTTGACAGAGCACAAAACAAATTCTGAACGCTACTCTGCAATTGCAGCGTGTAATCGCGATCATGTGCCCGCTCGTTTCTAGGTTTGCTCTCTCAATTTTCTCCAGCTGTTTTTGCAGCTTCGGAGCACTTCAGATCGCAAGAGGTCACTTGCTAACCATTTTTGACTAGTAAGCTGCAGCAGGACACACCCACATCTGGATGGCAGGGTCGTGTTTTTTCAGAGTTAAAGTCTGCAAAATCCAAATGATCCCCTTACTGTCGGTAAGTTACCGGTATGTTGAGGTGCCTATTCTGAAAATTCTGTTAATCTGAATGTAGCCACAGCCTATTATATTTCATCATCATTATAAATAATAATAATTGAATTAATCACATTGCTTGAAAATTATATCATTTGCCAACTGAATGTGATTTTAATCGTTTAGTAGCAACATATTTTGATTTTCAAAGGTCAAATTGAGAAGGTGACACTCTATTTTTAGACTGTATAAAGTCAGTATAATCAGCTTTGATCATTACGAGTGTGAGAATCTCTACTGCTGGATCAAATGCAGCAACACAATTCCTCCTGCATACTCAAATCATTCGTTCAGATTCTGTCCTCCCTCGCGTACACATCTAATTCTGCTCCTACACTCAAAGGTTGACCTACAGACTGAGAAGCACTTAAATTTGTTTTGTGCTCTCTCCAATCTTTTGTTGTAAATATACTTCCAGAACAGAGCAGGCTACCAGCAACAGCAAGAGGTAAGTCTGGGACTTGGGTTTGCACAAACGGATGTTTTGTTAAGCCACTTTCTTGACAGCAAGAAGCTGAGAAGCTTGAGTGGTGAAGTAAGAGTTTGCCTTTCTCCCTGGGTCTTCTTTTCTTCCCTCAGCTTCCCCGTCTGTGCCGTGTTTGTCCCTGGACAGCAGGCTGGGAGGCAGGCAGCCGCAGCGCTGGACAGCTCAGGCTGGGCTCGTGGTTGAAGCCGGGAAATGGGTTTATTCAGCCATGGCCAAAGCCTTTTATCTGTTCAAGCTGCGACGCTGGAGGGTCTGTTAGGAGTTTGCTCTCAAGGGATTCAGATTTTTGGGTGGAGTGTTTTTGTGATGAAGGGGAGGCTCAGGGGTTTATAGTAGGGGAGCTGCTACTTTACTCACTTACACTCCCTTTAACAATCTGTCTTCCTCTGGAAGAGGAGAAAAAATGAGAATAGACAGCAAAGGGAGCAAACAGAGGGGGGAATAAAGACACCAGTGGGAGAAAACAAAGACAGAACAAAATGAAAGAGATTCATCTCTTTAGCTACAGATACAAATTAATCAGTGTGTATGCAGGCGTAGAGGTGTAGTTTGGAAAATCAAGTTCACACATAGAATTTACTGAAGCTTTTACACAGCCTTCATCAAACTCTAATCTGCTTTTCCTACTTAAAATCTTTGGGGTTTTATTAGCCATGATCGTGCAACTTAACTCTTATTTCCAAGGAACTGGCTGACCTTTAAATTTTGTTTCCTGCTTCAACTGTGCAGCGGTTAAAGGTTGACAACCTATGTAAAACTCAACTATGAAGTCTATAATCCTCAGTAGTGCATTATTGAAAACTCTAAACCCAACTGCCATTGCTGGTATGCCTCTTTTGTGTAGATTGGCAACCGTAAGCCGCTGCTGAAAACTAATAGCACAATGAATAATCTGTCAGAGTTACACAATGTTAAAGTCAGCACTCATCACTCTCTCTTTTTCTTCTCTTCTGTCCATACTTTCTCTCCTTCCCTCTTCTCTGTATCTATCTCTACCCTTCAATCACAGTCATAGTGTTTATCCTGTGGTATTGACTGTATGAAGTGGGGCCAGTGCTGGTTGCAGTGGTGGATTACAGTACATACAGGAAGTGCTTTGAGCAGTCAGGATGGAAGAACACTGAATTTACCCCAGAATATAACAAGAAAAACCAGAGAGCATTAGGAGTTGTCAATCAGTTACCCCTCTAAAGGTGCAATCAAGCAACACAATGGCCAGAAAAAATGTTGGTACTGTACGTTTCTGCAAACCATGGATATGTTACAATTGTATCTATTATATGTAGTGAAAATGTTTAAACATTACATTTCTTTTTGCATCCATTTTCAGTTTTTGATGTTGTGACAACACTGTGGTGAAAGTATGGTTAGGTTAAGGCACAAAAAACATTTGGGAAAAGATCCCGTCTTGGCTTAAAGTACTTGATATTGTCAAAACAAACACTGCTTAAAATGTGGCCCAATGTGTTGCCTTCAAAGTACCCAGTTGTTGTTGCTAAAATAGAAATGTCACGATGTGTGGTAAAAAAAACACAGCGGGTCTTGAACAGTGGTCTTGCCTAGGTGTCACGCCATCCACCATCCCCTTCTTGTGATTAGAAACTCATCTCACACACTTGTAATTAGAACTACGTCACTTTGAAAACGTTGATATGATAAGATAAGATACACCTTTATTGATCCCATAATTGAGAAATTCCAGTGTTACAGCAGTCAAGGAAAAAGAGTCGGATTAAAGATTTCAAAATTAGACTTAAAAACTTAAATAACTAGGCATGCAAATAAGTACAAAAATCCAAGAGTCGGCGATAAATAACAATAACAATAATAATAATAATGAAAATAATAGGAAGTGGATAATAATGAGCAGCAGTGAATGAGAATGAGCAGTGGATAAAGGGAGCACATCTAGTGCAAGTGATTGTATGTGCAAAACAGCAGACAGCTGTAGTGTCTATAAAGTGTCCATAGTGTTACGTACAAAATGTACAAATGAAGTTCAGGAAGACTTTCTTTTTCTCCTTCAGCCATTCATGTTGCTACTGCCAAACTTTAAATCTGTTCTCCTCTCTGCTCCAGTCAGCTGTCATTTTAGGTAGAATCACCATGCCCTCCTCCACCGCATTCACCTCCAGTCACTTTATCCAGAGCTCAGGACGAGCTCATCAAAGTTCACTCCTCTTCACATCCAGATCCTCAGCTCATCACCACCATTGCCATTGGGTCTAATCACCAAAGACTTTTCCCATTTGTCATACTTATTTACACATGTAAATAAATATTCTTTTCTCTCACAGGAAGTTTCTCCTGATTGAAATGTAATGTTTTGCAGAAATGTACATTGCCAACATTTTCTTCTGGCGACTGAATCAAACAAGGCAACATTTGCAGGGTCAGCACTGCTGCTTGCATTATAGATCACTGTGTGGGCTAAGGTCTTGGAGACGCTGTCTAGTTTTTGCACCGTCATGCTGGACATACAAATTTACAATAAATTTCCTCCACATAAAAACAGCAACTGTTGCAAAACTCATATGGACCAAAAATGCAATGGAAACAAAAGTCTTAAGTTTTACAGTTTGTTTTATAGTTTTCCTTTCTCCCCCAGTTCTCACTGGACACATCCGGTCACTGGATATCAAATGTGTTTGAAAACAGTTGCTTGGCTGTCAACTCTGAACATCTGAGATGCAGACTGGATCTACATTACATCATGTCACTCATGAAAGAGCTCTGCCTTCATGCAACCAGTGCCCCAGGTCCTGTGCCATGACCTTTACTGTAGATCAAATTCCCGCACCTGCATGAGCTTCACCTCAGCGAGTGACCCAGATTCAACAGTCGATATAATTGCTGTTAGAGTTTTGTTGGTTTTGGAAATAACAAGATTCTAAATGACCGAAAAGATCAAAATCACCCAAAGAAAACAAACTTTGCTTTTCGAGAGCCAATGCAATCCAACAGCTCATTGCTCTTGCAAGGGAGAAAATCATGACAACATGTGGTAAACAATGGGGTTTGGTTCTGATTCCCTTTTGGATCTGCATCTTAGCATAATAGTCAGGATACTTAAGTTCTGAGCATGACTTTAATTTGTTATTTCTTACTGACAAAATCAGTGCAGTTCTTGAAATTATTCAAATTCAGTAAGAAAACATATGAGACATCATCTAATGATGTTCAGCTTTTAAGAGTAGAGAGTTAAAAGAACAAATTGATTTGTTTTGTGCCACTTTTTATTTAGATCTCAGAAAAGTATTGAGACGATAAAACATGATTTATTATATTAAGATTCATAAGATACTGGCTCCCAGTAGCAAAAATGGTAACAGTGTGTTCAACCCTGATTCCAAAAAAGTTGGGACTTTGTGTAAAACGTAAACAAAAACTGAATGCAATGATTTGTAAATCCTTTTTTAGCCATGTTCAACTGAATAAAGGCCAAAGACAAAATATCTAATGTTCAATGTCAAATCGGTGTTGTAGATCAATCCATCCGTTATCTGTAACCAAGTATCTTTAGAAGGACAGGTCAAGTCACCAGTGAGTCATGGGGCTGACACATGGAGAAAACAATCATTCACTCTCACATTCACACCTGTGGTTAATATAGGGTCACCAATTGACCTAATTAACCCAACCTGCGTGTCGGTGGACTGTTTGGACCCCGAGAAAACCCACAATAACACAGGAAGAACATGCAATCTCCGCACGGCAAGGCCCAAGCCCCCAACTGCACATATGCTTATATTTTTGTGACTGCCCACCACACTCTGGAGGTGCATTTCCAAACCAGCTTCACTCACTGTGGTCCGTCATTACATGCATTAGCATGATCTTCCTCTGATTTGCATGTCCCAGGAGTGCGTGGCTGGTCTAACACAGTATCCATTTCTCTCTGAATTGTTGCCCTCAGGCCAGAAAACATTTGACTGGGTATAATGTAGACTTTAAGACTTTTCATATCACACATGGCTGCATTTGCCAGAAGAATGTTGTATGAAAAAGGAAATAGCTACATTACAGCACAGTAATGGTGACATTTACATAAAACTACATAAAGTGTTGACCTATGTCCACAACACTGAATCTTATATAATCATGTTGAATGTGCCTCACTGGTTGTCAGTTACAGTTTCTTGGACAAATTATAATGAAGCTTGTAGTTAAAATTACATTTGATATATATATTCGATTAACAATGTAGCTTCAGTTTTTACAGTGCATACCATGAGAAAAAAGCTCTACAGACAGATGCTATTATTGAAATTGATTTACTGAATATCTAATTAGGGAGGCACGGGTAAGCACATCTCTCCACTATTAGCAAATTAAGGTAACATAAAAGGTTGCAAGGGTGGCATGGTGGTGTAGTGGTTGGCACTGTCGCCTCACAACAAGAGGGCTCCTGGTTCGATTCCAGGAGGGAGCCCTTCTGTGCGGAGTTTGCATGTTGTCCCCGTGTCAGCGTGGGTTTTCTCCGGGCACTCCGGCTTCCTGCCACAGTCCAAATACATGCAGGTTGGGGATAAGTTAATTGGTGACTCTAAATTGTCCATAGGTGTGAATGTGAGCGTGAATGGTTGTCTGTCTCTATGTGTTAGCCCTGCGATAGTCTAGCAACCTGTCCAGGGTGTACCCTGCCTCTCGCTCAATGTCAGGTATAGGCTCCAGCCCCCCGCAACCCCCAACAGGATAGGTGGTTACGAAAATGGATGGATGGATGGAATATTTAATTATTTCCTACATTTATTGTGAAAATCTATTATATCTAATTTTTTTCAATAATTTTAATTTCTGATATTTATTAATGCAGTTACATGTAAAATATCTGTTTAAAATCAGAGAAAAATTTGAGTTCTCCTTTAGGAAAGGTACATGAATAAATTGTATTAAAATGTTGGTGTGGTCTTGCTTACTGTCTCACCTGGAGCTGAGTTAGATGGGAAACTGACTTCAGCTTCCAAGCAGTGCGCTCTGAGTACTTGTGGAGAGACCAGTTTCCGCCATGAGAGGAGGAATTCACCTTCCGGTTTCTCCAAAGTTGTCTGTTTTACGCATTGTCTTCTTAGCTAGATTGCTAATATCTGCCTCTGGTAAGCTTACTTAGATTCAACTTGTTTTGTTCAGAGTTAAAGGTTGTGTAAAATGTGAAGATGATTAGACTCACAAGTCAGTCTTTAGACGCTTTGCTTAATTAAAGACTGATGACTTTCTCCCTGATTTTGTGTTTAGATGGGTGGATACAATTTCAGAGTTTAAAAAAACTCCCTACGTTGCAGAACCAATTGTAAATCCACAGGGCGGTCCTTTGGTGGCTCACTGAACTCTTGTGCTCGTAAACATAGTCCGACTAGAAACACATGTAGTGGTACAAAATGGCTCAAGTCACTGTAAGTCCTTCATTTCCACAATCTTGTGGACTGAGCACACGTTTGATAAAACGGAGTTAAATCTCTCGGCATCCATTTTCAAGCTCTCTGTGTGTTTGTGTCCTTGCAGATGAGAAAAGGGGGAGCGCACATTTCCGGGAGGGCGTGTCCTTTTCAAAAATGCAAGAGGCGTTGCTTTGTTGCCGGCCGTTTTCGCCGGTGTGTTAAACACACTTTAGAAAGGAATGTCCCCAGACTATCAGAAGGCGGAGATCTCTGATTGTCTGGTGGCGAGACTAGAAGATGATAGGACCT
Organism: Epinephelus moara; assembly: GCF_006386435.1. Taxonomy (NCBI): domain Eukaryota; kingdom Metazoa; phylum Chordata; class Actinopteri; order Perciformes; family Serranidae; genus Epinephelus; species Epinephelus moara. The sequence goes on along the minus strand of NC_065511.1, from coordinate 15,002,771 downwards.
CTGTAGTGTGCAGTCACGGGGGCTAATGCTAAGCTAACTGTTGATGGTCAGTAAATATCCCCAAAGTGTCAGCTGCTGCTTGTTCATAATGTCTAAAGGCTCATTTATACACCCTTTATGAAAATGGACACCTTTATTTCAAACACTGTAAATGTCACTGCCCTCATACTTCCATGTGCTTTATGATGGCATAGATACACCTGATAGATGGCACCAGAGGACGGGGTAAAAAGCTTCTGACAACAAACGAGGCAACAGTGAAGGAGATCGTAATATTGTACCTGTAAAGGGCAGGTACAGTTTACAGTTGGTTTCCAGAGCTTTTTCACTGAAAACAGCTGCCTGCTGCAGCCAAAAACGTCACTGTAAGAATGGACCAAACAGTAATGCATGCTGGATAGCTAAGCAATGAACTGAGCTCCATAAAGCCTAGAGGAGTTGCAGATTCAGATAATAATTTGCTGTAGGTTCATCACCATGAGCCACCCCTTTCATATTTACATATTTGTTTCAAGTTGTCATTGTCATAAAATATTGTTTATAGCCGCTGTAAAGTAAATTGTTTAACACAGGTTAGACCAAAGAGTAAATCATACCATGGGAATTTACACATTCATTCTGTTGGTCTGCTGTCATGTGTTCAAGGTTTTAAAGGTCTATTACTCATTAGACGCTCAGATCTCTTTCTATTTTGTACCTTTTCATGATGATGATCGCACAGTTTCATAGAATAACAATCACATTTGTGAATTCTTCAACTGAGTGGTGTTCTCCTTTAAGGACACAGCAGCAGCAGTGGCGGCAGCAGCACAGTAGTAGAGCACCATCTGATAGTCATTACCCCTCCCCTCTCCTCCCTCCCTCCCTCCTTTCTCCTCCTCTTCTCCTCCCGCTTGATACTCTTCTCTCAGCTCAGACGTATTATTCATTAGTCTGATGAAAAACACCCACCAACTTAGCCGGGCCCAACCTCGCTCACACACACACTAACACAAAAACACATATACACCTACACACACACACAGTCCCAACCCAGCTGAACCGCTCTGGCGCGGGTCAGGGACCTGTCAAAACTCGGAAGCAGGTCTGGACCCGATATGGTACCACAGAGCAGGCGTCTAGAGGGGGAGAGGGACTCCAAGGACCTGGGCTATTTATCGTAGTCCTTGGACGGTCGTTCTGAGCCTACGCTGAAAGTGATAGAAGGAGGGGAGAGGGGAAGAGCTTCTAGACTTGTTATGGTGCCACTAAGCAGACGTCTGGAAGGGGTCATTACCAAAAGTAATTGTCTGAAAGAAGGACAGCAGGAAGAAGAGTAGGAAAAGGAAGAAAAGAAGGTGGGATGGTGGAAAACAGGAGGGAAAAGGAGATGGAGGCAGTGGCAGTGAGACAGAGGAAGAAAAGTAGGATGGAAAGGAAGGAAATGAAGGAGGGAGGGAAAGAGGACGAAGGGGAGAGAGTTGGCGGCGGCCTGCCAACGCTCCAGACTGCATGGTGTATTGCATGGGGAAAATGGTCGGAAGTGCTCGCCCCCCCCAACTTGCACCCCCGCCAGCACCACCACCACCACCAGCCCCAATTTCAGCCTCATTCAGCCTCAGCTCCAGCCACACTCTACTGTGTTTCCCAAGAGAGCCAGACTCTACAGCTGGCCCTATTAAACCGAGAGAGGCAGAGAGACAGAAAAAAGACGGAGAAGGAAAGAGAGGTCACACAACTGGAAGACATCAGTTGAAACCGTGCTCGCTCTCTTAGTTTTTTCCGTTCATATCCCGTTTTATGATAGAGTTTCTCACAAACACGCTCACGGTGCACCGGGTTCAAACACATAGTAAAAAGCTATTGTTTGATTCGACATCCCTCAGAACGCTGTAAAACAATGAAACAAATGCTGGGAAATTAAAGTCTGTGTGACTTTTATCTCATTTGTCTGAGTGCGTCTGAAGGCTGTCGTCATACTTCTGAGCCCTGCTGCAGGAGGGTGTCTCTTCTAGTTTGTTTGAATCCTGCAGTATTTGTGAACACACTGGGGCAATAAAAGAAACTTTGAGGGATGGAGGTCTGGTTCCAATCCATTATCTGGTGTTCATTTGTAATTTGCTTCTTTTCTGCTGCAGCTTGTCTGAGTTTAACCTTGAAGGTTTTTTTGTTGTTTTTTTTTGCCACAGATGCTCTGTGCTCTAGAGTAACGCAATTACACGCATTCACACCTACACTGAATATTTCTACAAACAGCTGCTGGCCACTGATCTGCTCCACTGGGGCAGCTGAGGATGAAGTGCGTCACTCAAGGCCATCTCAACCTCCACATCAGGATAGTCAGGAAGACGTTACAGTCACTTTTTGTCTGGGAATTTAAATCAGCAGCACACTTACAGCTAACACATGGTGGATCAGCAGTCTGTTTATCTGTTTTGTTTGGATGTGCTACAATATGCTAAGCATTTTGCCACTTTGTGTAGTAGTTTTCCCACTGTATGAGTAAGCCGTCTGCGAGGTAAAGCCAAAGCTCACAATTTATGTGCTCACACCGTGCAGTCCAATCGTTAAGCCACAACCTGACTGCTCACAATGTACATGTAAAATAGATAATAAAAGGGTCTGTCTACCTCTGTGGACTGTTCTGACCGCTGACAATTGTCAATAAAGATTGTTTGAAAGCTCCGGGGCTGCAAGCAGGTAGAAGTTTGTTTGCTAGCAGAGTTACTGTTTACAATAGAGCTTAAAAGTCCCTTCTGCTAAAACAGGTCACTCCAAGTTTAAATTCCCTCTCTCTCAGTCTCTCTCACATATACACACTTTAACTGTGCACAAGCCTGATGATGGCTCACCAAAACGTCAGTCATCAGAAATTCATCCAAATATCTAATGGCTGCTCCGGAGCAGTTGATCAGACCATGATCAGTCCTCTTTCCCCCCTGTACACTGCACGGCAAACAACTCCCGATGAAGCTAAAATTCAGTTGGACTCTAAAATGAGTCATATGACTCAAAAAATGGGTCTGAAACGTGGTCAAATCGTACCGTGTATGCTCAGCTTAACTGTAAGCTGGGACAGTCTGGTTTAGGTGCAAACGCTGTGGAAAATTCTGACCAGGAATTTCACTTTAGCTACGGTCAGGCTGTACTGAGGATGTGATCACATGACCTATTAGACCTCCAGATTGGAAGAAGTAAAGGAGGAAGTGAGGTGACACAGTATAAAGAGCAATTAAGCATCTGCATAGGAATGCGGTCGGGTGGTAGACATACACAGGACTTTTGCCCAGGAGACTGGGGTTTGTGTCCTGTGTGAAACCAAGTTCAGCACTTTCTCATCCCTAGTCGTCACATATATACACACAGTGACCTTTCACATCTACATCTTATGTGGTAGGTATCCTTCTGCATCTGCTCTTAATGTTCCAGGAAGCTGCTACCAACACTAGGACGTCAACAAAAGCACATGGCTAGGTTTACAAAAAAGCATCATCGTTTGGCTCTACATTCATATGTGGCACAAACACCAGGCTCCCGGGTGAAAGTTTGCTGGACTCATCTACCTCCCCTCCCACACTCCCACAGGGACTTTCCAGCTTCTTATTCAATGTCGCAACTGGTAGCGATAGGTGCCATCCAGCTGCTTTAAGACCACCGTCTGACGACATGTTACGTCCAGCCACGTCACATACTTACACCACCTAGACGTGTATCATACAACCACAAAAGGTGGCTTTTGGCATCAGCTGTCTGATGCCTAAAACACTGACAAAGCGGTGGTATTTGACAATTTTGGAATGAGAATGAGCTGCAAAGTCAACATTCAGTTGTTTTGTACGTACCTAACATTACGTCACATTAAATACGTAACATGACAACACCCAACCATGTTTCTTTTCCTATACCTAACCAGTAGAGGCGCTAATTTAAAGTATCATTCAAACCATGTGCATAACTTTTTGTAAAATATGATGTGAACTGTTGTATGAGCATGTGTTGTTGTGGTGTAGCTGAACATGTGTAGGCTCGAAGCTAAACCATAATGCACAAATATAAATCTTCCTTTATATTTCCTTATATATCCAAGCCCCATGATAATTTCTCGTGTTGTATCTCGTGTATATCTCATTGTAAATTATGTTAACTTAATTATGTGCTAAGTGTACTCAAACCAGACTACTCTCCACACTCTGCTACCCTCGGCATTTTTATTCCAGTGTAGGTGAAAGGTCTGGTTCATGTCAATGAATATACAAAGAAAAAAAAAATCAAGACACTGTTCACTTTTTTTGCAGCCAATCAGACTTCGAGCATGCTTAAACCTCTCTTCTCATGACTATTAGGCCTCTGTTTCCTGTTATATGAATGTTGGATGCAGTAAATGAATGGAGAGATGCTTAAAAAGGGACTGGCTGGAGTTGACTGAGTGCCAGTCTGGAAGCACTGCTCGTCACCTGTAAGATATTTGCTTTGTTGCAGTATAAACAATTCTGAAAGCTCTGTGTAGCTTTAACATGAGCCATATCCTTGAGGGAAAAGGCTTTGTTACATCTAAATCAGTTCAGTACAGAACGTTGCAGCTGGCTTACAGTCTGTTCATGATGGAGACTAACTGATATTAAAAAATCTGAGCCCAAAAAAGGCCTCTCCAATCAGAGCAGCCTCCTTTTCAGCCGCTCTGAGTTATTGACAACATAAAAGCAGCTCCCCAGACTCTGCCGTTAAAGACTGTGGCCGGTAGCAGCTCTACCTCTCTGTAACAGAGGAGTGGAGGAGCGGTAGTAGCAGACTAAAAGAAAAATCAGCTGTGATGTCATCGCCACAAATGAGGTGGCAGAACAATTTGACCACCTGACTCAGTCACCAGCTCACCTCTTTCTCTCTGTATTTTTAACTTTCTCTTTAACTCTCCCAGTCACTTTCTCACTCATTCCTTCTTCCCTCCAGCTGCCACCATCCCTGCCTACTGCTTGAGTATTTTTTTTTCCTGGGCTATGTGTTTTTTCCTGACTGGTTATATGAGCTTAGCCAGGCCGTCCTGCTCTGTTGTATCCTGGCTGCTTGACTGCAATCACTTCCAGAGCCACACTGTTTGCGCTCACTCAGACAAACATGGAACTAAAAATAAAAGTTACTCAAATGCAATTCACCTCTGGTCTGTTTGAGAACCAAATAACTTGTGTTAACAGGACTGACCATAAAACATCATTTAAAAGGTAACGATAAATAAAATTGTCCACACTATGGTTTTCCAAACTCTTAAGGCTCTGGTTGGCTCCACCACGTTCCATGGTGTAATGACTGGCTGCTTCAAATGCCAGGGAGCTCACATCACCAAAAGCAAGAGGGGGAAGGGGGGGACAAAAAGGGGGAGCAGAGAGAGTGACGGACAGATATGGTTAGGAGGTGGTATAGAGTCCACTGGCTAAAACTAAAAAGTCTGAAAACTACTAAACATTGATATCATTACAAAGAAATGTAACAAGTAAGCATCAGTTAAAGTGGGAGACCGAAAGAGTCTAAGGAAAATTAAAAATACTAAAACATCTGCTTGCTTGATGCTGTATTTGTTTTTGACCTATGGGCAAGAGGGCACCAGTGGCAAAGAACATCCTACTGACAAATTGATTCACTCGATCATAACGCTGTAAATAGTTACATTCCTAGCCGCAAAGGAGATGAACTGAAGTGTGAGGATCGTGTGCTGGACTATTTCTTTGCCCATAGCTGTGACTCCCTCAAGTCTTGTTGTTGCAGTGAGGAAGCGAAGCAACCGAGACTACCCTTGTAAGATTAGAAAAAGAAAAGATGACTTCATTGTCCCGAAGGAAACTTGTCTTTGACACATACAGTATCTACTTTTTAAAAACTGGAAAATAACAAAGTGTATACATACAGTGCATATACAGACTTTCACCAGTCCACATGCACAGGCGTCCACCAACCAACAAACAGTACGCTACCCATTGTGCGACACACGCTAATTCATCATAAAATGTACGTGTGTACAGTTAAGATAAAAAGCGGCATCATCAGGGGTTAGGGTCTGGCTAGCTTGCCCTTTGGTGAGCTGATGGACAGGGGGGCAAAGGCATCCTTAAAGCTGTTGAGCCTCCACTGAGGGACTCTGAAGCTTCTGCCTGAGGGATGAAGCTGGTAGTCAGGGTGGAAGACATGGCATGAAAGGGGTTTTGAGACGTATACTCGAAACCCCTTTCATGCCAAACTATTCCTTTAAAGGATAATTTTGCTATTTTTTCAACATACTTCATCTATCCAAATTTGGGGTAGTATGACCTAACACATGTTTTCTTATGGTGCTCTCTGTGTCTCTGGGGGCTGCTTCAAAATCTGCTGGTCTTTCGCAAACCAGTGACGTCAGTGGTGCTCAGAAGAACTACAAGCTATTTCAGCTTGCAATTCTAGTCTCCACCTCTGGGTACCCAGGGGGTGTTCTCGAGATGCGTCTAAAAACAAATCTTCCTTCTTGTCACGCATCGCAAACTACTGTAGCTCTAAGTCCACCAAAATGGCATCATCTATGAGTGCAGTGGCTGACTCGGGTATTCAGGCTGGGTATTTATTTGTGTGCTGGAGACTACAGTTGGACTATTGGACAAATATTTTGACAATTAGCTGAGAACATTGCCTTTTTTTTTTTCGATGAATGACTGGGAGCTGCTGCTCCACGGTCAGCTGAGAGACAGTGGGGGAAATACAGCATGTAGAGCATTTCACATCTTACTGTGTGAATTAAAGAATTATTTCAACAAAACCAGAGCTGGTCATTTTTGGGACAGTGGACTAACCAGCCATGATGGTTTTCATGAGTTTTATTTGAGTTGAGTTTGAATGAAGTGCAGTGCTCAACATTCTGTTTCACTCTCTGTATCAGTCTGGATTCGGTGCCACCCTAAACACTCTTAGTGTGCGGGAGTCCTCAGCATGACAGACAAACTCTTTCAGCCAATTAGTCTAACTAAATGTCTTCATCACCAATGGAGCTAGTTGATAAATCAAGCTTTTGCCAAATCCAGTCAGAAGAACAGTGAACATCTTTTCAAGAAACTGCAAACTCTTGTTCTTGTTTAATTGTCATTATTGACTTTATTTCTGAAATTACTGTGTTTACTTTACTAACATTAGAGTAAGTGCTTGTTGCTTCGAGGGCGCCATTACTGCTCTGCAAGCTGTGGCCTGCATTTTACTTTATCAGTTACAATGAAATCCCTGATTGGCTGCCTAAGTTGTCAACTATGGTGTGGGTCTCTGATTGGCCTTGATTGGATTTTAAGTTCTAGAAAGTATTTAGAGCGGCAGCGAGTCCAGACTGATACAGAGAGCAAAACAGAATGTTGAGCTCACGCCATCAGGATGGTAAGCAGGGCCAAGAGGGCAGATAATCATCAAGTGAGTGTTTTTGTCATCTGATGCTATGTTTTGGCAAACAAAGTAAACGCTATGTCTAGGGTGGTGATACACAGCTTCCAGGCACTACACAATAAAGCATGTTTGTTGCTGATAAACTTTAGGGTTATAAAATTTGTCACTGAAAACACTATTATTATTATTATATTTATGTGGGGGATTTTTTTCTATGTTTTAGTCAAACAGTGAAGTTATTTCAGACGCCTTTACTTTTTGTAGACAGAGCCATGTTCGTGATGCCCACCTCCACATGTTTTGGCAGTATTTTGGAGTTGAGCATTAGGAGCTCGGGCGCAATGCATCCTTGTACATGTAGGCACTGAAATAACAGCTTTGCAAGAAGGAAACTTAGAGAAACTCAGCTTTTCGGTCAGTACAGCTCTCATTAGTGAAATTTATCGCTTCAACTAACTGCATTTACCATCAACACTAATCGTATATACACTTAAATTTGTGGTAAATTTCTCCTTTAGGAGTAAAACACATTTGTCTCCCAGGGCAGTGAAGGATCTTTTGCCTGTTGTTTTTATGGGCAATGTTAAGGCCGAACACATGCCTGATTTCTGCGGCCTGAAATTAACTGTTGTCAGCGAAGACATGCAGAAGGAACGCTCAAAAGAGAGAGGGATGTTGGCACACAGATTTTCCCAAGCATCTGTTTTTCAGGGCGTGATGGCTGTGCCCTAAGATAAACTAAGTTCAACTTTTGGAGCACAGCAATGCATAACATATGCCAAGTGACAAGAAACAACCAATCACAGTCAGCATATATTGTAGTGCAGGGCTACAGAGGGAGCTTTAGATCAGTCCCAAGGACAATATTTTAATTCACACTTAAAAAAACAACGCCTGGAAGATCAGCTCTGAATTTGGGATTCTCTTAAGCCCCTTTTACCCATATATAGTCTATCCCTGAAATGTTCAGGAACATATCCTGTATGGGGTCATGTGTGAATGGGGGCAGGGGTCTTTTGTCAGGGAAATCCGTACCACTAATTTGCCACTACAAGGCTTAGTAACATTTCAGGAAAAATGCTGGTTCAGCTGTGTTGTGAATGAAAGCAGTAACATTGCAGGGATGAGCACGTTAAAGGTTACGTTCGTCTGACAAAAGACGCTTTCATATGGAGTGAGCGAACCAGTCACAAGACTTTGCTGATGATATATTTGAATCACTCTTTTATTGTCCTTTTAAATGTACTGAATGCATGTTTCTGTTTCAAGCAGATCGTGAAAAAACATTGCTTGTCTCACAAACATTTTCCACTGCGTACATGTGTAACAGAGGCAAGCGTGGCAGTTGTGTTCTGCAGCTTGCCGACGGGCCCAAGAGACAGGAGGAGAAAGAGAGTGCAGATGATTAATAGAGGCAGGCACTAAGTCCAGCCCTGCGTTCCAATACCCATACTACCATACTATTTAGTATGCCAGAAAAAGAATTAGTGTGTCCCAATACATAGTATGTCAGATGCAGTATGCCAAAAGTACCAGGATGTTCTACTACATCCGGTCATATTTCGCAGTATGCATGTCAGCATGCTTCTTTGGCCATTCTGACCCACAATC
>NC_065511.1:14966997-14992945 GCF_006386435.1 Epinephelus moara | reverse complement strand
AAAAATCAATATTTTAACTAGAAACACATTAATGGCGACGTCACATAGTCAGGAATTATTTACAGTTTGTACAGTAAGGGGACAGTAATAATAATAATAATATATAAGCTATTTTAATATGATATATTTTAATGCTAAAGCAGTAATCAGTTCTGATATAAATGGTCCAAGAGGCCATATATAGGCCTATATATACATATATACATATGTCTTCCCACGAAAACTGGCATATTAAATTGATATTAAAACACTTTAAAACGTACACCTCTGTCGGGATCCTTCGGAAAACGGTGGAAGGCCAGGTGCGGAGTGTTCCATCGATAGTTGTTGCAGTTAATTGCACTACACTGTTTTCTTTTACTTTTTTTCTCCTCTCTCCTTGACATCTTGTATGTTGTCTGGGCGCAACAGTCCAAGCTCAACAGTCCAAAATGGCGTTAGCGCCCCTAGTGGCTGATTGGCAGAAATTCAACGGAGCTTCGCCTCTTGGTATCCATGCTCTTTGACGCAGGCCAGCTTTGGCCCATCTTCTTCTTCTTCTGTTGAGATTCATGGCAGTTGGCATCCTTGAGTTTTGCATTACTGCCATCTGCTGGACTGTCTTTTGCCCCATCTGCTCCAGCAATTCAATAGCATGTGTGAAAAGGCACAAGACAGAAATGTTCCTGAATGCAGGGCATGTGTAAATTGTGAAAATCACAAGCGATGCCTAAAAGGTTATCCCCAGTAATTTACTGGAAACTATGTGTAAAAGAGGCTTCTGTCAACACTGAAAGCTTTCCAGTGCACAGGTTTTCAGACTTGTTTCTAAGTATCTCTGTTTTTCCCCAAAAGTTTCACCTTGGGAAAGATAAAGTGGAGCTAAAGTGGACAAAGAAATATTAAAGTACAAAAGCTGTTTTATTGTCAGGTCAAGTCCAAACATTTCATACTTCATTTTATGACTGCACTACTGTGGTGCAGCAGGAAAGCAGACGAGACCTTGAAGAGTGAAAAACAATCCGTCTTTAAAATTTTTTGCTGTCCTTCTCCAGTAGGTCAAAGGTCAGGGTAACCTACAGATTTACACCTGTTGAGCTGATACTGACTTTTTTGTCTCGCTTACTCCACCACATACACTGGAATACTGCACTGTACATACACTGTATACTGAACAGGACAACAGCCATTTAATGAACCGTTCTTGTGCTGTATGTACATTTTATACTATCTAAAAAGAAAGGAGAGAGACCACAGGAGGTGTGAGGGTAAAGATCAGTGGTATGTGGAGAATGGAAGAAGTGAGAAGAGTTCATTTGTTGAACTTGTTAAGGGAGGCTGAGGGTTGAAGTGAAAGCTGTGTGAAGTCAAACTTTTGTGTTAAGTGTGTATGCGTGTGTGAGTGTGTATGTGTATGTGTATGTGTGTGTTTGATGTTACAGTCTTGTAAAGCAGCAGCTGGAGAGGGCTGTCCCCTGAGAACCACCACAGTCGGCTAGTAAACCACATGCGCGCGCACACATACACACACACACACACACACACGCGCACACACACACACAGATGCAGCCTTTAATAAAGCTATTGCTGGGGAAACAGACCAGACCCGGCCAATCTGAGGCTCTTTTAAGGCGAGAGTGACACGGTCACGCTTGCATTCATATAGATTCACGTCCTCCCAGCCAAAAAAAAATGACACAAGAACCTCATTACTCTGACTTTCAAACCAGCAGTTTCCTAATCAGACGATAGAAAAAATATGGCCGATAAGTGACAGATATATTGAAATGAAAGTCTCTTTACTTTTGTAGGCAATCATAAGTATTTTGTCTGCATATGGTTCTACTGTAAAACTGTAAATGTACTGTAAAACTGCCCCGTCCAGATGTGGAGTTAGTAATAAGCCACAGCAGGGGGGGACACCTAGTGAGTGCTATGAAGTCAGTAGCTCAGTGAAACTCATTAGAAAAGTAGAACACCTGGAAGACCCTGTGAAAAACCAGACTGAGGTACATTTTTATACGTATATATTATATATTTTGTACTTTGTGGCTCTGTCCATGTATCAAAGTTAAGTTAACCCAGGTAAACAGACTGATAATAGCATATTAAAAAGAAAGCTTTTTTAAGCTGTTCATTCACTTGAGAAAATAAGAGACAGGTGCAAGGGCTCAGGCAACAAGTTTTTTTCTGTTTATGGCAAGTCTCTGTTTAGACAAACATTAGCTGCAGACAGAGCCCTGAATTAGTCTGCACCGCAAGAATCTCCATATTTAAGGAAACCACTGTTCTTTGCACATTCACATGTCATCAAATGTCTTTTTTTCCTTGATTGTAGGAATTATATTGGATGACATCATGCTGCAGCTGACTGGGAGCAAACACTCCTATTTTAGAGCTGTGGATCATTTCCAGGGAGATGATATAACACAGTCCAGATGAGCCCCTCCAAGGATTGTCTCATTATCACACACGCCGCAGCTGCACGACCACTGTGGATATGAGTGAGCGTGTTTATGTGTGTGTGTGTGTGTGTGTGTGTGTGTGTGCGTGTGTGTGTGTGTCTGTGTGTCTCTGCATGCAGGCAGACTGTGCATGCGCATGTGTGTGTGTGTGTCTTTGTGACCATTTAAACTCAGCTTGCAGTCAATTACCAGAAAATGACTTGTGTGGACCATTTTCCCTTGAAAAAAAAAACTAATTACAGGGTTTGGTTTAAGGTTAGGATTGGGGTTGGGATTGCAGGAAAGTCCTGGACTGAGCTTGTTCCATGTGGACGACGTGAAACCAGGGGCGTAGCCAGAGGGCGGCCAGGGTGGGACTCAACACCATCCAAATCTGATTGCTCCCCCTTTTGTACCACCCTAAAGTTTGTAGTATATCTTTGGATATTTTGGGCTTCCAAATTAAAAGATTGCTTAGTTGTAGGTCACTAGGGTAACCTCTCTAACAGTAAGGGTGCTCTCAGGCCTAGAGTTGTCTTGCTTTGGTCCCTGTCAGGGACTAACTTTGTTACAAAGTTGCATAATTGCCTAGAGTTGGTTTGTGTTCTCTCCACGAACAAACCGCACCAGAGTTTTGTTTGTAACCAGACCGAGAGCACCACTTCAAGAAGGTCTTGGTCCAGTTGTTTTGGTGTGCACCTGAGTGTGATTGCTGTGTTCACACATGCCCAAACGAATCACAATTAGGGGGCAAATGAACTTGAGTTTGATTGAACCGAGCCGAACAGGGCAGGGTTTTTTTTAAATATTTAACAGCCTAGTCCATAGTAAATATTCCCGGCTCAGTCACCAGAGGAAAATGTTGGCATTGTCTGTTTCTGCAAACCATGAATATATTAAATTTGCACATTTCATATGTATCATATCAACCTTTCCAAATTGATACAAGCTAACTTTGTCATCTGGTGTTGAGGGGAGAGTGGATATTATGACACCTACACCTGCCCAGCTTCAGACCACTGTGCGAGACCAACAAACAACAAAGCAGGTTTTGATTCAGCAAGTCAGTGCTGTGTTTCCAATGGCTATTTAGGAACCAAAGTTGAGCCAAACTGAGACATTGCTGCTTTCCTGCTGAGATAAGTGGCAGCGAAAGCAGTTATTTTTTTTATCGAGATGTTGCTTTTCTTGCTCAGATAGAGTCTATGAAAAATGGTTGTTTTTTATCGAGACAACGCGGCTTATCCTTCTGGGATAGTGGCATGACAAGCAATTGTTTTCTACTGTTACATGTCTAATTTTTCTGTTGGGATAGTGGCACAAAAGGCATTTTTTTGTTTTGTGTTTTTTATTGAGACATTGCTGCTTTTCCTGCTGGAATCCCCCCCCCCCCCCCCAAAAAAAACAAAAACAACTGGTATTTTGAGCCAAAACATGATCTTTTTCCAACCTTGCCAAGTGGTTTTGGTGCCTAAACCTAACCACACATTAACCACAGTGTTGTTGAAATAAAACGTTTCAACAATGAGCTCTCAAGTCAAACAGTTAATTTGCTCTCTCACACTGAAAATCAGTTTGTTTTGTAGCTTTGTGGACAAATGAGCATGTAAGACACAGGCAGTGTTAAAAACCTGTGAGGCCCTTAAGAGGCTTTTGGTCACAGTTGTATTCACTGTTATGTGAGAATCACACCTTTGTGACGTTAATGTCACACCTTCATGAAGCTTATACCCATGGTTTGCAAAAAACATACAATGCCAACATTTTCTCATGCGATTGAGTTGATGTTTTGGCACCAACAACTAAAGCCTGGAAACTTTCCAGAGTTACGTCTACTCTTCTTTGACCAAATCCCACAAAAATGGAACAACATAAGCTTCACAAAGGTGTGATTCTCACATTACACTGAATACAACTGTGATCAAAAGCCTCTTAAGGGCCTCACAGGGTTTAAACACTGTCTGCGTGTTACATAGTCATTTGTCCCCAAAGCTACAAAACAAACAATGATTTTCAATGTGAGACAGCCAATTAACTGTTTGTCTTGAGAGTTCATTTTGTGGTGGTGATAATGTTTTTAATGCCTAACATAGACAGTATTTCCCAGAAAATAAACTTGGCACCAAATAAAACCCAGAGCAATTGTTACTGAAGCATTTAGTGGGTGTTTTGGCCGTTTTGGTTCAAATGAAGAATGTAAATAGCAAAAAGCCATTTGGTAATTCAACAAAAATGCTGTTCATAACATTTCACTCACTATAGTTACATCGTTGAGTGAGTTGCTGATGTTCAGTGACAAGGCTGAGCAACAAAGCAAGTGAACACTAATAAGAGGAAGACTAACTCTGCGAACAATTTGTGTCTTTCTTTTTACCCGTACAATAGTAAACTTATTCAAGACTGGTTTATTTTATTCTATTTGCTGCATTTCTTTCTGTCTCCCAGAGATTACAGCATTGTAAATCATTTCCTTCATGTTTTTATCTTTCAGCTGCGTCTGCCAAACTGGATGTGTCTGTAATTCAAAACGTAAGTCATCACTTTTTAACATCCTAGATTCTGCAGTTTAAGGACACACGGTTTATAATAACTTTATTTACTTATAGAGTTCATTGAGGGTTGTTGTCTCTGTAGTTCCTGACACCCTAAAGCCTTACTATTACACTGTTAACCGGCTGTCTTTGCAGAGATTTTATTTTATTAAAAACAACAGTATGACATTTTTTGAATTGGCAGTGGAAGACAAAACTGCAGTTTCAAGACATTTGTTTTCAACATTTGCCAAATGATACATTATAACTTTAAAATTATATATAACATACTAACCTAACGACAATAAATAAAACCTGGACATCCTCAGATGTAAAAAGTGGGATGAAGAGGAGGAGGAGGAGGAGGAGGAGGAGAAGGAGGAGGTAATAGAGGGAGGGTTTCCGACAGTAGCCCAGACCTGACAGGTTCCCTCATATCCGACTTCATTCAGTCCCATACAGGGACTTTACACATGGTAAAACCATCAAAGGCACACACACATACACACACACACACGGACTCCCACACACCGTCTCTCTCATACACATACAGAAAACACACATGTTCTCTCTCAGTCTCATTCAGGAAATGACTTTTACTCATATTTGAGAACACAAGAAATAAAGACAGACAGACAGACTGAGAGTCGTTTGGCTCTCAGCAGAAAGTCCGTGCCACTGAATGAAATGTGGACAGTAGAGATGAACAAGGTGTGCTCTTCTTTTCCTCACATTTATAATCTGTGAACCCCAAAGCAGTGATTCTGCACGGCTCCACAAGAGCTACTCTGTGACATATTTCTGTGTGTAGCTGCTGCTTGTAGGCGATTAGCACTTTCCAATGAAGCACCTGGTTTGTAAATTAATTTTTTTACATTCTCCTAAAACAGTTCAACATACTCAACAAACAAAATGTTGATATTATTGACTCATCTTTCCGAATAATCAACTGGATTACATAATTACAACCTTTTTGAATGTTTTCTGCTAACATTATGACATCTGGTTATGGTTAAACAAATGAAACATGGTTAATAGTGAGGGAGAATTAATTAATTCATTAATTAAATACTAAAGGAATAGTTTGGCAGTTTGGGAAAGTTAGAGAGTTAGATGGAAAGATCTACTCTCATATCTGCGCAGTAAATGTGAAGCTAGCACCAGCAGCTGGTTAGCTTAGCTTAGCATAAAGACTGCAGTGAGGAAACCACTAGCCTGGCTCTTTCCAACACTAACAAAATCCATGTCCCAGCACATCTAAAGTTCACTTATTTACATGTTATGACTTGTTTGTTTAATTCATACTTGAACTAACATGTAAACACGTCACATTGTGGTTTTCCATGGGATTATGTGCCAGATTAGTTCTTGGTTTCCTGGTTCTGCATGAGTTTTGTTAACCTAGTCTTTTTACACTGAGTAGTTCTTGTTAAATTAAATGCGTCTTTTCTCAGCAATCAGTCAGCAATCTGGCCAAATAGATCCTTAATACTTTATGGTCCTATACTGATTACCATAACACTTCGTGAGCAAGTCAGTAAGTCCACTAAATATCAATGAATCATTATCCAACTAGCTCAGGAAAAAGGTTCTGTTCATATGTTTGGTAAACGAGGAACCAATCTTCAGAATTTAAATTAGCATGTTAAATAACACACATCCTACAACTCTTAACCCCACCACCAAGGTAACTGAATCAGAATCACCTTTATTGGCCAAGTATGAGTTCACATACTTGACTCCGGATTTTTGCGATGCTCTCAATGTACTTACACAGAAACAGACACAACAGCTAGAAACAAAAACAAAAAAGCTGGACAGATAGAGATAAGGATAGAAAAGACTTATGTACACAAATAGAGAAAACAGCTGTAGATGTATAAATATTATATAAATATACATTAAAAGCACCCAAATAAAATAAAAACTAAATGTCTATATCAAGTCAAGTGTTCTGAAAGTTGTAAACTACAGTATACGAATAGCGCAAAGACATAGATACTAATGGACTGACATGGATCAAAAAATGTGCATGTGTGTCTATAAACTGTATACACTGCATGTAGGATTTAAAGTGACAGTGACAGTTTCACTGCTTTCTTTTGTTTTAGCCCCAGTGTTAGCTTCAAATCCTCAAACTGCCTCTCAGCACACATCTGATGTTTTGGTATTCACACAAGAGCTGTAGCTTTGAAACCAGGTGTATTCATCATCATTCACATCAGCTTTAATTCTAAAACAAAAAACCTGGCATTAATCAACCTAACAAAAAGTTAAAACATCAATGTATTCTTACATCACTAACCAAAAATGTTTCCTTAACTCATCTAGCCTGGTTAACTGAGAACTTGATCCTAGTCAGCTCAGCTGGACGAGGCTCAAAAAAAGATGTAATTTTGTCTGCTGCCACTAGACGGGGTGAGAGACGGGGGGAGCCAAACGCCTGCCCATAATAACCACCAGACATGACTCATTCAGCGTGGAATACCACAGCAGCCACAGACAGGTCTCTGGCAGACAAGGAGCAGAAATCTGACCCTGCAGCAGAGTTTGTGAATGGGACAGGAATGAGCAAAACCAGGGTAAATTTAATAGAGCTCCAATAGGTTTCAAAGATTTAAGAGTTTTAGAAATTCATCAAGTGTTTGGTTTGGCTCATTTATAAAAGTCAAGTGTCTAAGTGGCTAAATACTGTGTGTTTTATTGATAAGGTGTATCAGTTTAACAAAGAAGAAACCCCTTCTTTCTCTCTCTCAGTTTCTTTTTATTGCTTTTATTTAATTCCCCATCGGTTCAATGATTCTCTTGGCAACAATCCCTCTCATCAAGTCATCATGTGGAGCTACTAAAAGACAGCACAGGAACAACATATCACCTTGTCAGATATGATTGTAGCTCTGATCATCGTCATTCTTGCCCAGACTTCCCCCGCAGAGAGCACCACTCAATTTGAAGACTAACACATGTTGGACAGTCGGATCATTATTTGCTTATATGGAGTCTGTCCAAGGCTGGAGGGCCTGGAGAGCCATGAGTCTAATCTGTGGGCATAAGGAATAACATAGAAATAACATATTGTACAACTTAAAGTATGGCGGGGGAGCAAACTGTGAGCGGTCACATTACATGAAAACAGCAGGCAGGAAGTGTTTTGCAACAGCGGAAAATCTTCAGGTCCAGTCTGACCACCAGACGGTCACACTTCATCTGGCCTGGAGGCTGCGGTCAGTGGATGGATACCTTCCCTACCGTAAGGGTTGGATACGCTGTCATACATTTGTCTGTTGCTCCCTCTCACACTTTTTTCCATCTCTCTTACACTTTCTCCTGCGACAAACCGATCCCCCTCTTTATAGACTTTCTTCCTTTCGTTTCCTCTCGACTTCCTGTGCTTCACTTGCTTCATCTCCCGTCTCTCCTTTCTTTCTTTCCAACCTTAGCAACCTTACCTCATCGTGTTTTTGTCTCTTTTTTTCCCCCCTCATCTAGCTTCCCCTTCAAACTTTCTCATTCCTCCTTCTCTCACCCTCTTTCTCTCTCTGTTTGTGGTCAGTCACACTTAATCTAGCTCCATCCATCTGTTTCTCTTCATTCGTTTAGTCCGCTCTGCTTTCGATTACGATTACATCAGGCTTTGACCTATTAGTGTGCCGTGATCCTTTTGAAGTCATTCTGTGGTTACAGGTTAAGCTCAAAGCCCACCACTCTTCTTACTCAACATAATACAGACAGTATTTGGAGGGGGAAGGTTCTTAAAACTTTTCAGCCAGGGACCAAAATTACTTTTTTTTTTCCTGGGATCCAGGGTCATTAAATCATGCAAACTTTTCCTGTCATGTCGAGACCCACTGGAGAAGGGCCTGCGACCCATTTTAGGTCCCAACCCATAATCCAACCTAGCAATCTGTGAACTGGAATATATTGATCATTTAACTTCATATCCTGAGGATTTTGATTATATTTTGAAGGTAACTCTCCCAACCAGAGAATTTCTGTTCCTTATTAGGGTTGCTGTTCAAAGTCAACTTCAAATTCCCCACTAAACATGATGCAGACCTCTTGAACAAAATTATATTTTCTTAGAGGGCGTCCTGATTGCCTTATGGTTAAGAGGCATACCACATTACCGCAACATCTATGGTTTTGATTCCTGCAGAGGACCTGTGTAACATTTCATACCACCCTCTTTTCCCTTTATCCTCACTGTAAAATCTGACAAGTTGATCCAGACCGTTTTCACTCCCAAGTCATCAAATACAGCAGCTTTGTCAGTGGACCTGCCGCTCATGCAACAGACACTTATGCACAGAGACACCATTTGTGGTGATATGATGTGCATCGGGCAGCTGCTGTTTCTGATGCCACAGGCAACTACCACTGTATTAAGAGTGAGAAAGTTTACATGAACAAACTCCGGACTTTCACCCGGGAACTTTCACCTGTGAAACCAAAACTCAGTTTGTCTCTTTTTTGTTTGTTTTTGTTTTTTTCATAACATACATGTAGTGTGCTAGTATGTGAAATATACTACGCTAGTGACGCATTACGCTAGTGACATTACATGACGTTAGTATCAACCGTAGTTATTTTAAGCCAAACCATTTTTTTTTCTGAATCTATCCACATGCTTTTCTTGCCCAAACCAAAGGCAGTAAAGCTAACATTTAAGTGTTTTACCTATGTTGTAAGTTTACTTTGAAAAAGACTGTATGCATTTAATGAGCAGTAACTGGAGTATGCTTCATTTCTTCTGGACTATTATTGTAAGGCAGCAATACTGGTTTAGCTCCTGAGTCCAAGAAAAATTTCCCTACGGGCATGATAAAGTATTTTGTATCGTATTATACTGTATCATATTATATGGTACAATTCTTGTGAAAAAAGAAATGTATTTTGAAAAGATACAATGCATGTAACAAGTGTAAATTGACACGCTGTCACTGAACATTCAAAACAGACGCAGGAGGGTACCTGGTGTGTCACATCTTGACACGTAGGTCCACTGAAAAAGTGGCAGTAATTGTGAGTAGGGATGACAACGTGTTACAGCGTACCTTTAAATTAAGTAAGTATCAGTCTTGATTTATGTTTGCTTTATATCTGTATGAAGTAAACATAACTTAAAACTAATAGTTATATTTACTTTTTTTTACTTTTACCTTTTTAAGATAAATTGTTGTCCAGATAAAAAAAACTCAAATGAGTTTTAGTTTCATATGGGAAACAAACAACAGACTTCCAGGTGAAAGTCCAGAGTTTGTTTATACGGACTTTCTTACTCTTCAGAATGTGGTAGTTGCCCGCGGCGCCAGAAACAGCCGCTGCCTGATGCATATCATACCAGTTCAAAGCGTGCCTCACAAGATCCACTTGTAATATTTTACAGTGTACTGGTCTGACTAGTGAATAAAAGCAGAAATGTCCAAAAGCGTAATCCTAAATTTTAAAAATCTTTCTTAAGGGTCTGCATAAGGAACTTATTGAGCATTAACCTAATACTCTTAATACTCCCGTAGTCCAAATAACAGGCCTGCGGAACCTCAGTTCTAGCCGGATATAAATCGGATGTACTTCCATGTTTCCTAACAGCAGCACTGATCCCTTATACTGCCCCCCTCCATCATCTTTGATCAGTTGGCTAATAAGTGAAACGTCAACGTTCATTTCCAGATGTATATCAAGATATCGTCTTTGAAACCTTAAAGTTGACTCTCCCTTCCTTCCCTGACTTGGATGACTGTGAATAGAGATTGACTGAAAACTTAAACTGTACATCATCATTACTCCTGGGTCAAAGCTGGGCTAAGTAGCCAATTGGCCGAGTCGTGACGCTAAACTGACATCTATTGGCCAAGTTGTGGCAGGGTGGGATGTTAAAGTCATTTAGACTCATCAGGCTAAGTGGACACAGTTGACTGAGAGGTCTCGAACCTCCCCGCGTCTGGTTGTGGGTAGTTCTCTGTGCCAGCAATTCTCAATTAGAGCAGTGGATGAGAGGACATCTGGGCCGCTGAGTCTCTGCTTGACTTATGTATATTAGTGTACGCCAACAGGCCTGAATTCATTTTACAAATGAACCATACATGTTTGTCTTTTCAACAATCAATCAATCACGATGGTCAGAGTCAGCTCCAACATTGTGACAGTGTCAGAGAGTGAAGACTGACTTTTACAGTGCAATAAAATTTGATCAATGAATATTCTCTATGTCTATTAATCAGGATGAATATTTAGTTAACCCTGCACTCATGGATACTTTTCTATGAACAATGGGTCTAATGGTGATGTTTAAATCAAAAGGTGTTGCTCACAGAGAAGTAAAACATGTCTCTGCAGTTCCCCTCAGCCCTGTGGAGCATTTCAGCATCTTTAAGCGCGTCCCTGTTTTGACTCACTGTCACCGTCCCATCAGTGTCTTTTCCAACCACAGCAGGCAGCTGCTCTCAGCAAAAAACCTCTGATACACACTTCATATTGGTAGATTCGAAAGGTGCTACATTAATAAAGTTATTATTGTTATAAACCAACTGTATACTACAGGCTTTTTTGGAGCAAACAGTTCTGGGCATTCACGCCAACATTATACGCTGAAGTGATGTTAGCCAGCTGGCGGTTGGTATAGCTTCATCACTGACAAGTCAAAATTACGTTGTCTTTCCTCTGTCTCTGTAGACTTCACTGTTGGTCCGTTTGTTCACATTTTCCTCCCTTGTTTTTGTTACAGACTTGTGTTTCATCAGCGTCACTCCAGGTTCCTCTTGTGCTGAGATGGTATGCTGAAATAGGAGCTACAAAAGTCCCTCAAAATGGCGTCCTAAGACCTACGCTCATTCCCAGTCCTTGTGGTGCGGACACAATGAAAGGGGGAGGTTGTTAGAACGATGAAAATGTTCCTCTGGTCCAAAAACGTCTTTCAGTTTGTGCCCAGCACCAAACAATAAGGCAACTAACTAGCATTTAAAGACCCAGATATTTTTTTCTCTTATGCTGGTGGACACAAGAATAATACTGTTTGTAGTACGTGTTTACAGCTTTTTTTGTTTTGAACATTGCTTTTAAGCATTTATTTCAGGAGATACAGTTGCCGAGAGCTGGATAAGAACACACATTGACCTCCTGGAGTTTCATTGGTGCCACAAGGTTACTAGGAAACCTGCAAAAACTCCTCAAAGTCAAGTTACAAAATAGTCCCTTAATGACATTCAGTTAAAAGAGACAATTGTGAAAGTGACATGATCACATGGATGTCACATTTTAACACAAAATAGGAAACCAGACTCATCACATCACTGACCTTAAAAAACTGTTTCAGAAGGAGAAGTGGAAAAATTGAAAATAGAAAGAGTTGAAAGTTTCAACGATGTAATAAAGGACAATAGCTGAAGTAACTTCCTCTTCCTCATCCTTCTTCGTCTGCCCCTTCCACTCCTCCCATCTCCTACCACCCGATTCTGATCACCATGCAACTCTCATCATCGCTCTAAAACCTCACCTCCATTGCGCATCCTTCAGACCCTGTTCTGTCTGACTGACTGAGGTGAATGAAGATACTTTAAGAGGTGAGTGCTTCACATTTAATCAGCCGGATGGTGTTTTTATCATGATAAATGTTTACTTCACCTCTTTGTCTCCCCGTGCTTTTCTCCTTCTCCGGTGACATTTTAGAGCTCGTGTCAGCGGAGATGTTGGCAGGTGTGTTAGTTCTGGGCACCATCCTTACAGCTTTACCAGGTAAGAACAAAAAAACACAAATACATCAGAAATCACCTTTGCTGTCATCATATGTTGTAAGTCCTGAGGTGAAAAACTGAGCAAGGTTTTAAATAATATTCTCATTACCTAGAAGGACAAGAGATGAACTGGCTCCTTAATTGTCAGATATTTGTATTGTATTCCAGATATATCATAAATATGTTACACATGCTTTCAAACAAGCGACAACAGTTGAAAAATGAATGAATGGCTCATAGGATCCATTATGCACCTAAGGTCCCGCAGCCAGGTGCCCTTGCCTTTACGCTCAAGTTATTTATAAGTATTGATTGCCTTTTGTGCAAGGTAGTCAGCCAGGCAGGCAGTTAGCAGCACAGGATGACACCATGGCTGCACATCATGGCTCATTTTCACTGCTCCAATTTTATGTGTCACTCTGTGAGCTGATCAGAGCTGTGGTTTAACAAGTCTCTCTCTGAGGAGCCACATTGAAGGAAAACTTTTACTTGTTGGCAGGTGAAATTTACAGCTCTTTTAGTCTACAAGTATGTATTCCCCAAACCTTTGGTAGCTTATTTTATATGGCAAGAATTTTTTGGTGGATGTGACAGCCAGTAGGTGCTTATTTATTTGGAACCCTGAACTGGTGCTTTAAAAAGTAGGACGATGAAAAGTGTAGAGACGTAGAGACGCTCCTCATCTATCAGTTTAATGTGCTTTGCATAAGTCTTTAGGTATGCATGCAATGTGTATGTTTTAGTTTGCCTCCTTTAAACTGTGCATTGGTGTATGTGTAGTTGTTATATTTGCATATCTTGCTGTTCATGATTTTGTATTTTTCCTGCAGGTATCCAAAGCAGGTGGAGTGTGTCTTTTTCTCGGAGGGAGATCTGTGTGTGGGCAGGAACAACTGTCACTCTGCCCTGCCGTTATGATTACCCATCAGGTATCAAATCCATGTGCAAACTGTCTCTATTCAATGTTGTCTTTTTCAATTTTTGCATTTCAAAAATATAGTTTTTACCTTCACCCCACCATTTTTCCTATTTGTAACTATAGATCTTTTATTTATCTATTCAGTTAGATTACTTATGTTTTTCCTTTTCCTATCTTAGTGAAGTTCAGTTTGGAGAGTCTGTGGTTTCCATGGCTGATATTATCACTTATCAGCAGTGTAACAATAAGTTTGATGTAATGTAAAGGATATCTGCTGTTCTACATGCAGTTTTATAATATTTTCAAATATCTATAATGATTAAAAAAGCCATAAAATGCTCCTGATGCTACATTTGTCCAGATTTCACACAATTAAGCCGAGCTCAAAAGCCTTATTATGCTACATTTCTTTCTCCTCTGTGATCTTTTTGTGGTTTCTTTAACTCCACAGGTCACACTGTGAGGCGGGTCATGTGGTTCCGTGTGTCTGCAGAGGGTCGCAGGGAGTTCACTTACCACACTGACCCAAATGAGATCAGCCTGTCGTACCGTGGACGCGCTCGGTATGAGATACATACAGTAACTTCTGAAAGCTGACATGCTGTCAATGTGAAATAACGCGTAAATGAAATGACAAATGAATCGTGGGTTCTAGCTACATCGGGGGCAGCTACTCCAGCTGTTCAGTCCAGATTCGAGCTGTTAAGCTGAGTGATGCGGGCCAGTACCACTTCAGGTTTGAGACAGACCAACCGCTGGGGAGATGGACCTCCCCCAACACCATCACTCTGGATGTAACGGGTAGGTTCATACAAACGACAGCTGCTGTTACATCTCAGCTGTGACAAAGATGTTTTGAGTCCTGCACTGGACTCATCCAGCTTGTGTTTTTGTGCATGTGTGAATGTCTGTGTGTGTTTCAGACCTCCAGGTCCAGGTGCATCCAGCAAGGCCCGCCAACATGTTTGGCCTCGGAGA
Organism: Epinephelus moara; assembly: GCF_006386435.1. Taxonomy (NCBI): domain Eukaryota; kingdom Metazoa; phylum Chordata; class Actinopteri; order Perciformes; family Serranidae; genus Epinephelus; species Epinephelus moara. The sequence continues at coordinate 14,978,364 of NC_065511.1, read as the reverse complement.
GACTGTGTTTGTAGGCTGCCAGGCCAGAGGATGTGCTGCTCCAGGAAGGAGCCTTGCTCTGTACAGGTGTGTTATTGTACATGTTTGTGTATTGTTGATCACCCAGTCAGTGGTTCAGAGCTATGTTGTAGTTAATATTTAACACTGCAGATATACAATACTCTGCACACAGGAACGGACTTAACCTCGGCTCCTATGAGAAATGGATGATTATCAACCGCTTTGACCAACAGCATACTGGAGCGTACACCTGTCGACCAATCCCACCACAGAATGTACAGTCACCGTCCCTCTCGCTGGCTCTCGGATGTGAGTAAACAAGCCTCCCATCCCTGGTCATGTCTAAACATGCTTTCAGGGGGAGCATCTGAAACTAGCTGCATACAAGTATTGCTCTGATTGTCTGTTTTATTTCTGGGACACAACCAAGATGTAACTCTGGGGCTGAAAAATGTAGCAAACACCTTAGTACTAAAAACTGCAGTTCCACTAAATGCCACTTGAGGCTGGCTGAGTCAACCCCCAGAGACAACCATGTTGAAATGCCCAACTTTACAGCAGAGATAAACATGTTTATAGCTTGGTACAAAAACAGTTTTGTTATCTATAGCTAATTTCCACCTTCATGTCAACTGACGGGGTTTGAATTTTAATATAACTCATCTGTTTAAATGTTTTTAAGGCTTAAATTTGTGCATTATTTAGGGCATGGCCGCCTTGAGTGACAGGTGGGTGCTGTCCATAGACAACTTGCTGCCATGGGGACAACATTGGTTTAGTAATGTAACCATGGCGTAAACAGATTCACAGAGAATAGGCGTAGCCGTAGCTGTTGCTATTTCAGTGTGTTTTCACTTCATGAAAATTAACTCTAACGTTTTGGACACCTAAAAAAAAGTCTTGTTTTGTGTTTAGTTGAGCTTTAAGACCCTCTGGAGTTGGATGTTAAGTTTTTTTGTTAAGTATATTTTGTTTTAATAGGTTACAGTTTTTGTTAGCAAAAAAATAGCATAGCATTGTCACAGTGATTCATAGCTGTAAATGCACCATAACAGCTAGCATTAGGATTATCCACCCTCTCATCCAAATATGGTCACTTCTGGCTTCTAAAAAATCCAAGATGGCACTAGCTAAAATGCCAGACTCGAGGCTTTAAAACGGGAGTCTACAAACCAATGGGTGACTTCATGGTGGCTACGTCCGTTATTTAATACAGCCTATGGACACAACACATAAACACAAGGAAAACTCTGTCATGGCAAAATTTATCATAGACTGTATGCACCTGCTATTGGCCTTGATAAATGTTATATTCATGAAACAAATTACATATAGTGCAAACTGTATTTCCATTTTGCATTATTTCATCTTCACTCTCCTTTTTTCTGTCTTCTTTATCCCCATTTCCATCTTATGTATCCTCCTTCTCCTCCAGATGGTCCCCGCTCCACCTCCATCACAGTCTTCCCAGTTGGAGAGGTGTCAGAGGAGGCGTCGGTCACTCTCACCTGCAGTAGTGATGCAGCTCCACCTGCAGAGAGCTTTGCATGGTTCAAAGGTACAGGACAGGATGCTGCTGTTGTGTGTTCGACAATATACAAAATATGATGTCAGTACATTCACTGGCTGTGTCGTGGGTATGAACTCACTGGTTGATGCTGTAATGTGAATTGTGTCCCGCAGTTGGACAAGTAAAGGCCCTTTCATGATTTGTTGTAGCAGAGTAGGATCAAGTTTTCTGTGGACACTTATGAACTGCCGATGTTTTGGAAGTTTTAAGGAAAACGTTGTATTTCATACTCTTCAGATGATGCTCGTCATGTGAATTCATGTGTGCACAAATCTGATCGTCTTTATCTGCTCTCCAGACATGGAGAGTGGCAGCATCCCAGACAGTTTTAGGCCTCAGCTCCGCCTGTCCCAACTCAAATACACAGACAGAGGAGAGTACTTCTGTGTAGCACGTAACTCACTGGGAACAGATCGCTCCAAACCACTTCTACTCAATGTCACCTGTAAGTTCGTTGAATGTTTGCATTGTTACCAAAGGCAGGGCTGAGTGTCTTTGCCCCTCTGCAAACACTTTAATTTTGACCCTTTGTAAACCAGTATGAAGTCTGCGTTAATGTTTCTATCTTAGGTTCTGTTGTGAAAATTTGTCAGAGGTTAGTCTGGGTTAAACTGATGAGGCAACAACTCTATTTTAAACTATAGTCATAATGGTAATCTTCTGTCATATGGACTCAGTAGGAAGTGATGCAAACTCAAACTGCTGATTCTACTTTCACTTTGTTTTTAAGGATATGCATCAAAATGCAGTGCACTCATGGATTAATCGATTAGTCACTTGACAGAAAATTAATCTGCAACTATTTTTCAAGCAGAAATATCAAACATTCAGTGGCTCCACCTGCACTGATTTGAGGATTGGCTTCTGTTCTTTGTTAAATATGATAATAAACTTTTAACTGTAGCTTGATAATATTATACTGTGTCTGCACCCATTTACATGGCTACTTTCGGTCATAGCTGAAACTAAAAGGTCCACAGGTTGTGTCTGTATGTGATATCTACTAGTTTTGTTCACCTAAAGGCAATAATGGTGGCTTGGACTTAAGTCAAATAAAACATGAACATGACAGTAACGATGCTCCTGTTTTTCACTCTGCCCACGTAGACTCTCCAAAGAACACACGGGTGCTAGTGAGTCCTCCAGCCGACATCAGAGAAGGCTCATCTGTAAACCTGAGCTGTGTCAGCCACGCCAACCCTCCTGCCAGCAGGTACAGTATGACAAATATTTCTCCTCCAGATTCATCAGTTTTCTCAAACTAATACATGATAACGATGTTCTTCTTCTTACCATGGTCCTTAATGGCGTTTTTTTGTCATTATGGTTCTTCTCTCACTGAAATGTCTTTTTCTATCTGATTTCTTAACTTTTGTTATTTAGATTCTGTTGTAAATATGGACTGGGAAATATGGACAAAACCATTTCAATATTGATTAATATTCACCTAACTCCAGTGTTATATGATCTAATAATCAAGGACCAAAGATTATACCATTGCAAAATGCCCAGTCCTATAATCATTTTCATCATCATCGTCATCATCTTCACCATCCTGCCTCCTGCAGGTATGCTTGGTATCGTATCATAGGTGACCAGGTGTTGGCTAAAGGAACCTTCCAGAACATGACGTTCCCCTCAGTGCGCGCTCACCTTTCTGGTCAGTACTACTGCACAGCGTGGAACCGGTTAGGATACCAAACCTCCCCTGTTGCTACACTCACTATACTCTGTAAGTAATGAGTGTGTTGTTTGTATGTGTGTGACATGTTTGGGAGTCTTCTGGATTAAGATCATTTTTTGTCAGGGCTAAGTTTGTCTGTTTGTTATAAATACTGATATTTATCTGAGGACTTCCTGCTCAGTGACAGTGTTGAAAAGGTGCTATGATATGCCCACTTTTCTCGATACATCGATATCTCTGCGTTTTTTTTTTATCTATAAAGTTTCTCTCTGTCTTTCCAGTCACGTCCTTTGAGTCTCCACTTGCTCTTCCTTTTGTAGAACATAACTTACAAGGCAGAAACATTCCTTAACCTTCTGCATCTATCTTTCTGTTCCTCTCTCCAGATCCTCCCAAGAACACCTCAGTCCTGGCTCGTCCCTCCAGTGTGGTGGACGCTGGCCGACCTTTGACCTTGACCTGCAGCAGTCAGGCCAACCCGGCAGTGGACAACTTCACATGGCACCGCTTAACTCTGGACGGGGGCTCTGTACAATGTTAGCATCGTAAAAATGTGGTTCCACTCAAGGTTAACATTACAAAATCATCATTACCTAACCATAACCTGTGGTAAATGCCTGTAGTCAGTAAGCTGTCATGCTGTGTGTGTGCCTCTGGACTGTCTGTCGCTTTGTATCCTCTGAACAGTAAATGGATCTTCTCCCTGTCTGTGCTCCGTACAGCGTGGGGCAGTAAGTCTGGTCCTGTCTTCACCTTCTCAGAGGTTGGCCCCAGAGAGAGCGGCCAATACTATTGTGAGGCCAGGAATCGAATCGGAGCCCACAGCTCTCCTGTCCTCACTGTGCGAGTTAGAGGTAAATAATCATTCAGGCATGGACACTTCTTTATCTTTGGCTTGTCTGTTTGTATGTTTCAGCAGAACAAAAAGACAGCAATTTGTGTTTGTTAGTGCAGTTCTGAAGTGAAATATCAGATGGATTGCCTTGACATTTTGTGCACACATCTCCAGAGGAGATCTGTGTGTGGGCAGGGACCTTCAAATGACTTTCACTCCAGTGCCACCGTTATGTTCACATTTATGGTTTTGAGCGAAATGTGTATATAGTGCATAGTGATGACTAATGTGACGGGCACCGCACTGATAAAATGAAGAAAATAAAATGAAATTTAGATAACAGTTAATGATTTCCACAATGGTACATACAACACAGTCATTTTGTTGCTTTATCTGCATGACAGACAATTTATTCGTTCATCTTCATGAGCAAAACTAATTAATCTTAGTGTTGAGTTTTGAGTTTAATGTTATACTGCTACTGTTTATTGACATCGAATATACTGGAGGCCATGGCCACCATGGCCACATGACTACCCACACTCCCAACTCCTTTGTCCTGAATTCCACCCAGTCTCATCTGGTCACCCTTAGGGCTGAGCAATATATTGATATTATATTGATATCATGATATGAGTCTAGATATTGTCTTAGATTTTGGACATTGTAATATTATAAGTGTTGTCTTTTCCTGGTTTTAAAGGCTGCAAAACAGTAAAGTGATGTCATTTTTAGATGTTATCAGACTGTTCTAGCTGCCCTATTAAAGCACCAATAATAAACCCTGCAATATTGTCACAATATCAATATGAAGGTAATATCACGATATTTAATTTTCTCCATATTGCCCAGCCCTAGTCAGCCTATATTGGAAGGATCACTATGATGTTTAGTACAAACATCTCACCCTCTGTATGAATTGAAGTCATTTTGGTGATCCTTTAACTTTAACATCAGGTGACACTTTTAATTTGTCCAGTACTTGTGGTCGTATATACATGGTACACATTACACTTGCTAAACATCAGCATGTTGGCATTGTCATTGTGTTGGCATGCTGATGTGAGCATTTAGCTCAAACTGTGCCTAAATACATCCTAAATACAGCCTCACAGAGCCACTGCCAAGGCTAGACTGTTGTAAAGTATATACTCCCTGTACACTAGATTTTTTTCTCTGAAAAAATCTTCCATATATTCAGTACACCAGCAAGAAATGCTTCACACTGTGTGCTTCATGCTGTGAGCTCTTTAATATCATAGCAACCTTTGAGACAAAAAAAGTTAGACTGGGATTTTTTTAATGTGGAGATTTACTTGAGTTGATAAGGTGTCAGAGTTACATTCACACTCAGTCTAAAGGCCTTTAGTGGTTCATCTCTCAACTGTCCCCTGACATTCCCCTGCGTGTACTGTACTGTAGTGGCTGTGTATGTTCTGAGTCATCGTACTTGTTGACACTTCAAGAAGTGAAATGGAAAAGATGAGGTGTCTCTGATAAGCTTAGTGAAACACCCCTGGCACATTATTACATCTATGTTTCTGATTATCTCAGACAATGACCCAGAAAAAGACAGTGTCTCTGAGATTATAGCACAAGGGATGTTGGAAAGGTTTCTGTGTGTTTGACATTATGAGCGATAAAACCTCCCTGTCACTATCGCAGCATGAGGTCTGGGCTCTAGTCGTCTTTGTGTATGGTTTCATGGTTTCTGACTGTTTTTCTATGAGTCACGGTGAGTCATGTAAAGCCCTCTCACTATGAGCGGAGAGGAAGGAGTGATGAGGTGTTGTGGAAAACTACTATTTGAGTCTAGACAGCTGAAGAAGTGGAGTTGGGTTTGGAAATCTGAACTGGAAACACAAGTCTCAAGTCTAGACGCCTGCAAGATGATGCACGGCTCTTTCCTCTGTTCCCCACTTTCTCTGTTTCTATTTTTATATCTGCTGAGCTTCTATTTTTATTCATCGCATGTTAGCCCTCATTTCTTCTCCTTTCTTCTTGTATCTAGTCATGTTGATAACCTCTATTATCCTCCTGCTGGCAGGTCGTCTTAAGGTCATTGCCTTGGCGTCAGCGGTGGGGGTGTCTGCTGGACTCATCACTCTCACAGTGGCCATTATGATCAGGTGACAGGAAGTACACTGCTATTTACTCACTGATAGATGAGCTATTTCTGTGCTCTTCCACATGATTAAAAAAAGTTTACAGTTTTTTATTTTGTTTTTAGGGTGACTGGACAATAATTATTTGTCCGCTGTAGCTTTTTTGTTTGTTTGTTTTTTTGAGTTCATCAGTTTATCACGAGGTTGATCTTCAAACAGCCAGTCTCATGGTTTATTTGCATTACTTCTGTGGTAGAAGTCATCACTTGCTTATAGTTTGATGATACTGTCCCCGTGTCTTCACAGTAAGAACATGCACAGAGTGGACATGGAGTCAGTAGAAGTAGCAAACAAGGTACAGAACTTGTTCTTTTATTTTCAATTTGTCTTAAAATGATTCAAGATTTTTGTTTTTTGTTTACCCTGTGGCTGACAGTTTAAAGACATGCTCAGATACTCAGAAAATCCAAAAGTCAGTCAGGATATGTTTCTGTGTTAAAGACTGTTAAAGAAATGCTTCAGCCACAAAACTGAGCATAGCGTTAGTTCAGACAGGACCAAATGTCAAGCTTAGCTCACATCCCAGCTACATCAGCTGTTCTCAAACAGCCCAGTCAACTGATGGAGCAGCTGATTGATGAAAGGTAGTCAGCTGATAGATCACATGATTCCTTTCTATGCAACCAATTGGCAAATCACAGGGCACCCTGTTTAAACTGCTCTGGCCTGCCTACTGTTGCTGCTTCCTCTGCAAGCTGCTTTGCTTTGCTGCTCCACCCTAGCTCCTCCTTTTCATGCTGTCTGACTTATCAGTGTCATTTCTGTTTGTCATTGATGCTTGCTCTGTTCTGTTTTCGGGGGAGTCTTTGCTGCTGCTCTTCCTGCCTTAGGATGTAGGCGCATGGAAGGGCAGAGAGGTGTGCTCTCCCTTCCTTAGGCTTTCCACATAGGCGCGTGGAAGAGGCTTTCTGCGTTGGCCCGAGGAGAGGCTGAGAGGCCCCAGAACAGAGCCATACCGCAAGACATAATACTGCAAAAGGAAATAAAGTTTTCTTTGACTAAAGTGGTCATGACTGAAATGACCATGTGTATATCAATTACTCGCCCTGTGTTACAGTGGATTTGTGAAGAAAACTTTGTTTTTCTCACATGCCACCATGGAGAACAAAAAATCTAAAAGTAGAGAAAAGTCATGATGAGCTGAAGTAATTGGGGGCCACATTTAGCAACAGCAAAACTGTATCAAAACATGTGTTTACAGACTTTCACATGACTCCTGCAGTATAATCCAAGTCTCATTTATCCAGTTGTATGCTCTGTACTTCCCAAACACATGCATTTTCACTAAAACCTTACTATTTTAAACACGTCTGCATAAACAATCTCACGCATGGACGGTAAACATGGCTGGGTAAGCACATGCGTTAAAACTCTGCTCCATGAAATGCACAAGCTCAGTTTAAAGACACATGTTTGCCCAGTTACTCCTATGTAGAAGTGTTTTACATGAGGACATGTCTGGATAAATGAGACTTGGATTACACTGCACAAGTTGTGGGAGAGTTTGTAAATGGATGTTTTGATATAGTTGTTGTTAAATGCAGACCCCCTTTATTCCAATTCATAGAGAATTTTCTCCCTTTTTCTCCATTCCGTCATTCATCGTTGAGGCATGGGAGAAAAACAAAGTTGCCTTCACAAATTTAACAAAAAAGTAGTTGATAGACTAAAGATTTTTTTGTGGATGAGGTATTTCGTTAATTAAAAACGACCCTCAGTTTTATTCTTTGTCTTGTTCTGTGTGTGTGTGTGTGTGTGTGTGTGTGTGTGTGTGTGCGTGCGTGCGTGCGTGCGTGCGTGCGTGCGTGCGTGCGTGTGTGTGTCCAGCGTCCGTCAGTGACAGCTGACACCATGTTCTATGAGTCAGCCCAACAGATCTTTCCAGTGAGAAAGGGCAAGATGTCTGACATACCGGTACGCAGCTCAGTGCACAATTTAAGAGTCTCATATAACTCCAGAAAAGAAATACAGAATGTAACAATCTGAATTTTGTCTGTATGTGCATGCGCAGGAGGAGCCAGAGGACTTGAGTGACAGCGCCCATCCCGCCATTGTTCCCCTGAAAGATGCCCCACCAATCACAGAAGTTGAAACTCACAGCCCTGCCCCCAACTACATCACTGTCCACTACTCCAAGAGGTGCAGGTACACACCGTCTTGCTCTGTCTCTGTCACTTCTCTTGTCCTTTAAAGATATCCCTCTCTCTCTCTGTCTCTTTGACTTACCCTCTGTCTCCTTCTTTCCTCCTTCACTATGTCATTTACACCATCTGTCTGCCTGCGGAGCTGTTGACCACAGCAGCAATCTACTGTTTCATGTCTTGCATTTTATTTTACAACCACACTGGCCCCTCTTGCCTTTCTTCTTTATCTTCCTGTCATCGCCTTCTCTCTAGTCTCCTTACTCCTTCGGCTCCTTGTTTTTTCCTCTGTTTCCTCTCTCTGCCTTCTGTGATATCCAACACCTTCCTCGAGTTTATGAGAGGACAATAAATTTCTCATCCCAGTTTTGGACATTAAAAACATTTTAATGCTTCTGGAGCAAAATGAAGACCTGCTTTTATGGTTTGATCTGAGGCAGATGTCCACATGAACTCACATGGTTGCTGTTTGTTGTTGCTTCAGTGTGGACCAGGTGCAGGTCCACAACATGCCACTGGGTGGTGACAAAAAGCCGAAGGATTCCACCAAAGTTGTTTACACTTTACTGCAGCAGTCTCACCACTGACCCGGAGAAAAAGACCAACTGGGTATGACACCTTACAACTCTCAGTGCTGTCATTTACAAACCTCAGAGGCACACTTTTGCCAAGTTAAGTTTTGCTGTTTTGTGTATTTTTTTTTACTTGAAATAGTCCCTACATTAGATAATACACATGGGAAAATATGAGTACTATGATCAACACACATACAGTGGGGCGCTCAGAATATAGAATATATAGAATTGATTATAATTTAGCAAAGTTGTGCCCCTGAAAGAAAAAAAAGCCACACAAAGGATAAAAAATGTAAACAGCTAAAAGAAATGTATTTTGTCCTGTTCAAAGTTTACTCATGTTTCTGCTCGTTTTTGTCCTTTCTTATCATCTTCCTCAGCTGAACGACACATCAGCTTCCTGCACACTTTCCATCCATTCACATTGTAGGTCAGGAAACAACTCGAAGTAAACTCTGACGATGCCTTACGCTGTTCTGGGTCAGACATGTCGTCATAGATCCTCCATCATTCACCAGACCACAACACGTGCTGACTGGGAGTTCAGCTCCTGACCTCTGTTGCATGTCCTCCCCTTTTTTTCTATGCATCTTTCCACTGTATGCTACCTGATGAAGCAGAAATGTTTCAAAACAATAACAAAAAAGTAACGTTCACACTGTTGGTTGCTTGTATTCATATCCACATACAGGCTCTATCTACTGTTGCTCTTTTGTTGATGGCTCACACTGAGATACAAGTAAATGTAGATGACACAGTGTGACTGGTTGATACAGCATCATTGGCATCCATTTAAAATGAGATAGTCATATGTATTCAATGGTCTCCAATAAAAATGACGCTCAAAGACATATCAGTCAAAGAAGCCCATAAAAAAGTATTTGACATCCACACAGAATATACACTATTTGACACATTAATTTCTACACTGTATTCATCTATGTCCTCAGTCCAACAGGCTTATTGTGATTGCTGATGCTGCCATATTTATTGAGTTGATACAGCTGCTTGTTTCCATCTTTTTTTTATGTGGTGTAAGTAAAGCCAGCAATAATGCAGCATTACATGTTGTAGTTTGTTACAATGAAGAAAAATAAAACAAACAAATTCTCGTAGCCTAAATGTATGTTGCGAATTTTGCAGCTCACAAATAATTAACAGCACTGAATAAGAAAATTGTTGAGAGTAAGAAAAGTGTAATCAGCATTTCAATTAGAAGGATACAATGTATGACTTTGGATGAATTTCATGAAAACCTTTTTTTTTTTGTCACAGAGGTGACAAATGTTTCATGACTAGCATCACACAATCATTCAAATCAACCAGACCTATGCCAAGTTAACACAAGAGCTTCTTTCCTTTCAGTAAAAGTGACTTACAGTACCTGTTATCTGTTTTGGTATGTTGAAAAATAAGACTTGAGTCATGACAGTGAGCCATGTTTGGTGATTTAACATATATTGCTAAGAAAAATAAATACAGTTGCAATAAAGACGTGTTATCAAATACATCAGCATGCAACTTCTTTTTAATCTGTTAAATCCACAGCACAATACTAACTCGAGTATCAAATTTCTCCAGCTTCCTGTTTGTTCTTGTCTGTCCTCCGTGTTTTTCTAATATATAACTGATAGTGGAATATTATTTGACCAGTTAATCATGGAAATAAATGTATTGCAAAGAGGCTGATCTCACAAAAAATTTTACTTTATTGTTTGATTAACTATTTTGTCCCAGCAATTACAAATGTGGGGCAGTGGATTACACTGTTTTACCGACAGGGACGTAAACATAGGCAGTGCAGGTGGTGCGGTTGCACTGGGGCCTGTGAGGTGCAGGGGCCCATAGAGAGAGTGGGCCCTCCAGCAGTGTGTTTGGTGGAGAATGGGCCCCTCATGAGAGACTATCACCTTCGAAATATCCTTGTGAGATGAACTCTCATTAAATTAACCATGGTGCCATTTGCTTTATATGCCCTTAAAAAAGCAAGCCCATCATCCGTCTTGTTTTGGGGGTTTTTTTTCTTTTGTTTTTTTAAATAGTAAAATCTGTAACAAAATTATAAACATATTCTACATAAAATATAAATAAACTTTTAAAATTATTAAATTAAATGAATGAAGTCTTATTTTCTTTGGTATTTTCTTTTGTCACATACAGATATGACATGATGATTGCTCTAAAATGTATGTCGGTGTTGCCCAATGTCATGTCTCTGTTCGATCATGTGACGAGATGATATGCACACGATAGCATGCCCGTCCTGATAGCGTGCACTGGGGCCCGTCATAATAGCGTGCAGTGGGACCCATTGTAACTACATTACGCCACTTTTTACCAACATATTTCAACAATGACGATGATCAGCTCAAGCGGGTGTTGCTGCATTATTGGTCA
>NC_065511.1:14924240-14966497 GCF_006386435.1 Epinephelus moara | reverse complement strand
TGCTTCTTTTTAAGTGGTAGGCAGACATTTTCTCTAGGGATTGCTTTATGTGTTGAAATACGTGGCAATATGATGACATAGGCGCAGACGCTTCAAGTCGCCACTCTCCGTTAGCTTTGCTAAATTTGTGCTAAATATATGCTCTTGTGTCTGTTTTACTATTTTGGTGCTTTTTGTGTTTGGTGTTGGACGATGGTGGTGTGTGGCTGAAAGTCAGCTCTCAGCATGAGGAAATTAACTCACCACTCTTAAAACTGTCCTCCCTTAGAGTTATGCTAGCTGGCTAGGTCGAAGTTTTCAAATGTAAACATCGCTAAACAGGAAAAGATGGAGAAGATGGGCACCAACTGCGATCCCGATCACAGAGAAAAGCAAGTCCATCTCTGCATCCAAAGCTACACCAGAGGCAATGTAACAAGTGTGGAGGAATCAGACGCAGACTGTGATGACTGTGTGAATATTTCTGCTGAAGTAGCATCCTGCTAGCCATTGATTCACTGATACCAAAGACGGTAGATAAACCAAGACGGTCCACTGCGAGTCAGTTTCCTGTATCAGTGTCACGTGGGGTTCGCGACCACCACGCCCCTTTAGGAGACTAACAGCAGGTCCTGAGTCCATTGACTTCAGTGGGAGAAATGAACGTGATTACAGATTATGGCCGATTCTTTTACCCCATAGTCACGGAAGCAAATATAGGACCCATTTATCACAAGTCAGAACATTCCGACACCAAAATGGCAAATTTCAGATGGACAAATCAGGAGAAAATTTACTTTGTTCAAGACCTGTGTCTGTCTCAAAAACACACTCTCGCGAGATCTAGCAACAGATATCTCCTCTCTGGTGCTGAAATCAGTGCAGTTTCACCAAAGATACTGGATAAAAAAATGATAATTTTCCAGCGGATATCTTAGTTACAACATGATTGAGCTAGCAAAGCAGTTTTGTGTTGCTGTGTGCGGTATTTATTCAGTTTTGGGAAATCACGATGTTTAGAAAGCACCAGTGGCTGCAGCTGACAGGGACAGCTAACAGCAGCAGCAAAGCTAACATCAGGACATCATCTGTTAAAAGCCTCCTGTTGTCGGATATGACATGAAACTACTCCAGTTAGCTCAATCATGTTGTAACTAAGACATCCACTGGAAAAAACATTTTTTTCACGGACCATTTATTTATTTAGCTTACGGCCAGTAAGGGTACACACATGTTGACAGAAGCGAGGTTGGGGATACTCGTCTTTGATTGGCGGTTCTCCATCGTCTTTGATTGGGGTACAGGGGGCAACGCCTACTTAGGAGACCGGAAATGTATACCATTTCATACAATGGGAGTATATTGTAGGTGGGCCATCTTGTAGTAATCCAGTATCTCTGCTGATACTTGGCTAAATCCTGATAGTGCCTTTTAAGTGATTTTTTTTTTCTATATGCTGATCTCACAGAGCAGAGGACTCTGGTGAGAGAGGGGCAGGAGATGATTGCTTCATGGTGAATAAGGACTGATGTAGGGCTGAAACGATTCCTGGAGTAACTTGAATAATTTGATTACTCAGAAGGCTTCGTTAAATCCAGTACAAATATACAGTGCTTTGTATTTCGCATGGATGGTTGTTTCTGTTGCACAACGCGCCTGTTATTTTCACTGTTGATAGCCCACACAGCTGTAACGTGGATGTGAAGCTGGATTGCAAAACTATGGAGGAGAAGGGACATGAAAAGAGCAAGAGACAAAAAGAGGTGACACACCAAAGAAAATGACTAAGTGTCAAGGGTTTAGGATCATTACAAGTTAAAACAAAAAGAAAACAGTTCAGTGTGTAGTGGAAAACGGAGTTAGCATACCACAATAGCACATCCTGATTGTCACAGCATCTAAGTAGGAACCATCCACTGTATGCATCGAATTCGCCAAACGGATCCGACACAACAGGGTACATTAATGTCACATTTAATTGCATTTAACCTTAATCAGTGATAGCTAGCTGAGATTCAGACAGCATGTAAAGAGCGTACGTGTATTATGGCTTTATAATTGCTGATGAATAACAGAAATCAATGCGCTGGCTAGTATTACCTGGCAGTGTATCATGTGTATTACCCAAATTTTGTTGGAAAAAAATTGGATTGCACGGAAGATAGAATGCTGCAGTCAATTTGTTAGAGCCTCAGCTTCATTCATGTTGTTAGTCACACACAAATTAACACACATGCACCCCTTACTCACTCAGTCACGCTCTAATGCACACATGCACACCCTAAATCACTCTCAGACACACAGAGAGAGTTGAAAATGGAGCCTAAATGCACAAATCGAGTACAGCAGGTATATTAATTTGGATTGCAGTAAGAGGGGTCAGCAAGTGTAAGGCACCCCTTGACCACAGTGAATGAGTCTAAACTATTCACAGGAACTTAAAGTATGATAATTATGAAGGCCATGTAATCAATATCAAAAAAAATAATTATACTCTAAAGTCGCAGAGTTGTACTTTGGACAGCTTTTTCCAGAGGGTTCTTCCATGTTCAACTGAGCAAGAACAAAGTTGTTGCTCATTTATCTAATTTCAGAGACTTTTATTTTATCTTTTATATATTACTATTGCCCTTAAATAAAGCTAAAGTAATTTCATGAAAACAGGCAGTATTTTTTATTCGAGTACTCGGTTAATTGCCACAATAATTGACAGAATACTAGATTACTAAAAGAATCGACAGCTGCAGCCCTAGACTGATGTGACAATGGGCATGCGGGGTGCTGTCCCCTTCCTGTTCGCCCTGCGCCACAAGGGCTGGGTGGACACACTGGATTGTTGCTGTGCACTGTTTAGGGACAGATGCAGAGCAGACTTCTTGCCCACGTTCGCAGGGAGTGACCATATGGCCATCTTGTTGAGGTCGAGATATGTAAACAAACTATTACACCTGCCCCAAGTGATGTCAGAGATGGAGCCAATCTGAGTCTGAAGCATGTTACAGGAACACCACCGCTGACGTCGCAGATGACATAAATGAATTCACTGAGACTGTGGTGGATTTGATGCTTAAAACAACAGAAGCAACTGTACCAAAAACTGCAGTTAAATTATGCCACAACCAGAAACCATGGATCACCAGAACCCTCCAGGATGCTACCTGGTGGGCACCAAATAACAGACAAAGTTAGCGACAAGCTGGTGGATATGGAAGCATTTAGCTGAGAACCAGAAGAGTTGTCAGAGATGAATCAGTCTAAAAAGAAAAATAATGTTGTATATTTTTCAGGTGGCCAAAAAAACTCCAGATGCTAATGTAGCGAAGTGTCTGTTTTGTAGCACAATCTTCCTTTTAGAATTTATAGGGACTAATGTGCTGCCGTGTGGCCAAAAAAAAAAAAAAAAAAAAATACAACAATTTCGGTATGTGTTTAGTTTAATTTAACTGAGTCCAGGTTGAAGTTCTTTAATGATACTGTGATATATAGGTCGGTAAATCACACGTGGAGAGAGAACAAAGGAGGAAATGTAGACATATACCACAAACTAATTAGATATAAATCTACTGAAAAAGACAGACAGAGAAGGAGCAATGAAGAAAGAGTGTGTGTGTGAGAGAGTGAGTGTCCGCACTACAGAGCAAACCACTTCAGTTCATCTGCTGCCCATTTGGCTCCAATTAGCATGCAGCCCCCTCTAGCTCCAGCTCTCTTTCTCTCCCTCCCTCCTTCCCTGCCTCCTCTGTTCTCTCTCTGCAGCTCCCCCTCATTCGCTCTGCTTCCTACACCATACATCCCTGACACAATTACCTCCAGTAGCCCTTCTGATCAGGCGGTCTGGGTGGAAGAGAAAAAGCGACTACGTGCACAGATGCACGTGTGTATCTAAGTCTCTTTGGGGGTATATGTGTGTATGTGTGTGTGTGTGTGTGTCTAGCCTCCTGCTGCCTTTTTCCTTTTTCCATAACAGGCCACCACCAAGGCAGACCCCCCCTGTCTGTTTTAAAGCACACACACTCACAGACTGAACAAAGCCCCCACAGTTAGTCAGTCAGTCCACTGAGCTGCACAGGGGTTGGGGTTTGTAAATGGTAACATATTCCCTTAGCTGCATGGGCATAATGAGCACTTATGGGGATTTCAACATGCTAGATCAAAAGATGGCTCAATGGCGATCCATTTTCACATGGAGGAAACAAAATCATACTTTGTCTTACTGTTAAATTGTAGAATTTTACACACAACTGTGAATAGTTCAAACCCAGATGTGTTTAAATGGCAGCATTACTTTCCTTAATTTGACACCAATACAGTTTTGTGCAAGTCAGTGTTGAGAATTTTGCAGTTTCAGTATTATGTCATGTTTTTGTATGTGGTCAATTGTGTTGTCATCGTAATCAGTTAAAATATCAATTATATTTCTGCACGTTAGAGCACAGGGATGTGTTTGTGTTACAGGACGTGACTCCATAACTATTAATTGGTTGTTTAACCACTGTGACCTTTCATATTAAGATGACAGCATTCTGTACACACACGCACATCCATGGTCAAGTTATTAATTCAGGTTCTCTCTTGGTTGCTTGTGTTTGCGCTCACTCTGATTAGCCTGGGGTCCCCTCAGGATGAGCTCTTATTGAGTCATTTGGAACCCTGATCATTTCAGACCACCCAATGATGAGCACTGCACATGACCTCTGACTTCTACTGTGCATCACGCCCTTTCTCCATGGTATCTGTTCCAGTCAATATTTAATATCAATACAGGAGGTCACGAAAACAGCCTCAACATGAAAGTACCAAGCAATTGAGACTCTGAGGTGTGTGGTCGCTACATCTGCTCACCATTTCTGTTAATGTAAAGAGGGCTCACTTTGCAGATCCTCAGAAAGACTAAACAAGGCCAAGGGTCAGTCGTGCTAGGAGCACGTAGGCACAGTGGTGCATTGAGCTAAATGCTAACAACAGCATGCTAACATGCTCACAATGACGGAATCAGAATCAAGCTTTAATGGCCGAGTAAGTGAGTACACATACATGGAATTTGACTCTGTTTTTTTGTGTTCTTGATGTACACAGAAATAGACATACAGTTAAAACAAGGACAACAAAGCTGAACAAACATTTGACTACTATCAGAATCAGAATCAGAAATACTTTATTGATCCCCGAGGGGAAATTATTTGCATTACAGTGCTCCTTGCAAGAGTGGAAAGATAAGTGAAAACATAAGAAATTTAACAAGAGTATTTACAAATATATAGTTCAAATAAACAGGATTATTACATACATATATATATATATATATATATAACCTAAACAAGATTATTTACACAATATATATACATAGTATAAATAGATAATACACAGAATATATACAGTCAAGGTGAAATGGGGTTATTGCACAAGTTAAATTAAATTATTGCACATGTTGACAGTGGGTGAAATAGTCTCAGGGCCACTCAGAGGGAGGAGTTGTACAGTTTGATGGCCACAGGCAGGAATGATTTCCTGTGGCGCTCAGTGGTACATTTAGGTGGTATGAGTCTTCCACTGAAAGTACTCTTGTGCCTGACCAGCACATGGTGGAGTGCTATAAACATCTGACTACTATGTACAGGCATGCTGTTAGCAGGCATAATGCTTACCATTTTCACCATTTTATTTTAGCACGTTAGCATGCTTATATTTGCTAATTAGCACTAAATACAAAGTACAGCTGAGGCTGGTGAGAATGTCATTGGTTTTGCATGTATTTGGTCATATACCAATATATGAAATAAATTGAACTAACTTTGACCTTCTGGCCCTGTCTACACATGTACAGATATTTCTAAAAGACGATATTTTCCCCCGAGGTTAAAAAAAAAAAAAAAAAAAAAATTTGTCCACATGACCATTGTTTTACATAACATCTCTTTACACACTATAATGCAAAAACAAATCCAAATGCTTGCTGGCGTTAGCTGTCTTTGGCAGTTTCCACTTGTTGCAACGTTACTAAACTGCACAGAGCAACATTACCTTTCTCAAGACAACAACTTGAAATTTAATCACCATTGATTCCCCTTTAATATAAGGATGAAGGAGCTCTCGCAACAATACCAGTGTCATAACCCGGCCCAAAGGCAATGACAAACACGGAGAGACACAGCGCAAATTCAAATACAAAAGTGTATTTATTTAAATAAAGCAACGTAAATAAACATAATGCAGGTATGAGGTGTGTTAGTCAGTGTGATCAGTAGTGTACATGTGGATGTGTGGAGCATGTGAGATGTAATGTTGTGGAGATAACCTAAAATAAAATAGAAAAGCCAAACAAAGTCTGTCCAGGCACCGGGCCCAGGTGCTCATGATCCAGACAATTAAACAGCTGATGACCTCAGGGAAAAGACAAGACATCATGTCACCAATTACGTCATCAACATAGCATGAACTAAACCAACCAACGCAGCCAAGCAGGGGCCGTCACACCAGTGATGCTCTGGACATTCAAAAGTTTTCCTTCCACTCCTGATCAACAACACCCCACTCTTGAACATGTAAATGGTGAATGGACCTGCATTTGTATAGCGCCTTTCTAGTCATCCGACCACTCAAAGCGCTTTTTACACTACGAGTCACATTCACCCATTGACACACACATTCATACACTGGTGGCCAAGGCTACCATACAAGGTGCCACCTGCTACTCAGTTTTTTTTTAACACACTGATGGAACAGCCATCGGGAGCAATTTGGGGCTCAGTATCTTGCTCAAGGATACGTCGACATGCAGACTGGAGGAGCCCGGGATCGAACTGCTGATCTTCCAATTAATGACCCGCTCTAACTCTGAGCCACAGCTGCCGCACCATCTGCTGTTACTGTTTCTTTTGCATGCTCATTACACAAAGTAACAATTGACATGCGCAAATTGGCTAGATGACATCATCATTTCCCAAACATCAAGTTTCACATGTCCACACAGATTCACAGTAACTGGAGTCTCTAAATATTTGCATCTTAGAAGGCGCTAAAAAAATTTTATTGACCTAAAACTGTATACGTGTAGAGAAGGGCTTATAGTACTGATTCAATCTTCAATCTCTGGACACCACAGACATTTCTACCAAATTGCAGGACTTTCTATCCAATAATTGTAGACAAATTTTACGAAAAACAAAAAATGTCAACCTCATGGTGGCACTAAGGGACAAGTCGGGGGTTTGAATGTTAGTACAAAAATTTCATGGCAATCCGTTGCCATAGTTGTTGAAGTATTTCAGTCCTGACCAAAGTGGTAAACCAACTTTGGTCAGACCTACATCATCATTCTAAGAGCCACATGTATAGTATGGCTACAAATTGTCAGCAAATGAACTTGAAATAAGCTATCAGCTGTTTTTGCTTTAGCTTGTTTACTTTGGTTGCTGCTGATTTTAGATTGAGGTCAGATTAAAGCAGTTTGTGGCAGCATCAGACCTCAAGGCTTGAAGGTTTTACTTTTCTGTCCACCGTCGGTGAACAGGATGTTGCTGCACTGTGCAGATGTTCTATGAAATATTCCTACCCTGCTCACCTTCGTCCAGCTAAATCTCTTTGTTAAGTGTACAACTTTTCCTTTCTGGCTGTCACTCTTAATGTAGTATATAGGCTTTTAGAAATGTCTGTTATGCATTCATATCACATCAGACCCTGGTCATCAGTCCTTTGGGATAAATAAAGTTCTATCTTGACTTATCTTACCCTCTGTGTACAGGATGTGATGTGAATGCCTCCATTAAACTTTGCATGATACAACACAGATGAGATGAATTGCATTGTCACTTTCATACTACTGTACACTGGCTTTTTTACAACTGCAGAGTTTTCCCTCAGTTGTAATGGTTGTAATGTGTTGAGTCACTATGTGTCATTGTTCAGGGTTACAAAGTGTTTATCTTGTGCGTCAGGTTTGGGGATTTTCTCTTAACTTATCTCTTGGTTGGGACAGAACATCCGTGGAGGAAGTTAAAGTTGACAAGATGAATAGTTGCTAAACAAAACCCAGTTTTAGCTGGTCTGATCAAAGTGGGACTTGATGAGTCATGAGTGAGTGAGCATGTATCCCAAGTCAGATGCGGAGTTTTGATGTTTGTACTGGACAGAAAGTTGGGCATGAGTCCAGCTTACACTCTTAATTTTCTGATTTATACCATATTTGAGTGCCATCATGCACAACAAATCATATATACGTTACATTCCTAGAGGATTTGGATTGATGCGCACCCCAGGCAGCTGGTGGTTTTCATCTATTTCAATACTATATCAAAGTCATCTTGCAAAGGAGAGAATTTGACAACATCTCCAGAACAGCTGCCATGATTTTCCAGTTTGAAAACTGGAGGCAGAGAGGGGGTCAAATGTCCAGTCAGGCATAGGGAGAGTTCATGGTGATCTCTGAGTGGAGGACAAAACTGTCAATCATGTGTCGTACAGCCTATTTTAAATGACTGCAGTGGCTCAAGCAAAAATTGTGGTATACAAACAGTTAAGTGCCACAGGAAACTAGTTACATTAATGCAATGTGTGCTATGTCCATATCACTATCCAATGACTTCATTTGGCTTTGACCAGAAGGCTACAATACATGTGTTTGGTAATGAGCACAATGCACAAAAGATATCCAGAGGCTGACCATTATGTTTTTTTTAACCAGATACGGATGTGAATCATTCTTCATTGTAATGCTCAGCCTCAGTTTAAATATTCAGATTCAGAGAATGGCCTGAGGACTACGTTAACTCAATATTTAGAAAGCACTTCAAAGAAACCACCAAATGGCATAAAATGCTCCAGCCTGCAGATGGTGAAGGTACAGCTGTGTGGTTCACCTTCTCAAAGCTGGTACAGATGTCCAGTGGTTTTTATTTTGGGTTAGAGTGGGGACAGAGGCTAACCAACTGACAGTTAACAAATGGTCTCCCAGCTTTTATTGAGCTGGGGAAAGGAAACCAGAATGCCACTCAACTTCCTCTAGCCGCCACACACACAGACATACAGTGGCTCCCATACATGCCACTAAAAAGAGATGAGGAGGGGACTGACTGCGGTCACATTTACAAGAAGACTCAACAGCAGCCTACAGTTTCAGTTTCCCAGGCAGATTTATGAGGGATTATATTTCAGTTTGGGGTTAGTGAATATCCTGCTAAGCACAAATACTCTGATCTTATCAGCTCCTGCTTCAGATTTGTGATTGTGTTATTTCAGGAGACAGATAGACAAGGAGCAGCTTGTGACAGTAATGTATTTTGGATGGGGCCTTAAAGGGGCCCAGAAGTGGACAGGGGCCCTGAACGTGTCAAAGGTTCATGACATGTATTATGTCACAAGTGTTGCTGAGATGTTTTCAGGGGGCCCAGGATTTCCCCAGAGATCAAATACCTCCACCAGGACTGTGCAGTCCTCTAAGTTTATATTATTGTTAATAATAGAAAATGTTGTCCATGTAGATCTGGAGATCTGGATCTGCGTCAAAATACACATAATGTTAGATACAAGTACTGATTTTTTTAAAATAACTAAGTCCAGGGATGGGGCTGTGGAAAAGGATGAATTTTCCTTATTTTGTTGCTCAGATTATTGCCGAGGCCCTACAGATTAATAAATACCATCAAATTTTGCTGTGTCAGTCAGAGGAGATATGTACATCCGTCTTTTACATTTCACTGCAACGTCACAGTCTTACAGCAGATTATGTCAAAAAGCCCCAATTAGAAGAATTGGAAACCAGATAAGCGCTTTTTTATTTGCTGCAATTCATATGCAAAAAAAACCCCAAAACAATTAATCGTCAATGAAGAAAATCTACAGTAGAAAAATACTGACAGTCTCCACTCAGGGAACACTTACTTGTTTTGGAGCTTCTGACTGTATCTCACAGTCCTCATCAGCAGATGACTGTTGTCAAAATCCTCCTTTATTTATAGCACTTTAAGGACTTCTGGTCTATGTTGGCTTAAAAGTTGAGCCTGACAGTGTATTCTTGACCTTCGAGGCAGCAGTGGACAAAACAGTTTCCAATCAAGATCCACTTACTTGCTTGTTCTAGGACTTCTGACCATATTGCATGGTCTTTATCAGTAGCAGATGTGATATGATCAGCTACCAATAAAGCATGGGATCTTAAGGCCTTACACACTGGGGGCGTTTTTGCGTGCAGTTAATTTGCACGTCAATATATTTTTTTTCATGTCGATTTGTCATGACTACTTTCATACAGAATGCCAATATTACTCTGTGAAAAAGCAACGTAATTTTTTTTTTTTTTCTTAAGAACTTGGTTAATTTTTTATGAGCTATTGTAACACAAATAAAGGCATCAATCGTTTATGTTGTGCCTATTTATGAGGCTCATAAAACAACGTGAAGGCTCTTAAGTCCAAACCAGTGCAGCTAACTTGATTACTTCTTTTGCTTTCAACCTTGACAAAGCAGTGTAGATAAGGGTATTTATCAAGCCTTTTATCAAAATGCATTAGATAGATATGAGCGAATAGGGTAGCATGCAAGCAAATGAAAAAGAAGGCCTACATACCAGTGCGCATGGAGCAGGCCTTGAAAGCTGCAATTTCAGTTCTGCTTTTCGACAGAACATTGTACCATTTCTTCTCGCAGTCAGCTGGTGAGCGACGGCAGAAGGCTTGAGAAGCATTTAGTTGATTTGCGACGTCTTCCCATGCATTTTTTTTTTAACATGGCTCGTAAACGTTTGGCTGAACTTGCCTTTAATGATGAGCTTCCTTTCCTCGATTAACTCCACTAATAATAGTATATCTTCTTCTCTCCAGTTTGGTTTTCTTTTTGATTCCATGTTGGTTTCAGCTTGGTGGACTGTGGCTGCAGTATATAGAGCCACTCAATTAACCGCACACCAGTTTTAAGTAAGTTGCCTAATTAATGAATTGGAAAGATAAGGAAACATTTATTTTTGATTCATTGCCAATGTATGTTTTGTATTATTTTGTAGATTATTGTCAAAATATACACTCCCATTGTCCATTTAACTATTCACTGAGATATTTCGAAGATATTTCTATATTCTTAGATAAGGGATTCCCTTCAGTGATTGGTCATTTCTATGGACTTGGAAGTGACGTCACCTAAAATTCCGTTTACGGCACATAGTACTGTCATAATTCAGCTCTGAGACCGACACTTACGATTCAGTCCTACACTTCACTAAAAGAGTGAGTAAGACGCTTGATAACTAACTTTTAAGTGCAGCTTTCAGCAAAGAAGTTTTTTATTCATAAGTCGACTCTTAGCAATGCTCTTAGGAGTAATTCTAAAAAGTTTGATAAATACGGGCCCAGATCCACTTCTTTCATTCTTACCTTTCACAATAAAAGCCCTAACATTCCTGTACTGTGGAACTGTTTATCAAAGGGAACTCATATTTACTTAGAGCATTTTGATAAAGAAGACTCAATAAAACAGCTTACAATCACTTAGGCTTCACAACAGCTTATCTCAAACAGACTGCCAGACATTGCTCCTGGTCAAAAGGCTCACGATAATGATGGTTTTTGCAAATTTGCATCACTGCTGGCAAATCATTTCACATCAAAACCTTTTATTGAACAATTGTTGCAAATGTCCATTGCTGCCAGTGTGAATAGTTTTGATATGAAATATTCACAGGTAAGAATTTTGCATTTTTGTGTTGTTTATTCGTCACACCCCTGATGTGTTAAGGTCTTTATTCTTCAGTCATAAGCAAACATGGAGACAGAGCAGCTTTCTCTTACCTCCCTCTGCACTCACCTCTTACTGACTGTAGCCAGTGTAGCCTACATAGATACTACAGGCAGCACCTTTGATTATGACCGCTATAACAGGATCAAATGACACCAAGATTAAGTCCTGAACCAAAAGGATGAAGCTGTTAATCTATGCAGGTTTGTCACTTTCAGACAGTGCACATCTTTAAGTCCAGCTTCAGTATAATAGAGGTGCACAGTACAGTACAGTGTATCCACTCCCCCAGGCACTATGGCGACCTCCTAAATGACCAGCCAAAACTAAATTTGTTACACAACACCGAGAGGAAACAGCATGAAATCAGGTAGTACTCCAGATCCCATACTGGACATCAAACAGCGTTCTCAAAGTTCAAACAATTTTCCGTTTCAGCGACCACATGTCCATTCACTCCTGTTCCTGTCCATTATTCGAGGAAGCTGTTTAACCCGTGTCTGTGACCGTGGGTCAGTCATTTAATTAAACCAGTAAATCTGAGTGAATCAAACTGGAATAAATCTTGCTTCCCAGGTGAGTCCAATTCAAGTTGACCGGCTCAGGCTGCGGTCACAGCAGTGCCCCCATTCACTCGTTTGTTGGGTTTGGTTCACTTGGCTGTAAACGGACACCATTAGCTGGTAGGGTTGTTAAGCCACTTTAGGCCAATTAAGTTTCCTTTACACGCAACACGCCCAGCTGGAAGGCGCATGTTTGGGTTTCTGCAAAGAGAAAAGGAGAGGAAGACAGAGAGGAGAACAAGATGTGGAAATATTTTCCCCCCGCATTTTTACATTTGCATCTTTTGATCTTGCATTTAGCTCAGAGTTTATTATTGTGCAATGTTGGTGTACTAATTAAAGACTGGCATGACCATCTTCTGGTGCAGGAGTTACCACGGTTATTGTTATGATGTAGATGAGACAGCGTAGGGAGTGAGAGGGTGGATAGGAGATTGAGAAGGAACAGCTCGGCAGAAAGGTCAGCTGAGGTGAGATTGAAAAAGTTAAAGCAAGTTAGGGAGGAGTGGGAAAGGAAGAGGAGAGGAAGCAAGGCGGCGAAACAGAACTTTGGTGTTGTTTTTATTCTGTATCCCACGGTAATTTGCAATATTTCAGTCTTACTGGAGGATTTTGACATGCCTGACCTGAGTAAATATTCACCGCCGTTGTTTATTCAATATCTACAAGACACAGAGGGAAAAGCAAAATGAAGCAGGTTTAGAAGTGAGAGCTGACAGAGGTGACAGATGGTGCTTTCAGATATGTGTCTTCCTAGTAACTTTCTTTTTTTTTTGCTTCTTGTGGCGTGACATGTTGCTTATACTGTGAACATTTACATCCTCCTGGAAAATAATTTGCACATTCCTGCACAACTGTACACTGTAAAAACTGACAATTTATTATCATGTGTACATCTTACATATTACTATATTTTTCTATATCCTATTCATCAAACTATTGTTTATTCAGGGAAAATTGACTGAGCATTAATGCCCTGAGATCACATTCAATGGGGGATCTTTAAGGGATAAAGGTGTATAATAGCAATCACAATGAAGTGATGGAAAAAGCCCATAAAAACAAATAAATAGCAGCAATGTCTATCAAGACTACTTTTTACATTTATTTGGTGCAAAAAACTAAAAGCTAATTTACCAAGCTCAGTACTGATGTGAGGAGTTTCAAGGGATTGATTAAATATGGATTTGATTTTTAAAAGAGAAGTGAGGTAGAAGAGTAACTTTCCAAATAATGCCTTTTTTCCCCCTCTGTCAGTGATAGAACACCACCCTATATTCTTACATAGCTCACAGTGGTGTGGTAAATCGGAGAACTGTGGTAGTCATATCAAGTGATTTCAGTGTGGACTGAGCTGCATGCATATACAAAATACCATTATAATCTAAGACTGACATTATAGTAGATTGAGTAATTGTCCTTCTAGTTTCTAAAGAGAAGCATGACCAAAATATGTACTATGCACCCAATTCAATTCTGACTTTCTTTGTGAGCTTAAGCACATGTGTTTTGAAGCTTGTCATCTAGCCAGATGCCAAGATATTTGTAATCTGTCATGCGTTCAGTGTGGGTGCCATTCAGGGAACAGATAGAGTATGCATCATGATCACACTTCCTTGACCTTGTGAACATGAATTTAGTTCTAGGTTCATCAATTAGTCTAAGGTTTTTTTTAAGGATTTCAGCATGCAGTCAAATGCACACTGAAGGTTTGAAACAGCTTCCTCTATAGAAGGTGCACAAGCATAAAGAATCATATCATCTGCATAAAAATGTGCTTTACAGTTTTCTATAGACGCACAGATATCATTTATGTACAAAGTGAACAACAATGGGCCTAAAATTGAATCTTGTGGCACACCATTTTTTAATCAAAAAACCACTGAATTCACTCCTGCAGCTTTTATACACTGGGTTCTATCAGTGAGGAAATTCTGAAACCATTTAAAGGAGACTTGATCAAAACCCAGCAAAGCCAATTTATCCAGAAGGAGCATGTGATCAACAGTATCAAAGGCCTTTGACAAGTCTATAAATAAGGCCGCACAGTGTCTGCTACGATCTAGAGCTGAAACTATGTCATTTACAACCACAGCTGCTGCTGTAATGGTGCCATGGCCGGATCTGAACCCAGACTGACAGGGATTTAATAACATTTGCAGACAAAATAGTACAAAGCTGTTCATTTACAAAAGATTCACATTCACAACACTTTAGCTAGACATGATAGTTTGAAGATAGACTTATAGCTGTTCAGATCATTTGTGTCTCCTCCTTAATGTAGAGGAGTCACCTGGGCTGACCTCCAGACCTTTGGAATTGAACCAGAGCATAGCGTTAGATTAAAGATATGCATCAAGGGCACAGCAATGATGGGGGCAGAGAGCTTTAAGAGACATGAGTGTAACTGGTCTGCATCCAAGGAGCTTTTCATGCACTTGGAATTACACAAAGCGTGATAGACTTCAAAATGGTTCAGTGGTCTAAATGGGAAAAGAAGCATTTCTTGAAATTAAGACCCCCTCTCTGACATAATAGAGACATTATCATGAGGCTCTGGTGTGTCATATATGGCATTTAGTTGATCAGAGAGCCTGATTTGATAAAATTATCATTAAAAGCATTACACATTTCCAGCACAATCTGTTAAGGGAGGAAAGATGAAGTAATGCAATTAAAGAGATTTAACCACTTTCCAGAATTTTGCTGTTTTGAATTGTTTTATTTTTATTTTATATTAAGTCTATACTTTTGCACCCTTTATTGTTATGCTCCAAATAACCAAGTCAAATTCCTTGTATGTGCAAACCTGCCTGGACATAAATCATTTCTGATTCTGACATCTGTGAAATAGGATGTGAAAGCTGAAACTTCAAAATAGAGTTGGGATATCTGTAATCAGAGACCAAAATGATAACATGGACAAACAGATAAAGGACTAAAAAATGCTGTGGCTTCTAAATAACAGAGGAGAGAGGAAGACAGTGAAAGCGAAGACGGAAACACTTTAATGACTCTGAGAAATACTGTATATACTGAACAAGAACAAGCAGAAACAGCAAGACAGATGGGAATGTTGTGAAGATTTAGTGTTCTTTAAGAGATTATAGCCTTACTCCCGGGCCCTGCAATAAAAAACGTAACAATAAAAAAAAATCCAAACTATTTACTAAATGTATCCACAGCACTGTTTACAGCCTTGTCTTAATTCTACTGCTGGATGCATGTCAAGTTCCTACCAGACGGGCAAGAGGAGGCTCTCCGAAACACTATATACACAGACATGAAAGGGAAAACACACCCAGTAATAGCCAGCACATTGCAACAGATTACATGACGTTTGTCTTGTATACTTTGATTACAGAGCAACAGCGCAAGTGCATCATGCATATGTAAACCACGTAGATACACACTGAAACCAAGGGAAGAGAGGGGTATCTGCACGTACAAATGACTTGCAGGAAACAAAGTATCAGTGACAAATGGGATAGTTGCACAACAGAATGATACCGTATTATAATTTGATATAACACAATGCTTTAAACAGTAACTGTGTCTGTCAGGCATGTCCACACTGCTGCACTTAATAAGCCACAAAGAGAGTACTGTTACTGTGTGTATGTTGTTTTCTCCCTGCTGAACCACACTGAAGTAAACTTACAGGCTCTTTTGGCTTTACACGGTTTTTAAGTTGAATGTTTTCAATAAATGCTGTTCAGTAAATTGCATATCAAAATTCTGAGGTCTTGGGAGTGATCCATACAAAATATTTTTGAACATAATTTGCACAATAGATGTTTTATTTTTTATTATAGTGAGTAGATAAAAGTGATAGAAGTGCAAGAATATTGCTGCCCTAGGTGTTACTTAATATCATCTTCTTTCTCTTGTTCTTCCCCGTCTTCACTGTGGCGTCCTCATCCTGGACACTGAACAAGCTCATCCATCCATTCATTTATTTCCCTCTGCTTATCTTAGTCTGATTCATGCTGGCAGCAGTTTTATTATGTACATCTCCTATTCTCTAGTTCCTCCTGGGGGATCCTTAGACGATCCCAGACCAGATGAGATAATACTTAATAATACTTCCAGCATGGTTTGCTGCAGGGTCTCCTCCCAGTTGGATATGCCTGGAATAGCTCCACAGTTTGATGTCCAGGAGGCATCCTAATCAGAAGCCAGAATCACCTCAACTTGCTCTTTCTATACTGAGGAGCAGTGCTTCTACTTCAAGCTCCTTCCGAATGTCTGATCTCCTAACCCTATCTCTAAGGGTTAGCCCAGCCCATTGCGACCTTACAATGAGTGTCCACATTGTAAAGGACACTCAGTTTGGTTGCTTGTATCCGCAGTCTTTCAGTTATTACCCAGAGCTCATGACCATAGGTGAGGGTTGGAATGTAGATCAACTGGCAAACAAAGAGCTTCACCTTCGGGATCAGCTTCCTCCTTTCCGCAACAATCCTGCACAGTGTCTGTATTACTGTGGCAGCACCAATCCACTGGTAATTCTCACGCTCCATCTTAGGGTGCCAGTATGATCCAACTTAGGTGCTTGATGGATAGCTCAACATTGTCTGGAACCACATCCATCCACACCTCTTTGGCGTCAGAATTAGCAGGGCTGCATCCAATACTTTCTGTAGCTTTCTGAAACCGAACATCCGACATTGATGCCCACTTCACATAGTGATAAGCCAGGCGAGAAGGCAGGTAGGATTTGAACTCTCAGGCTCTTTTTATTTGTTGTCAACACAACATTTCGGATATGCAGAGAGGTATTGTGTCTCACCTGTCTTTATAAAGGCAGGCTTTTCATGCCATCTTTGAGTGCAGCCATTCTGAACACCCAAAAATACTTTTGCATTTTCAACATGGTGGGATGACATGTCAGACAAACAATCACCTTAAGGCCTTACAAGTGAGCCTAGCAACCCTGTGAATGAAAATCATTTCAGCCACTTTTGCCCGTGGTTTGAATCTTTTGGTACTAACTCAAGCTCATGGCCATCAGTGAGGGTTTGAAAGATGATCGACCATTAAATTGAGAGGCTCAGCAGCCTTTTTACCGCGACAGTGCGGTTACTGCTGATGAGCTATTGAAGGTCAATCTCACGTACCATCTTACCCTCACACATGAACAAGAAAATGCTTGAACTCTTTTATTTGGGGGAGTTACTTGCTCACAAGCTGAAGGGAGCAATCCACTGATTTCCAGCAGAGCGCTGTGGCCTCAGACGGGGGCGGACAGTCATGGTCTCATGAAGTCAGCACAGCCACATCATCTGCAAAAAGCACACATGCAGTCCTGGGGCCATCACACCAGTATTTCAACATATGCTTACGTGTCACGCCCCCTCTGTGTCTCATAGTGATGTGAAGGCCACAGAGCTGAAACACATTGTAACATGTGGGTAATGCTGCAAGCCGTGGTTACATTCAGGCAACAAAACTACTTGGTTAGGTTTTGAGAAAAGATCACGTTTACATTTAAAATCAGTATGTAACGAGACATACATATGTCGTCTGAGTTACGTCAGTGTATGACGACCTTACGTTAATTGCCCAGTGTTACTTTTAAACAACACTGACTTAAGGTTTCACACTGGACATGAACTGTGGTCTCCTGGCTGAAAGTCCAGTTTTGTTTGACCCATCCACCTCCACTCCCACCCACCCTTCATAGCTATTTTAGATTTAGTCTTAGTCTTAGTCTTGAGATGAAAAATACTTATTAGTTTTGGTCACTTTTTAGGCATTTTTATCCTTCATAGTTTTAGTCGACCAAAATTCATGATATTTTAGTCATTACTTTATGTCAATATGGTTTCTATGTTTTTTTTTTATCTTTAAACTAATCCACTTAGGATACTTCATGTATGAAAATATGAAAAATTAGAATCAAGGTGACAAGTTGTTTAAAATTTTCTTTAGACAAATAATTTATGAACAAACTGACATTTCTCCAGCATTTTTCGACAGGTTGTGATTTATAAGCACACACTAACTGATCATCATTTGAAAAGCTCAATATCTTTCTATTTATAGTTTCAAAAACTTTGACACAACAAATAACTAATCTGAGACAACTAGGATTTGTACCCAGGTTCATTGTAAACTCTGACTGATCGATTTCACTGTTAAAAATACCTTGATTAAAGCCTGAATTCTTTCGAAATCTGCAACATGTTAGTCTAGAGGTTGTAACTCGTGTCCTTTCACAGAGTTAAACTAAAGTTTCATCTATGTCAGAGAAAACTTATCTGAGTTCAGACTGTTTACTTACAGCACAGCTACACTCACAGATACCTGCTGTCGAATACCATCAAACCATAAACCTTCCCGAGACAGTCGACACTGAGTGGAGTCCCACAGGGATTACGGCTGAGTCTTTACTACTGAATTACATCTCACAACTCATACCGACTGATGCTGCTCCGAAGTGAGTGTTTTTATTGGCTAGCAAAACATCCTGGTGCAGACTATTTACTGGTGTTCACCAGCCTGTTGCTCATGCAGCATTTAAAGATAATTACAAGCACGACCGTTCTAGGCTTTCAATGTCCGATAGTCAACCACTAACATTTACCATTTACATCTCAACTTGTCAACAGAAATGAAACATAGATTTCATCTTTCATTATCAAGATCTATTTTAGCTCATTTCAGTTATGGAAAAAAAAAGAGGTTGAAGAAAAATGTTTGTCAAAGTTTTCATCAACAAAATGAACATTGCTTTTCAGACTTTATTGCTATTGCTTTATACTACACCAGTTGCTCTCAGCATCAACTATTGCCACAGATGGGTTTACACTTGAGATAGCTGACAGCCCGTTGTGTCTCACAAAGATGCCAGAGGCTGCCTTTGGTGCCAATATCACACACCAAAGGGCGTGACAAAGCAGCGATATTTGACACCCTGTGAGTGAGAATAGGCTGGGTATCCTCCACACTGTGAGTGCCACATAGTTAAAAGATGACCAGTAACACCTGAAAGGAAAAAGAGGATATAAAAGAGAAGCTGCCAGGAACCCCTCTTTTGCTCTTTTTGCGACCTGTTTTCTTTCTCATCCTTCTTATTTCCGTTCTCTGCTTGTCCTCATCCACCAATTTCATTTTCTTTCCATCTCAACTCCATGTCTTCTACCTCTTCTTTTTCCTCCCTTCTCCTCCTCACCTCTTTCTGCTTATCTCTCTGACTTCACCCTATTTGTTTCACCTCCGCTATCTCTCTCTACGCTTTCCTTTCTCTCTCTCCTTCTGTTACTGAAAGCCATATGGTGTGATTGTAACCATGTGTGTGTTTGATGATTACAGTGGTAGCTCTGTCAGGCTCTGAGAAACTTAACTATAACACATAGAGGTGGCACCGACAGACACACACATGTTCACATACTTGCATCATGCCAGCGATGACTCAAGACAAAAGACGCACATTTCAAACACAAAGCGGAAGCAATTCCAGAGAATCTCCTCCCAATTCATGTCATTGTGGTAAATATTTTCATATCATGTTTTTGTGAAGTGACAATAACCTAAACCACAAGGATAAGCGTTTCACAGAAATGGAAATGGGGTGATGAATAGTCTGGTAAATTGCCCTCTTCCTCTTTTGGTGTGCCTTGGGGAAAAATAATCGTGCCAAGCTCTGTGTATTGTGCTGCTGCTTTGCTCAATTAGAAAGAATGCTGTTTTTGTCTTGCAAAACAAAAGAATTACGTAGATTTGAAATCAAAGAAAGCTGAGTTAAACAAGGACAGAGGTAAGAGTGGAGAGAGTGAGAGAGGAGGAGAACAGTGATCTGGTTTCCTCTTTGTAATGACTTGTAGGATTTTCAGGCTACAGAACACACTCTTCTTCATCAGGTTAATAAAAAGAGATAGGGTGTTTAAAAAACACTGTATGATAGTGTATTGTATATTCTCACACTGTGTGAAATCACTGTGTGCAAGCCAAGGAAATCATCTGAGGAATGTTGCTCCTTTGAGCAGTGTACAGTAGAAAGATGAGCCAAAGAGTTCGGAGTCAAGCTCCTCACCTGAGCCAACAAGACAATATTCAGTATTGTTTAAAAGGCACAACTCCATTGTAAATAGCTTAACACAAGGCTTGGTCCTTTTCTGTGAAACTAGCCATCAGTGATTCTGTGTATTTCCTAAATCTACCAGCACAGTGAACTTAATTGACCTTGAGCATCTCTGGACTCAATTATTTTAAGCGCTCCTCTCCTGTGACTGAGAGAGGGTCTGTGCAGTAGTCTTTTCCAGAAAATGTCCTCTGCTGTACTATTCCACTCTTCACTGTGTTTGGTGTCTAGCTCTTAGAGACTTCAGCGTGATACTTTGCCAGAACACATTGTGGGAGCACAGCTGTGGCAGGATGGTCTCTTTAGCCACTAGGTCATCCCTTCCTTCTCCTCGTGCTCTTGTGACATGAACAGTACGGAAATAGAAAAGTCACAATCATTTGTGTCTCTCCTCCTCTTCTTTTGCTGTAACAGCTGTGTCATGGTTAAACCTGGATGTGGGAATGGAAGTCGCTTTGAGGTTACAGTGGTGATAACAGGATTTATAAAAAAACGCCCACTGGATGAGCTGTCTGTGAACGCATCGTTACCAAACAGCTTTCTTGACTATGTTCCAACTGTCTTCTGTCTGAAGTGGCCAAAGCTGCTCGCAGGGGAAGTACATGCACAACCTGCAGACACACACACATTAGCACATTCACAAATGCACACTAACTCACCACAAGTCATTACAACTACAGCATCTCCATTAAATAGTGTAATCTTAACAATGAAATACGGCAACAGTAAAACACTAAAATGGGCCTTTTATTGTAAATATAGGAAAGCCATCTGGTCAACTGACTGTTTGCTAAGCCCCACCCCTCTTAGTTGCTGTTGCTACACCTTACGCTTTGCTGTCTAGCGCAACACCAATCTCAAAACCCGCTGTCTATCGTTCTGCGCCTCTGGGGGCAACAGCCAATATTTTAGTTGTTCCTATGTAGCCAGCAGATATCCTGATACCTAGATAACAGATGTCTGGGCCCAGACTTTCTCTTCTATGTACCGGTCATTGTTTACAGACCAATTAGCAACTTGAGATCCTATATACACAGAGTCATGGCTCCCTATAAACAGATATCTGCATGTGATGCAAAGAATTTTTTAAAACAGCTAACAAAACAATAAATTGTCATCAGACGATAGCAGATGGGATCCAAGATTGCATTTCGGCCAGTGCATTCTGCCTCTTTTGCTCAGATTGTATAGTAGTTTGTTTACCTTCTTACCTTGTTTACCTGGGGAGCGTGTCTATGTTCCATGAGACCTATATTCCCTCAAATCAGTACCTCTGCCAATGAGGTAATGTTTTCACAACTGTAATAACATGAGAAACCCTAACCCCAAACCCTAACCCGGTCATGGACAGGTTGGCTCTGATGCTGAGGGAATGTAGGACCTAATTTTGGATGAAAAAAAGAGTTCATGAGGGAGCATTGGGCTGACCCCCCTGTGTGCAGCCAGAACCTCCTCAAATGTGAATGACCAATACCACTCGGACTACAAACAGAAACCACAATGCTTCTGATACCAAAATCTTGTCCTGTTGTCGAGATTCTGCATTCATATGCAAATATGAGTTTATAGAGATAAGTGCAATGCTACAGTTTACAGTAACCGGGCGTATTTATTACACAAATCTACAATATATTTTAATGTATTTTAATTTTATTCTAAAACTATGGGTCTTTGATTTCAGACAGACAGACATGTCATTTTTATCTCACCACTGCTGACAGATTTTTTTTCAAATGTAGCTAGCTAAGCGGTTCGTGAGCTCTTTAAGTTGTGTACAAACTCTGTTCTCAGTTAACTTTTTAATTTATTCTACTGAGTCATTTGAAAATGAAGATCTTGAGAAATGTTTTTAAATATGCATTTGTTATCTGCATACAGAATGCTAACTCTGCGCCATCTCGTGATACAATAAAGACTGAGGCAAAAGAAACTGGATCCGAGGCAAAAAGTGAGCGTCCTCATCACTTGATGATCCAAGAAATAAATATCAGCTTTGTTTTAGTGTTGCAAAGTAGAGCTAGTCAGCTCTGGTGTTGTAGTTATATGAAAAAGAAGCAATTTATATTTAGATGCTTATTATGGAAAAGCATATTTGGATAGGAAACTGTCGATTAAAAACCTTAGCCCTTTCAGCTAACTTGTGTGCATTTACATTTGTTAAAATGTTGATTCATTTACATTGTCCCTTCTCAAATAAAGAAATAATTAAATGTAAACACAAAGGGCAGATTGATGCTTTATTGTTAGCATTTTCAGGCAATTTGAGGATGTATGTATGTGTAACTAATGAGTCTGGAAAACAAATCTCGGATAAACTACAATTCAGTAAAAAGCAAAAGACAGATCTATTGCTCAAAACTTTGCTAAACATGTGGGGCTGATCCTCAGATAGTGTAGGTTGTACCAGTCCTGTTGAAAGCTTTTGCTGATGTTATTCCACAAAATAGCGTAGTTAGCTAATGTAATGCTACTGTTTTTTGAAAGTAACTGTAGGTTTTAGTTTTGGAGAGGAGGAAAAAAAATCATGATCTTCCACACTCATTGTGGACTGAGTATCATTATAGTGGTGCTCCATGCACTCCTCATTAGCTTGTTGAGAAATCCGAAGCTTGATAGAACTGCTGTGCTGAGTTACAGTTGCTTAACATTTGCGTCAGTGGCAATCAGCAGCGTCTTAAAAAACCACATCGTGGACAAACAAATAAAACAACAGATGAACAGAAGAGCAGGAGAGAGGAGATGCTATCCAAGTCTGGTATTCCCCGCGTGTGTTCACATGCACGCCATCAATTATGGGCCAACACAACTTCCGTCTGACCACACACTGACACTTGAACTCCTAATGAACTATTGAGACCAAGTCTTCTCTAATGTAATCTATCGTCTTAATTCTACTACCCGCGTTCTTTCTCTTTGTCTCATCTGCTTCACTTCCAGCCTTTAATCTCAACTTTCCAGTTCCTGAAGTGATTTTAACCCTGTCATGTTAATAAGTAACGAGTAAAAATGACCATACACTCTTTTTTTACTAAAGCAAATATAATGGTTGAAGACTTTGTTGTAAAGATGAACTGTAAATGATGTGAATAACCTTCAGTGACACCAGTTATGAATATGTTTCAAGATGGTTTAAATATAAGCAAAGTTATTATTAGATGCTCTGAAAGTTGGTAGCACTTCCACCGTCAATGTGCCTCAGATAACAAGAATACAACCAGTTCAGTCCCAGATGGCAGGTTTAGGGATCCTACATAGGAATGGTTGTGCAGCCATGTAGCACCATCTAGTGACCTTCTGTTTTTATCACATTATAGATACACACACACAATTTACTGTCTATGGGATTATGTGTTTTTCTACCTTTATTCTTTCTCAAGGGCAACCTGACGAGAAAATCTAAGTTAAAGAATTTTTTTTTTTTTTTTTTTTTTTTTTTTAACAAAACTCTGTTAGATAAAAGACACAACAAAGTCTGTCTGTACAGTAACCCAAATTCATGTCACCTGGGAGCCCATGAACACCTTAATCATGTTCACTCTTCCTTTCATCATCTGTTTTCAATTAATCAGCTGGATGTGAGCTTGTCAAAGGAAAGTATGCTTCTAAAAGATGCTGTACTTTGTATCCCTGCAGGGTAGGACACTTGTGGCGAGAAATGGCAGTGAAGGAACAGAAAATTAGCACCAGGGTGACCATGAAATCAAAAGATTATGGTCCAGTTGTAAAAAAAAAAAAAAAAGAAGAAGAAAAAAAAGTGTTATACGTGTTCTTAATATTACAATTCACAGGAGCCACAGTTGCTATGGAGAAGAGGCGAGTCATAGGCATGAATCAAAGCTGTAGCCTACCAGAATCAAAAGTCTTCATTGCACTTGGGAACAAAACACTCTCCCATCATAATCCAAAATCAACCCAAAATCTAGAAGGGGAGTCATTTATTATCCTGAATGTATCTCTCAGGT
The DNA here is from genome assembly GCF_006386435.1 of Epinephelus moara. Taxonomy (NCBI): domain Eukaryota; kingdom Metazoa; phylum Chordata; class Actinopteri; order Perciformes; family Serranidae; genus Epinephelus; species Epinephelus moara. The sequence goes on along the minus strand of NC_065511.1, from coordinate 14,942,186 downwards.
ATCTACAAAACATAAACTTAAGCTCTGGCTCGTCGTTAGTCTTGTGCACTGTATTTTAAATTTACACAGGCTTGTATCTCTGACTTTTTATTAAAGAACCAGGTATTTTCCAGCTCAACTGCTCATATTTTGTAGTGCTGATTTAAAGGACCAGTGTGTAGGATTTAGGAGGATCTATTGGCAGAAATTAAACACAATATTCATAATAGGAATCGTGTTTTTGTAAGCTTAGAATGAACCCTTTGTATCTGCATAGGGCAATGCATCCTTGTACAGCAGTTTATATGATATCTAACAAATTAGCACCCCACAAATGGCATTCTCACATGACATACTTGATGTAAAGCTACGTAGATTAGGTTTAGGAAAAGAAACATTGTGACAAAGTACTTTCAAATAACTCACTTGGTTTTACAAGGTCACAAACACCTGTCTCCTAGGGGAATGTCCTGTGTGGGTTGACCCATCCACCACACAAACCTGCCTCGCTCGTTGACTCGCTCCTTACTTTCTTCTTTACATCTGTCAGTGCATTGGTCACGTAAATTGCAGCCTTCCCGATCATGTGGGTCATGTACAAATTACTTTATCATGATTATGTGTGTTATATACAGTATGAATTGTAGTGCAATACTTGTCATAGGTATATGTACAAACAGTGCATAAGAGCAGCTTGCCTGGGGAGTGGATCCTCTTCCAAGGAGCCCACCATGTTGGACTGCCATTATCCTACAGAGGCTCCGAAAAGACAAACCAAACACTGACTCCAGAGAGGGCCTTTTGCATTTTTACATTACCTGAAGGCCACCATAGTTTCTACACACTTGAGAAGGGAGAGGTGAGGGGTGAGGATATTCAATTTGTTGCAGTCTGCAACCTCACCACTAGATGGCACTAAATCCCACAGACTGGACCTGTAACCTGTAGCGTTTAATGCCCATCCAAGCCTTGGATGTGTCCCGGATGCCAAACATGTCACTACAGTAAGAAGTGCTTTGAAGGACTTTTACTTTTTAAAAAGAGAATAAAAAAGTTAACTTACTCACTGTAACTTCAATCACTGCGGATTCTTGACTGAAGCTTATGTAGTTTGGCACATCTTGTGTTTGTATTTTTGTTCTGTTTCACAAGTCATTTCACATTTTATATTTTTCACAACTTAACCCTGGAAATGTTAGCATCTCTCAGTCAGTTAATATTAGAGCATGACTGCAGCAGCACTGTGCACACATACAGAGTGCTTTGCTGTTTGACCTTATGAGAACAATATGCATGATCTGGTCGTGTAAATGTAAAATACTCTAACAAAGTTGTACTTGGTTTAGAGATGTGACTGCTCAGTCCTGTGAAGGTAAAGTCTGACCCTCAGCTGTGAGGTGGTTGTTTTGTCCCAACTAGTCTCCGCTGTTTTGGCTCTTACTGGTCAAGTATGAAGCTGTTTTGCTCTGTCTGGCCTGAGTTTTGATGGATGAGTTCACAGAGTAGAGAATATCCAGAGCAGCAAGTAAACATCTCTCTTTCGCATTCTGACTTGGTCCTCCTTTGGAGTATATCTCTGAGACCGGTAAGAGACAAGAAGGCTTGTGACACTTTGTCAGCTCAATTACTTTCACATACTGTAAAAGAAGAATGAGATTGGTGTATTGCAGGTGAACTGTGTGTTGTACAGAGCCCAGACCAAGTGATCAACAAAGCAGACGCCTTGGTGGATGAAAGCACTTCACAAGCATTCCACTGATAAGGATTCACACTGAACCACTGCAAGGAATGATTTGGAAAAACATCAGTGAACTGAAATCTAATAGATAAATTGACCACTTTAACTGATTCAAATAGTTGGTAAAGTGGTTTTGTGTGAAAGGATCAAAGCAGACCCATTGACAGCTTCATAAAAGATATTTTGGTCACAGAAAAGACCTGAATATTAAAAATCTTAAAGGGCCAGTGTGTAAAATGGCTGAAATGACATCAGTGGTCAAATTCTAGATTGCAGGGCTCACTCGCTCACCCCTCCCGTCGGGTAAATGACGGTGGCCTCGTAGGGACAAAAAGCCTTACGCACGAGTTTTTCAGGAGTAGGTCTATCTAGCGATAAGGTGAATGTTTATTTAGAAATCTAAGCCATGTTACGATATTGTAATGAATCCCTCACGAGCAGGAGACCAGAGGAGCGTTCGGGGAAAAGGCCAGTTTATTTGAGCACTCCAAAAACTCCAGTAACACACAGGGTGTAAAAGACTCCGTCCCAAACTCTGACTCTTCTGGCGTAACAGACACACTTCATAACTTTACACACATACTCGTTTACCATACTGAGTGGGGAACCCCCTCCCCTCTCTGCTCCACCAATCTCTAGCCCGCACACTGACTGACAGCGTAGCCGGTAAACAGAGCTCAGCTGTTTATTTAGCCTAGCAATATCTCCGGACTATAGTAGCTGCAATGGACGACTTTGAACGCGATTTTGAAGAGTTTCTTGTAGCGGACACAGACCCAGAGCCATACCTGTTTGAGCCGGAGCATACAGATGAGGAACTCCATGTGTTTGATGCTGAGCGGGCGAGAAGAGAGGCTGAATGCACAGAATGGGATTCGGTGCTACTGCTACCATCGTTGGGGAGATATATCATCAGGAGGAAAAGCGCCGCAGAGAGTGCATCACAAGGAGTGAAGTTGCGTCTTCTTTTCCTCGCAGATGACGGTTCGGGTTCATTCTCTCCTGTTGCGTGGTAAGTGTGGTCCATTCGCAAACTTTATAACTAAAAAAACTTTTCACTACTCTCTATCGACGAACTACTAACACTCTCTGCTGTTTCCTCCTCCTTCTTCCTTCCTTCCGCTGTCTTCGTTGGTTCATTTATACACGCGAAACGCGTTCTCTGGCTGGCTGGATTGTCCGCTCGGTCTGCCGTACATACATGGCGGCGCAAGATGGCGACCTCTCTAAAGTAAGGCCCTTGCTATATATATATATAAAAGCATAATTATAAGGCTACGAAAACCAAACGAATTTTATTTTATAGCGATCATACACTTGTATAAACATATTAATGGATAGAATATTCAGATTCAGATTCAGATTGACAATAAACCATGCCAAATATTACACACTGGCCCTTTAACCTCCACACAAGATTTCAATGCCAGGGCCCGAAGAGACGTGAAAACCTGAATCAACACCAAAATAAAATATTCTGGAGGTGAAACAGTCCTTCAGAGCAAGGTTACAGAAACATACTGCTCTTGAGCTTAACTATGCCCTGATGTTTTAGCATTTCCACTCATAATATTGTTGGACAGGCAATTTATCAGCCTTCCTTTTATGTTTATTTTCATCTAGCCGAGGGAATTTGTCTCCATGTTCTGGTCTGAGTGCAAGGAACAGTGTTGAAAATACTCAAGCAGAATATCAAAAACAGTATACTCAGTTTGACGTGTGGCTTCAGGAATAGCTACACCAATTTTGGTCAGTCACAAACTGAGCAAGCACTGCTGGATAGATAATGGATAAAATCATATAAAGACATGTTGTTGCCCTTGTACAAACAACTGTTTCTGGTGAACCTTTGTGGTGAACTATTCTTCATATTAAAAGTGATTTGTGGTTACACTTGGAATACGGATCCAGCTGACGCCACCATTTGAAATGAACCCAAAGCTCCCAGCAGCCAGAGATACCATGCTCTGCTAATAATAATTAAATACAAACGACATTGACATCGCAGAGCAGACGACTGTGCACTCAATTACAGTCAGGTTGGAACCGAATAAACCAGATTAGACTTAAGTAGATTAGCCTTTACACTGCACAAGTACAACATTTCATGCAACACACTCATACATTTAATCTGTATTACCTTAAGCATGTGTGATGTCTCAGTTATCTCTATCATCTCTGTGATCGGACCATCTCCCTAGACTGCTGTTAGACGTGGGGAAATCAATTAGGAAACTTCATTTTTGCCTGGATTCACCCGATGGCCAGTCTGGTTAAGTAATATGCCGAAGTAACACACCGCTGACTGACATAGACACAATATTGTGACACACGCAGAAGTAGGCTTTGCATAATAGCTTCAGTGGTGAATAACTGAGCATACCTCGGCCTCTGCAGCACTGAGCTCAACAATTATTTTTCAAAATCTGTCTTCAGGTCACCAACCGTATAGAAGCACAACACTAAATTACTGAAGAACCTCTTTAAGATAAAATAGTCACGAGTTGTGCTTTTGAATCCTTGCATCTCCACAAATAAAAAGCATTACAGTCTTGTCCCATTGCACCAAAATTCTGGTTTGCCACACATGATAATATCAAAATGATCCTTAAAATTAGACGTCCCATTCTGCCCATGCTTGTTAGTTCTGGGTGATCCTGTCCCTCTACAACCCTTGTCTACACCCCAGGCAGACTGAGTCCAGACAGCCCTTGTATTAGGTCGAAAAGTTATTGTAACAGAATCAAAGGCGATCACCTAACCGCCAGCCAGGGTGTAGTTCTCCCAACTGGGTACTGTGGCAGCGCAGTAACGCAGTAAGCCAACTTCCGGGCCAAACCTGGTCTGCCATAGGGTGCCGGGTGGCCTGCTGACCTTTCTTTACATCACAATGAAAATAAATAAATTCACACTGAGAATTATTTTCTTGTACTTTGAATGTAAATAAGGTGCTTCAAAAAGGCATCAAAGTACAGCTTGTTCATCAAAACAAAGTGGCAGGGAGAATCTCCTGGTCCCCCCGACAGAGGCTGGCTAATAAGTTAAGTTAATATATCATTTAATTTGATAATACAGTGTTTCAAAGAAAGATGAATCATAGGAATTTTAATGTTTATTCATTTTATCTGAAGAAATATTATTAGTGTTTGTTTAATAACTAGCCCCTGGCATCCTATCATGAAGCGAAAGTAGCCCCCGGGCATAACAAGTTGAGTGTTCCTGCCCGTAAGGCTAAAGAAAGACTGTGTCAACCAGAGACTTCAGCCCAAGTTCAGGCCTCATGTCAGCAAACCTCCATCCTACTTGAGTGTCCCTGAGCAAAATAATAATGCTGTAACTGAACCAGCACTCTGGCCTCGCTGAGAAAACACACTTCCCGCTTTATTAAAATAACACTTACTCTGTGGTAATATAATATTTTTCATTCTGCAGTCCAAATGTTGTATATGACCACCACTGCTCCATGAACAATGTGCTCCATGCATGAGCCAAGGTCAGGATCAGTTCTGAGGAGGAGCCAGTGGAGGTCACTGTTGCGTGTCAGCTCACTGAGCCGTCTGTGTCATTTCAGGGCAGTTTGTCTCACCAACACAAACTGTGAGTATCAGCTGACCCTAGACTAACCTTTGTGGATCCAGATGTGAGTGTGTTTTGCGTGTGTGTGTGTGTGTGTGTGTATGTGATGAAAGGCGGGGATGTGTGCAGTTTCATCACTGCAGAACAGAGCAGCTTCCACTTGAGAAAGCACTGCAGCAACTCCTCACCTCACATCACATGCACATGCATTCAGAGAGAAACGGGGGGAGAGGAAGAGGGGTGGGCGGGGTGACGGAGGGAGGGTGGGACTTTTGGGGTAACAAACGCCCCCTCTTTTATACTGTAATATTCAATTAGGTCGGAGCGGAGAGGCAGGCAGGCATCAGCACGGGGACAAGTTGACGGCAACAAGGCGCAGTTCATTCATTTTTACACCAGCAGGCATGCTTCATGGAGACACCAGCACTCCTGCCGCCGTCTGGACACACACTTGTCTCACTTTCCTCAGCCTCTTTCTGAACTTTTCACGGCAATAACACTATGGACCCGCTATGGACGGACACCGGCGCTCCGGTACGGCATGCAAATACGTACTCTGACGTCGGCGATCATGTGGCTTTTGGCGTAGATCCTCCTTGTGATCGCCAATTTTTTCTTTCCTGTCGCCTGTTGTCTGCTCGGGTTATTGGACCGCCGTGAGAGTGTTCAAAACACATTTGGCTCGTTTGTGTGTTCAGCAGTCGCTTTTGGATTGTACCGCACTACCTGAGCATCGCGCCAAAACGGTGGGCAGGTAAGAAATGGATAAACTCTTCCTCTGTTTTTCTCACGGCTCTCGCCACACGGCTCCCCCCTCCTCAAAAGTCCCTCAAGTTAAAACTGCATGTAGTTGTTTTTTGTGCCTGTCTCTTGGCTTGCGCTGCCTTTGCGTGGCTCCCAAACACCCACACGCCTCTGTATAAATATTTTAACTTGTCTAGCCGCATGAACTTTGCCTGCCCCTGCCGTTTACACCTGCGTGCTGAGACAATGTGTCCGACAAGTTGTTAATTGGACGTTTTCTCCCCCGTGTTTAAGTTTCACTTTGATACGTTGTGACCGCGGTAGGTGAAGGCAGAGAGGAGAAACATCGTGTCTACTTTTCCTCCTCCCCGTGTCGACATAACCAGCAAAACATGGCCGTCCTTTGCCGACATGTTGTTACGTCGATGGCGAGAGGGGGAACATTTGGGGAGAGTGTTTTTCTGCGCCCCACTGTCACATCTCGGGCTGGCCGGTGGAAACGGCCGCGAAACTGCGCACCGCCGCCGGTGGAGCCGCTCGCATTCAGCCGTGCTGAGGTTTCACTGCAACTTTTGGAGTCCGACGTTGTTTATAGACTTTGATTTGTGCGACTCTTGTGATGTAGGCGTAACGTCCCCCTGGTGATGCCTCCTCCCCTCCGAGACCACAGCTCTCACACTGCATGCAGACACACAGACACGGTGCTGTAGCATAGGGGTTGACTTATATCCTGCCAGTGCAGTGGGCCTGCAACTGCTGTGAAAAGTCAGGCGTGGTTCTTTATATTCACAATATCAACTTTGGTAATGAACCCAGCGCCCCGGACTGTAGGCAGTGTGTGTGCCGCACTCCTCTGGAGTCAACACACTCTGCTTCAACCAGAGGAAAATGTGTCCTCAGTGCACCCAGTTAAACCCTGTCTAGGCATAGCTGCAGTTTGATTTATTTTATAGTGCTGTATCCTTCATATTGTCCTGCACTGCATGAGACAGCATTAGTGACTGAGGAGAAATATGAGCAGAGACAGATTGAGGATCATAGCATATGCCATGATTATAAACACGTGTACAGTGGAGCTGTAAGTGCCATAGGTCAAATGGGGAAATTCTGCTTGCTCTTAAAGGGCAATGCATACTTTTCTAGTTTATTCCAGCATAACAGTAATTTTCATTTCATGTCCTATAGGTTTATTACTGGGAGACAACGCCGCAAAGTTTCTTCAAAGTCACTGTAAACTCACTAACTTCCCAACAAGTAATGAGTTGCGTGTAAGACATAAGTGAACTCTGTTCAAGCCTTACATAATTTGTCTTTTCGCTTTTGGGGGATATGACAGAATTTGGGCAGCAGTACTCAACACTACCAAGAGACAATATTCAAGATTGGCATTGTACGGACACTGCCCATATTATGCGTCTTGGATATCGGCCATGACTTGACTCATCTGCATTTAATACAGTGTATTTGCAATATTATTTTGAAATTAATTCAGTTTCCTCTATTTGTTACATTCGTTTACTCACAGAAGGCTGCCGACACAGTTCTTGGTGACACCGCAATCCCTGTTCTCACACTACATTACAGTTCCCTTCAGCGAGCTTTATTAATTTAAGATTTTGGATAAAAGACGTATTGGTACATGCCTTAAAATGAGGTGGTGCAAGAGGAAAAGTTGTATCTCTACAAACTACCATACGTCTAGCATTTATGGGCCAGTAATTGTGTTTTATTCTGTATTCTGCCTGTACATAATATGGGTTTATTTTAGTCCATAAGTATTGGGGATGATGACGATAAAAATGAAATTGATGAGCAAGTAAAAAGACAGTTCCAGGAACAGAGACGCTCTGGCTCCCTTTTCCATTTACAATTAAATATTGACTCTGACAGCACGTAGGTTTGGTTGAAATAGCATTTCATATCTTACATATTGCCTGCTGTGATCAACAGTCCCTGACACAGATTCACAATGCTATAATTCAGTGCACCTGTTGACAAGTATACAGTCTCAGACCTCTGACAGGTCAACACACTCAGTCCCTACAGGTGGCCCAATTAATTGAAAAGCATTTAGTGTCTGTTATGGATGCTGCTTTTCTGAGTAAAGCTGTCACCCAGTCTGCACTTGCATTCTTACTGCGAGTCTGATGAAACATCTTGTTCATTAGACGACATTCCCCTCATACTGGGATGACCTACTATGTTGTATTTCTAAACATTCCTTGATCAGCAGCCCAACGGAGCTCAATCCGTAAAAGATGTAAGTGGTTTTGATCACAGCGCAGTTAGCCCCCCCGTCATACCCGTTACCAGCAATTCCTCTGGGTATAAACTTGGCTTCGCTCACTAAGCCATGCACTCTTGCTCTTTCCATGTGAGTAGTAATGTGGCTCATGTTTGTTCTTCACATGGTTTCCACGTGTGATCTGCCAAATCACAGATAATGTTATATAATTCACAATGACAACTGGCTCGTTTTTATTGGTGGCTGAAAAATCAAAGGGTTTCTGTTGATAAAAGTGAACCGACACATTTTAAATTACACACAGTTGCTCAGCGTATTGTGTAGCCAAGCTTTTTTTTGCAGAACAACGTGGGGAATTCAGCCAAAACTAGGCATTTAAGGTGAATTATGAATGATTTTCTTGCTTGCCCAGACAAATTGACTGTTACCAAATCAGTGTACTAGAATGAAGTGGTGAATATAAAGGCTGACAATTAAAAATCCCTGTTTTTGTCCAGTGTTGGGCATAAAGGACATCACTGAATTGTTTTTTGATGGTGCAAGATTAAGGCTGTTGTTAAATATTTTTGGGGGGAAATTGTTATTCTCAGTATTGCACAGGGGATTAGAGAAATGCACAGATGTCACTACCTTGTTGTCCATAACCTCAGTGATTGTCCCATCATCACTACGCTGTGACAGCAGTAAAGAGAGACAGAGAGCGTTTTAGTAAGGAGGGATTTTCTGAGCAGCCTAAAATCATTTGGTTTGTTTACAGTAAGGAGTTTGGCAGCTATTATATTTCAAGTGAAACGGCATAAAAAATAAATCTACTCTCACTGAATCGCCTCTTCTTCCAGTCTTGCTCAACCATGCAGTGTTTCTCAGTGTACTGTGACCTCTTAGAATGTCACAGCCAAAACATCCAGCTGTGAGGTGATCTGCTCCGTTTGTTCCTAGAGGCGTTTATTCGTTTACTGTAGTCAGATGGTGGAAAATGAACAAGACTCAGTCTGTTACATTCATTTAAATAGAAACCATTGGTGTGGTCTGACAGCGAAGAGAGTGCACCACAGTCAAATATCATTTGTATAAATGACGTGTGAGATCTGATTGTTGGCGGTCGTCTTGCCTCCAGATGTTGCATGTGTCAATCATGGCAGCAATTGAAATTGTCTGACGCATTGTCTCACTGCTAACGGGAACTAACCTGGAGCAGGAGATTGACAGCAAAACAATGAGAAAGTATGTTTGTTTTTGATAAATTAAAGGGGGCAGGTAGCTCTGTTTAAATACTGCTGTCCTTTACTTGCAGTCAACTTCAAAGTCAATATGTGTCTAGAAATCAAACAATTTGCTGTAGTGTAGTAAAATTACTTTGATTATTCTAATTATTCATGCAAAGTGTCATATATAGCCTAAGTGATGATAGCTGTGTACTTTCCCAATTATAGTGATAATGACAAACTGCTGGTAAGTCGCATTTGACAGTTAAAGCTGAAGATATTAAATATCATCTAAATTGATCCTGTTGACAGCCGTCAGTCTTGCCATGAGCTGCTGAGCTAATGTTATGTTAGCTTAAGTTACAGTTTCAAAGACTGACAAGACAAGCTGCTGCTCCGTACTAAATGTCCAAAGATCTCAATCAAAGTAGGGATGTTCCTAAGGACTAATTTCACTGACATTTAAACGGAAGTTTAAAATTAGACTAGTCGACTAGTGTAAAAGTAAGAAAACAACTTAATCTATTCAGTTAAACATTTTCCGAAGAAATATTTCATATATTTTTAGAGCCATTTAAAATCGTAAATCACATCTTTCAATAACAGCTATAGTGCGTAACTTCTGTCGCCTCCCAGCGGATAATGCGTTATTACAACTAATAAGCCGGCGGCACTTCCATGTACACAGAGTAACACTCACCGGTCGCCACACACCGTATACACAGAGTAACACTCAACAGTCGCCACACACCGTGTACACAGAGCAACAGTCGCCACACACCGTGTACACAGAGCAACACTCGCTTCACACCGTGTACACAATGCTACACAACACGGTGAACACCAGGCTGCTAACATTACATTACATTCATAGCACCATTTCCAAGAAAATAAGTACTAGGTCCAGTACATGTAACAGCAACACATACTACTCATAATATAATTATAAACGAAGTCACTTACTTATCCAACAGCAGCAAGGCAACATCCGTGTCTGCCCTCAGCCCAATTTCTTCCTTCAGGGCTCTCCACCGAGGAAAAGCGACGCCAATACAAATCCTTGTTTGCCTTCTCCGTCGGTCACTTTCCTTCTTTGCTAATAGACCTTCAGCCAAACGTCCAGGCTTTTTTCTTTCTACCATACGTAATGACCATTGCAAATTATATGACAACTCACTGAATATAAGTTAATAAATAACATTTATTGAAAACAGTATTCTTTAGGGCAATAAATCCTTTGGAAATGTGCCTGATTATTACAACCACATTTTCATTTGGTGAATGCAGTCGCATAAAATAATAATCATTTTAATTATAAGTTGTACTAGTATTTTTGGTGCCAACAACCAAGGGAAGCAACGTCTAGTCAACTAGTCTACTAATCATGCACATCCCCACATTAAAGTGATTGAAATGTTAATGTGATTTACAGCTGAAGGATTCCAATTATTGTCTTTCATCAGCTAGCATTAGCAGTAGAACACTGACCAACAACTAGCTCCATAATGACATGCTGCTAACGCTATTCTAACCATTGTTTGTAGCAGCTAAAAACAAGTGCAGGTGTACATGTTTACAATGCAGCTTTCCCTGGTCCCTTTCCCTGGTTTCCCTAGTAGCAGCCAGTAGTACATTTTATAGTTTTCATAACTCACAAAATAAGTGTTACAGGTTGTTAAATCTAAAGAATCTAAGGCATGCTAATGACATTGATCCTGCCATTGATTTATATAGGGACAGTTTGGCACAAAGAGGTTTTAACAACAGGACATTTTATGTTTTAAAGGGATCATAGTTTAAGTGGCACACCCTTGCTCAAACTGGCTGCTGATAATGGGTTTGTGGTTGATTTTATAGGAGTATATTACAGTGAACTATATTTCCTGTTTTGTTCTTTCACTACTTGTTTAGGCTTTGCTGACCAAAGTACCATATGCTGCATGTGAGACTAAATGTACTGGTCCTGTATTTTTGTGTTTGTCTTTAGATCAGACCTCTTTCTTACATGATGTGCGGTTGTTATTTTTAGTGCCAGCTGACCTGCGGTGGGTTTCAACACGTTTTTGTTTTTCACATTCATCAGGAACATCTAGCATTTCCTGCCCGCACATCACACTTCCATGTCTAATTCCGAGCCATATAATAGCTGTCCATTCTCTTGGTGGAACACTGGAGTGAGTCATCACGGGTTGGAGGACGGAGGGTTGTTGTCATCACGGCCTGTCGTGCTCAGCTTGGCTCTGTGATGACATCACCAACATCTACGCTGTGCTTTTGTTCCAGTGTTTTCGGCTCAGGTCCTCTCTCCGCTGTGCCTCCGCCGGCTCCTCAGACGTGTTGTTAGGTGACTAAGGCAACCACAGAGATGAGCTCATCACCTGTAGGTGGGGCTGAGCGGGAGCGTGATGGAGGGAAGGAGACAATTAGAGAGGCAGAGCTGAGGGGTTACGTAGGGACAGGAGGAGAGGGAGCGTGAAATCAACACTGTATGAGAGACTGTGTGTGATGTCTGAGAGAGACAGAGTGATACAGAGGAAGAGACAATTGAGTGACACCGCATGAGGGTGACAAGGGAGGAAGACAGAAGTGAGAAGCCGGTTGAGACTAAAGACCTGACCTGTAAAAGCAATTTTCCATGTTGGTGTCATGTCAGTTTCTGGTGTAAAAGGCTTTGATTTGCTAGCTCATGTCATAGCTGGATTCCTGGAAATATTCAGCTGCAGCATTAGCAGAAACCAAAGCAGCAACATTTCTAGGTAAAGCACACAAAAGGTCACAATGCTCCTACATATGATGGTTTTGTGTGTGCACTAAGGCAGTCCCCTGCTCTGGTGCTCTGCTGGAGACAACGTTGCCCGTCTGTGCCCATGCAATTCTTAACAGAAAACTGCAGTAGAATATAAAGAATTTAAGTTACACCTGTGGTCCGAAATCCAACCGAACTAGAGGTGTCGCAAAGAAAACTGGCAACACCGAGAGCCAGAGTGACAAAGAAAAGAAAGACGACACGAGAGACAGGATGTCTAAGTGGTGTGAATGAGAAATAAGAGACAGTCTAGCAGTGAGAGACTGCAAGATAAATGTGTGTGTGGGAGAAAGAGCAGGTACACCGGACCCCACCATTAGTATCCGCAGTCGGTCATTTCATAAGCGGTGTGTTTTATTAAAGACCTGCTTCATTGCTGCATTGATTATTATTTAAGTCTGTGGGTGCAAAGCAGTTTGTACAGCGGTGTGCTTCTACACGTGTAAACATGTATTAAATTCCCCTGTGTATATATCACCCAGCAGTCTTTGCCACTGCAGTCTTTTAAAACTCGAAAATGCATCTGACTGTGGTTGACAAATTAAACCCTCAAAAATTAAATTCTGAACCTAACCACCACTCCATGCAACTGTCAAAAAAGTTCACACCCTTGCACACAGTTGGTGTCTGTATGTCATGTATGTCGTTCATGCCCGTGTGAGCATGTGTGTGGACTGTGGAGTAGCTCCCCGTCTCCCATCCGACTGTGTCCTCCAAAATTCAAGTTTGGAAAAAAAGAGACAGAGTGGGGGGAGAGGAGAAAGGGAGAGCTTACTAAAAGGCCTTCTGCACTGCACCACGTCAGCCGCTGGCAGAGCACAGGCACACCCCTCCTGCCAGCGTGAGCCCAATGAGGAGAGGCTGGAGACAATTCCCAAGCCACACCCACTGCAGGGAAGGCAGAGATTGACAGGTTGGAAATCTGGCAGCACAGGAGCACTAAATGCTCGCTGAGACTCTTATAAACAAAACAAAGGACTCCAAAGTCTCCAGGCTTCCACATTTGGACTCGAGACAGAAATATTCCCCCTCTCATGCGTGCGCACACAGGCAAAGGATGCATTGTGTACGTTAATATTCATAATTAACCTATACATTACATCATGTTGCATTTGCGGTGATTACACTCTATTTACCATCGGAGTGAAGTTATCTAGATCCCCTTCTACATCCCTTGTCATTGTTGACCTAATTTGGAGGCTGCTGGTTGGGTGCAAGATGACCCTTGCCCTACTCTACGTGTGTGCTAGTGCATTCACTGTAACTAAACCCTGCCCAAAACAAAAAAATTAAAAACAAATTCAATAGCATTTTTAGCAGTGGTTTAAGCTCTTAAAAGTTGACATTGTGGAGAACAAGGTTTCCGTGGGAGAGTAATGTGGTGTTATCAGTGTGACTAGCTGTCTGTGCATAAGGCCATTAGGGAGAGTGAAAGAGAGGAGCATAGAGCTGGACAGGGGGAGCACAAAAAGGACAGCAAAATCAAGTCAAGGGGGCCCATTATCATGGAAGCTAAATAAAACTGTTTGAGAGGGATGGTTAACCCATGTATTATTCTGTTTGCTGTAATGAAACTCTGCCCTGCACCCCATCTGCTTTTCATTTCCACTCGCAGCCGTAGGATCAAGTGAATGCTCGCTGACGCGTTGGCCTTCGTCATTGGGGTCACTTTGTGAGTTTATATGGGGTTGCAGCAACAAACTGAATTGAGAGAGCTTTACATGTTCCGTGACAGCGTGTGCGTTGGATACATATCAGTTCCTGATGTTCAGCAGGCAGCAAAATCTGAGCCATAATTTGACTCTCATGTTTGCTAAAAACGTAGTTACATTGCTTATTCCGAGTCTTTTGTCTGAGTTAGATTTTGAAATCCATTCAGATGATGATGTACTTCCTGATGTTTTACGTGTGCACTGGCTTCCACAAGATCGTTCTGACATACTAATAACGTAAACTACTTGTTGTCGTGTACAGACTACATGGTGTAAACCTTACCGCCGTGCAGAAAAAGTGAAGTTGAGCTGGATTTTCAACATCGCTGCTGTGGTGACACTGATTGACCTCTGCTGGGTTTCTGCTTCTGGATACCAGCACACACTCACGCATGCTTTCTGTTGGTTACAGTGTTACCATAGTAACACAACCATCAGCAGCAGAGTGGGTGACACTTGGATATTTTTATAGCTTGCCCTTTGTGTGTGTGACGGTGCTCCTGTGTGTGTTCAGTGAGGAGACAGGTCTGCCAATGTGAGACTAGTGTCTGTGTTCAATGTTACGTGGACCAGAATAAACGGAAGACTGGATTTTTGATCCTGTGCACTTCAGTCTGCTGGACAGTATCTCCATCATGCTGTATATAGGCCACTGTGTTTCTTACAGTGGTTGTAGATTAAATAAGGTCACAGCAGTGATGATGACCAGTCTGACTTTCTGGTACTTCAAAGAGAAAGTGTGGCGGCTGGTCACAAAAGCTGATGTGTGTGTGTGTGATATTGCAAAAGTAGCCCCTGCATCTTTAAGTAGATTAGATATAATACTGAAGAGGAAAAAGTGCTGATGTAAGAAAGTGAAAGTGTGCAATATACACAATCTACAGGAAAAAATGCTGATGGGACCAAATGTAGTTAGAATTGAAAGAGCATGTAGTAGTGAAATCCGCTTTGTCACTGTGATACCAGCGTATATATGTCAGCCAGAAATTAACCAGGAGTTGCAGTTACTGAAGTTTTAAATTTAGAATCATTGCTGCCATTAGTTTCTCAACGGTAAAAAAAAAAAGTCCTGCTCAGTACATATCTTGGTCACAGATCCTTAAAAGGATAGTTCAGATTTTATAAAGTAGGATTCATTGTATAAGGCATTTATCCATAGTTAGTGTACTACCTACAGTAGATGGTGGTCAGCACGTCCCCAGTTTGGAGAAGCAGGCAGGAGTACTGTCGTAGAAACTAAGCAATGTATTGCTGTGGACAGGGTCAGTAGCAGAACGTATTTTAGCCACCTTGAAAAGTTCTGAATAAATAATCAATAACAGTTTAAGTTTACGCTACATTCCTTGCCGCAGACGGCTCTTTCCAATATAGGGAGGAGCTTCAGTCTCCCATCTACGCTCGCATCAAAGCCACTGGACTCCTTTGACAAAAACAGTGATTTTACCTTGCTGTACAGTGAACACAGGAGCTGCTGGTGTGTCGCTGCCTCAATCACTTTGTTTGTGTTGTTGTGGGACTTTGGTGAATCCAAACTAACGCTTTTAAACGTCATAGTCAAACAATGACATAACTAACTTACAGAGGCAGCAACTCCTGTGTGTTCAGTGATGTTAAATTACTGTTTTTCTCAATGGAGTCTGGATTTGAAGAGAGTGATGTAACAGCCTCAGTTTCCCTTCATAAATCGCTGTCTGACAGTAAGGTAAAGCCATGAAAATATTCTGAATATAGTGTTTTCTTGAACTGATGCTGTTTTTTTGTTTGGGTTGGAATTTTTTAGGTGGCTAAAATATGTTTTGCTGCTTACCCCTCCACAGCAGTACATTGCTTACCTTCGTGGTAGTACTCCTGCCTGCTTCTCCGAACTAGGGGCTTGCTGACTGACATCTATTGTATATGATACACTGACTGTGGATACGGATGTCATACAACCCTAGTTCAAAAAATCAGAACTATCCCTTTAATTATCTATATTTAATGGAGTAGTTTTCGGAAATACACTTCTGTACTTTAAGTTTTGTTCATGTTATGTATGAATGGAAAAATAATGAAAACCATCCTATATTCCATTAGCTTTTTTTCTTTACCACTCATTATCAGCATTGGCCTCAGAAATCCATTATAGGATGGGGTCCAGTGACAAAACAGAAATTACCATCATTTATCCACGTTTAGTCTTTATCCTAACCCAGCAAAAGTAGTGCTGCTCTGTTGCTATGCAGAACATACCAAGCACTCAAACACAGTGCAGCACTGCTTTGCTCTAGAGGAGCCGCGTGATGAGATTTAAATCAATTCTGCGACGGTCCGAAATTCTGCCTCTCCCACCCCTGCTGGGACACGTTGTATTAATGGTGGTGGTGGAAGTGGTGGTGGTGCTTCTCATCACCCACACAATTCAGACACACACACACACACACACACACACTGTCCTCCTCACTGCAGTGGCTGACTTGTGGACTAAGCAGTCAGGAGGGAAAACACACTCGAATCAGAGAGCGAGAGGGAGAGAGAAACACACCCCATACAGCAATGCCCAAAAAGCAGTGAGTGCATGCCCTCTGTGTAATATGGGTTTGTTACTTATGAAGTTAGGTGTGTGATAAAGCTACAAAGTTTAAGGTAATGGAACAGAAAAGTCAAGTCACTGTTGCAGTCAGTGTTTTCTGTGCTGCTTTCTTGTCTTGTTGTGCTTGTTATTGAAGAGCCTTGGTGTTACAGCTTGTTTGTACTTCATGCATGGCTTCAAGTGCAAGAGCTGCAAAGGTTACCATCCATATGCCTTTGTGTTTGTGTTGACTGCATGCCTGAGAACTCTGGCACTCAATTGGCTGCGTGTGTATTTCAGGCAGTGCATAGCCTTGCAAGAGACTCAAGTGCACCTGATCAGTCTGGCTGCATTATATAATTTTGTATTTGCTTTGTGTTGTATCAGCAGTGTGCACTTGTTGAATGGCATTTTTTCATGAAGCAGGGCTAGTCAAAACACTCTTTCTACTGCCACACCAAATTCCGCTCTCAGATTTAACACTTCAGAGTTTCTTTAAGTATTCATCAGTGTCTGAAATCCACATGAATGTTTTTCACATCGACATCAGTTGGATCCATCGCGCAGCATTTTTATATGTCTCTTTTAAAGTTGGTTTGTGTTGGAGTGGTGAAGAACATTTTATTAAAACAAAATGATGACCACTGTGTTAACTGCATGCACAATTAATCAGAGCACACAAGGCTAAATTAGGGTAAGATGGGGCAAAACGCCCCCCTTAAGAGCAAAGTCAATTTACTGTAAAATTAAAACATTTGGATATGAGTTCATCATGATGTTGCATAAACCAATACACTGTTGGGAGAAATAAATTGGTAGAGTAGCCAGTTTTGTTGTAATAGCACAAAAATTTAAATCTTATTAAGGGGCCCCTTATTGGGGCACCCCAGGGTCATCTCCAGCCATTTTCTAGCATTTACAAGGCTATTTTTTTAACAATGTCTGGCACAGTGCTAACTCCACACGAGGGCTACATCATCATTTTTAACTGAATATTCTCTGGTCCAGCTCAGCAGAAAAAAACACTGTAACACAAACTCCTTCATGTTAGTGTGTTCACCCCAGAGCCTGTTTGTTACCGGCACTGACAACATTATCTTCACTTCACCTGTTAAACTGACTTCAGCAGTTAAGATAAAAGACACTTGACTGTCCTGCTGTTATAAACGTACAGACCTGTGAATTAACCACGGACACTTGCCTTGCTCATGGACTCAAGGTGGTGTGACACTGTAGAATTAAAGGGAAATTTCGGTTTATTTCAACCCGTCTCCTATCGTCCTAAATTTGTTTCAAGTCACTAGTGACATAGAAATAATAGTTAGCATGTTAGCCGTTAGCCTAGATACAGCCGTAGCGTCAGACCTGTTAAAACGTAATTGAACGGGCATCC
>NC_065511.1:14790256-14923568 GCF_006386435.1 Epinephelus moara | reverse complement strand
GTCTTTGTGGAGAAAAAGCTTGTTTAGTGGACTAACTTTGCACTTGAAAGGATGCCCGTTCAATTACGTTTTAACAGGTCTGACGCTACGGCTGTATCTAGGCTAACGGCTAACATGCTAACTATTATTTCTATGTCACTAGTGACTTGAAACAAATTTAGGACGATAGGAGACGGGTTGAAATAAACCGAAATTTCCCTTTAATACAAGAGAAACACAGGAACGGATATGTGGCATGAGTTTTTTTTGTTTGTTTGTTTGTTTTTAATTTAATTTTATATACTTTATTACGATATTGTAGGTTAGACTATTGGTGCTTTTACAAAATACACAATGAGATTTTTGATAATCATCAGTAACATGGATATAATGACTAAAGGACAATTCATAGTTTACATGTGTCCACAAGGCCCCATGAGGTCTCTCTGCAGTCCATGTGATGTCAGTGTCGTCATCCGTCCATGTGAGGGTCTGCGCTGACTTCTGTGTTCAGCCCAAAGTTTGTGACTGTGTAGACTGTAGGAGTGTAAATCACCAGTTTCATCACAACACAATATTATATATTGATTCTTTGGACAACAATATGATATTACAAAGATTCATTACAAAGTTGCCATTCGATTTTCGATTTGATACAATTCAGGGGTCTGCAATCGATATTAGGCGATACTAAATGCCCATTTAACAGAGTCTGTTACAGAACAAGCTGCCACCCCTTTCTTTTTTACTTTTGGCCATAAAACTCACAAACAACACATAAATGACAAGTACAGTAAAGTTCACTTTAAACTGACTCCACTAACACAAATAAAACTGCAAACGGAATAAGTTAACCTTCAGGGCATTCTGTCATAAAGTCCTTACTGTAAGAAATCTTTTCATTTGAACTCAAACAATCATCTTTTTCATAAATCTGGCTTAAAGCCCTGAAGGCAAACTTCTCCAAACAGCCATAAAACACAGATTAACAACAAGATCGTTCAACAGAAGTACAACATTCAGCTCAGTAGAAGTAGCTAAATCAAAGAAGTTAACTACAGTGCTTGCTAAGTGGGTGGCAACTGTGTGCACAAGGCAACATCATGAAAGACTCCGGTGTATGGGACGTCCTCACTTTGCCATGTTGTGACCAATCATATTCCTTACTGCCGCGGGGAATAATAGTGTCAGGCATACAGTATCTGTATGGATCAGAGAAGGCAACTAAACTGGAACTCCTGAAAAGTGCAAATGCTGTCACATTAATCGGCGATCATTGGACGTCAGTGCGTAATGAACATTATCTCAGAGTGCTCCTTTGAAGTTCTAAAAGTGAAGATCATTAAGTAAATTCATTTGTTTCCCAATCAGGATGCTCTAGTATGAATTGCTTTGCCATGTTAATATGGACTTCAAAACTCTATTGAAATGTGCAATAATGATATTTAAAACATGCAATAAAAAAATGTGATTTTTCGCGATTAACTATGGAAATTCAACAATTGGCCATGTTTAAAAAAATTCAACAGCCCTTTAAAATATTGTTATATATTACCCAGCTCCGAGTGAAACACTGCTCATATTTGCTTCCCTTTCACGTCACTGAAAATAGAGCTGCAACCTTTTACCTTAACATCTGAACTGCAGTTACCATAGTGATCCATAAGAGAAGTTCTTTCCCAATAATAACATCATTACAAACTTCAATCATGACCAGTTTATTCAGGGACAGGTTGGCACAGGGCCATCTGGTTCAGATCGATGTGTTCTAACAGTGGATATCTACAACAGAAGGCCACAATGCCTTTCCAAAATTCCAGTTTTTGGAAGCATAGCCTGAGTTATATTTTTCCCCTTACTACACTTTGAGATTACATCAATGAGGCACAGAAATAGGAGCTGAGTGGAGGGTGCTGCTGTGACTCATCTGTTCAGTGTCATTTTCTTCTCACTGCTGTTTGGATAGATATCCTTCCTATTGCACCACTATATTTCTGTTGTATTAGATCATCTGTCTGTCTTCATACATTAGACAGGCTCAGTGGTACGGAGGATTTGTATTGATTTCCCTCGTGTTTCTCTCCAGTATGTATGCCAGTGTGTAGCCTAAACTGATTACTGCCAGGGCTGATAAATGTATCTGCTGCCTGGCAGCATTAAAGGTAACTCCTTCAGAGAGATGGCTCGACTAATATAATGCACCAGTCAGACAGACAGCCAGACAACTGGCAAGTACAGAGAGACGGGCAGGCAAGGGGCTGCCAGGCTGGGTATTCATACAAGTTTAATGAGCATCCAGACAGTAGGGAGTTTGTGGCTTCAGCACGGAGCTCGCTCTGCACACAGACGCTAACTGGCTGACTAGGTTAGACACACTAACGAAAAGGTGGGAGACTGACTGTCTGACCCGGGTTATGAAAGCAGCCGAGTTTGAGTGCAATTATTTTTTTGTACTGGATATAAAGTGAAAATAATTATGTGAAAGGCTCAGATGGCTGACTGAAACATTAGTGTTAGCACATTTCTTTCAGCTCCACAGCTGAGATGTTTACAGTCAGACAAACAGCTCAGAAAATAAAATTCGTCTCTCAGGGAAGACGAATGATTATTTTCTAGACTGGAGCCCATTAGTAACGTTATTATGAAAGTATTATACAAGTTATTTTGATAAAGTTAATGACTGTCAAATAGACTTCTACATTGCCCTGCTTACTAATCACACTGTACCAATTATCTTTTCCATGATAGCATTCAGTGCTCCCAAGTAGTCAGTGAAGGCAGCAGTAGAGCGGCCCCTGGCCTGCTGCCGCTCTCCTGATAGAGCAAAGAGAGGAAGAGGATTCTGGTGCCAGTGTATCGTCAGTGTTCAGCACTCTTTACACAGGCTTTCCTCTTTGTTTGAGACAGTCAGCTCACACAAGTTAAATTTGACCGCAACATCTCAAACGGCGGAGCTGCCCGTGTGTGTATATTGTGTAAGATAATGTTCCCTTTTTTTCTGAGGCAGCTTCTGCTCAAAATTTGTCATGTTGTGAATTTCTGTAAATGACTCAATAGGCACTTATTTAATATGCAAACTGGCGTCTGATGTCAGATAGTCACTTGTAGCACATTTTTGAGAAGCCCCAGGCAGCATTTATGAGTTGACAACAGTGACATTGTTAAGCTATAGAGCAGTTGTTTCCTGCTTACTAATATAGACGTTGCATAAATGGAGCTGCTCATCCTCTCTCCCTGCGTTTGTGTGGGTTCAACACACCAGTAGGAGGTAAAAACAGTCCGGCTACCAGCTTTCTCTCTTCCGTTGTGCTCACAGTCAGATCCTCATCCAGCCACTGCGCTGTCACCCATCAGCACACACGTAAAGTGTTGAGGCTGTGTCAGCAGCGAGGCAGTAGAAGTTCAGCAGGTCGGATAAAGTGGCACTTCAGATGCAGCTGACAGATGCATCCCGAGCTCCCCCTCACCAGATGTTGGCTACATTGCTGGGTTTTGGGCGGACTTTGAGGGACAGAGTGATAGTAAGTGGAGGACTGAGCATGTACACTGCGGTGTTTACAACATGCATGTTCCGAAAACAGGGTTGGCAGGATAATTAGGATGCCTGTAACCTTTTCTGCCACTGGACTTAAAGTGTCTATGTGCTGTTCATGACTAGCTGCTATTATTTTTCTCCGTCTGACTGTTCCTTGACCCCCCCCATCGACTTGAGTGAAGCTGTAGAAACCTCACAAATGCACCACAGCATCATCATCTTCATTCTCATGCCTGTCAGCTATTTCTGCTAGATTTCTGTTTCCCTGAGTATTTTTTTTTCTGTCTCTAAAAACACCAAACACAGGTGTTCTGGTCATCCCCGAACATACAGTGTCTGTCAGTGACACGGATGTAGCAGCTACTTGACTACAGCTCTACGTCCACGGTTGCTATAGCGACACCATGGCAATGAGTCTGCATTCTAATGATGCCTCAGTGGGTTGTATGAGGAGTTGAGATATCTCGGGACAATGAGTCGACTGGCGAAACGACAGCCTTCGAGCCTTGAAGGGTACAGTGCAGTGTGATTAATGCGCAGCTGGTGAAGAGGCCCAAATTAAGCATGTGACACTTTGGCGGGACTACAAAGTACAGTTGGAACCTGCTGAGCTGGCAGAAGATCCTAAAGCAGTGATACTCAACTTGCTAACGACGTCTGCTGACCATTTTCTAATTCACAATGTCAATAAATTGATTCACGCTGGGAATTTTTTCCCGTACTTTGAATGTAAATAAGCTGCTAGAGTGCATAAAAAGCATCTAAATAGAGTTTATCTATCAAAAAAAAAAGTGCCAGGGAAGGATCCCCCCTATAGCGGAGGTCCGGGCTGAGCCCTGAATGTCCTCATGCGACTGAATTTGCCTCTTAGCAAAGATGAGTGAGGACAGCAAACATCAAAAGGCTAGAACAGGCAATTCATTTATTATATAAACAGATAGATTTTATTAATGTTTGTGTATTAACTGGCCCCTGACCCTCTGTCATTCTGCAAAAGTGGCCCCCAGGCAACACAAGTTGAGTATCCCTGCCCTGAAGTCTTACTTTTTTCATATTTACTGTTACCCCACCCTTTTGCAGTGTAACTGTACAGGTTTAAATATGATCACAGGGTGGGGTTAAACCTATTTCTTCTGTCAATTTTTACCCATAAGCGTCACATATTTAGGTAGTGTTGCATACAGGAGATTTTAATTTGGGGGAGGACTTTCCCTTGTGCTGTGTGCTGACTTGGTTTTATGGAGCCTCATTACGTCTTGATAGAGGAGCACCACTGCTGCATCGACTCATTTGATTTTTACTCATGTGAATATGAAGCTTCTGCATGAGGCCTCCAGAATATCAATAGACTTTTCCAGCCAGATAAGCTCCTCTCTCTCCGCTCATTACAATATTACCCTAGGAAAGTTTCCTCTGCTCACTCTCCCTCAGCTTCTCTTAACTGCCTCTCCTTCGCGGAGGTGTCATCTCAACAGAACCCAAATAAAAGCTGCTGTCGGCTTTTTAAGATATGTATCTGAAGCTGCTTTGTCTCTGCTTTCTCACTGTGTTCACACTCTGCGGCACAATCTGATTTATGATTAGTCAATATTTCTCAGGACAACTTGTCTCACTGACAGCTGTAGACCTGTCAGCTGCATATATTTGCATACCAGCTACGCTATCAAACCACGGCTATCAAAGTGTGATGATAAATGTTTTTACTCTACATAAATAGACACTAGAAAATCCTTTTTGTAAAACTTGCCCAAGCTGGTCCGTGAAGGTATTATGTTTTCGTTTTTCAGTCTGCGTCACCACCTGAACTCTTCTAGTCTTTGCCAAGTGACTGTAATTAAAGCAGGTATGTGTTTGAGGCGGCCAAAGTTCATGGTCGGTTCATGGTCTCAAAGATTATTGCTCATGTTGTTGCCATGATTATACAACTGCTTGTTTTAATGTATCAGAAAAACTGTGCCAATATTTATTTCAGCAACTTGCTTACTAATCAGTGAATAGTTAACCCTAATTTATCATAGACATATGCAGTTGTTTTTTCATCACCACATGAGAGGGGAAAAAAACAAGACATTAATAGACATTCTCAAGGTGGCACTCCAGAACATTTTCCAGTGTTGGCAGTTTTGCAGAAAATGTAAATGTAGCAGAAATCACACAACACAGAAAATACAAGAGCCGGTATCCTAGGGCTTCCATTATCGATTAGCCTGACGATTATTTTGACAGTTAATCTGAGGAGTCTGCAAAATGTCAGAAAAAGGAGCCAGAACGCGAGCTGATATATTCACACTGCTTAATTTGTCCAGCCAACAGTCCAAAAGCCAAAGATACTCAGTTTACTGTTATAGAACACCAAGAAACATGCAAATATTCACATTTGAGAAGCAGGGACCAGAGTATTCCTGGCATTTTTGCTTAAAATGTGACTTATGCAGATATCAAAGTTGTTGGCTTTTTTAAAAAAAATATCAACCAAGCATTTCAGCTCTACATTGCATTAACAGTAACTTATGTATTGTCTCTTCTCCAACACGTCTGCCACTTCCTCCTCAAGGTTTCATGATTCATTTGAAAATGTGTCATATAGTCTGAGATAACAACACTTTGCGTAAAGTTGTGGGGTTGTATGTGTCTGGATTTCTCAACACACCACTCCCTCCCTCCATCAGCATGAAACAACAAATACTCATTAAGTGAGGTAGTGCTTCTTCAGACCTCCAGTGTCCAGTGATTGCTCCTCAGCCCACTGCAATTAGTTTGTTGTAAAAGGCGTTGGCTTCTCTTTTCTTTGCAGCACCAGTGTTGTACTGGTGAGGCGATCAACAACCTGTAGTCCATCTGTTTGTTTGTCAGCTTCCTTTGACCTTCTTCACTATGAGCCATTCTTGCCAGCCGGCTGACTGTTTTGACTCCTCTACCATTTTTGGGTTGTGGCTCGCTGCAGATCCACACGGGACACCGCTGAGCTTAAATAACGCAGCATGTTGCCTTTCTTGACACGCTCAAACCAGCCTGTTTGTTGCCTGATGCAACGCTTACTCAGAGGCACAAAAGGTGTTTCCTCTCCCATATTTAATTTTTGTTCACTCTCCCTTATGTATAAGCCAATAACTCAGTTGTCTCAAACGTTTTTACAACAAATTCATTCTCATAAAGTTGATATATGCGGTGAAAGTGATATTTGCTCCATCTTAATTTCTGAAGCTTGTATTGATTGTTCATGTCAGTCCAGATGAAATCTATAATACCTCACCAATGTCCTTGACATTTTTGCTTCCTAATTGCACTGAAGACATATGCTGCATCTCTGCTGCATGGTATGGCACGGCTTTACTCAGTGTGATTAGCTCTTTTTTTGGTTTTCAGTTAGCAGAAGTTGTGGATAGTATCTGGTGCCTTGTGTTTTTTTGGTACCACCTCAATCGAGGTTCCAAGCGAGCTGAGTTGATAGTAGAAGGTGGAGTTAAAATACTGCAGATCCTTGATTGCTGCCACAAGTGTGACACGGACATCCTGCACAAACCCGCCATTTTTAAATGGCCAAGCTATGGTCCATAGAGGTCTCTAGTGATGACCTTTGTCTGCGGGCTGAGGTGAAAGTTAGTGTCACCCTGGTTCCCTCGTCAAAAAGCCAATGGGATTTTTCCTATGGTTTTTGGATTATTGCAGAAAATAAGCTCTGTGGTAAGCAGACATGATACTGACATTTCGTTTTGTTCATCAAGATAATCTTAACAAATGAAAACCACTTTCATGATTTTTGAAACCTAATTGCAATCACCAGAATTAAAAATCTAACATTATGCTATAAACAAACTACAGCATGGTCACATAACTTAACATCCCTACCACAATGAGGGCGTAAAGTCATGTTTGCTGTGATGACATTCTGTAGTGTCATTTGGCCACTTGATAGCAACCGCCTTTTTTTTGACACATAAAAGCTTCAAAGTTCACGGCATTTACTGACATATTTTATGCTATAGAACAAAACATGCAAGATAAAGGAAAAGTCCACACCAAAAAAGCTGCAATGCAAATAAAATTTAATTAAATCACTTTATGTATGGGTGATGTTTCGGGCACAAGGCCCTTCCTCAGACCTTGTGCCTGAAACGTCACCCATCCATGAAGTGATTTAATTCAATTTTATTTGCATTGGAGCTTTTTTGGTGTGCAGACTTCTTTTCCTTTATCCTACACGTTTTGACTTTTTTGTCCAGCACCCAATCCTTATTTTTGGATGTGCACGCTTCCTCGTTTGTAATAGAACAAAACATGAAAGTCTCTTAAGCTTGTGTTAACCACAGGCATTATTCCTGGGACCTAACCCAAAAGCTCATTCAAAAATCCCACTGACTTCAAGATGAGGAAACCAAGAGTGCAAAAAGCTAACTCATATCTGGGTTTTTGGGACTCATTCCTGGGGCACTCTACAGTGACAGCAGTTTTTTTTATTCACTTGAACCAGATTTTTAAAAAATAAAACTGTACACTACGCTGTACAATTGACGAAGTGCAGACGTCCCTCTGTTTGGTTGCTGATGAAAGGATTCAGTGGGTGTCGCATTGAAAATGATGCTGTGGCAGTTTTAAGTGTCGTCGTTATGATGATGAGCGGAAAATGCCACCTACACTGAGGGGGTTTTCTCCCCAGTGGAAAAAAAATAGTGTAAAGGACATGGTACCAAAAATGAGTTGAGCTGAGTGGTGTAGAGCCAAACTATGCAGAGGAAATGAGGCAATAGCTAGCAGAAGTAGAGGACATGAAGGTAAAATAAGGCTTTGTAAACAAAAGAAGGCCCAAATAAAAATGTTGGTCTAGTTGTCATAGTAATCTGTGTTCTGTCTTGTCTTTCTTTTATCTAGGTAGCATCCTGTCATGCAGTTCCAGGAGGTCTGCCAGCACTGGAGCTGACACTGTCAGCGAGCCCGGCCTACTCTACGCTACAACAGTCCCATCTTTACCAGACCTTCACCTTCCTCTGCTCTCCTCTCGCTCCAGCCACTAATCTTCCCCCAGGGGACCACTGTTCTTCAGACTCCTTAGCTGCTCACTTCCATCCCAGAAACTGTCCTGTGCTCGCTACCTCTCCGAAAAGAGAGCCCGGGCCTGTATCAGGCTTCTAGTATAAGCCAGGCCCCCTGGCTATTCTTCGCCACCTGAGATTGTTTATCCACCCACCACTCTGTGACAGTAGTCCTGCATCCTGGGCACCTCGGCCTCCTTGATATCATCACTGGCCCAGCAAAGGCACCAAGTGAGGGCAGCTGTCCACCTAGACAAACCCAGGATCCATCATCATGTCCAGTCGACGGAAGGCCTCCACTCCCTTAATGATCCGGCCAGAGCAGACCATGGTGGAGCTGGATGATGATGAAGAGGAGTCACATGACATGGAGGTATACTCTCAGTATGCCTTAGTATACCAGAAGCAGCTGGCTTTTCTTAAATAGGATGGGCTAATTAAATAAGGGTTCATACTTCCTTGTAATCATCCTAATCTTTTTCTTCTCTAGGATACATTTTCTTGTGTTTCTGTGTATTTCAGTGGATGTGTAGATTTCAGAAAGATTTAATTCATAAATCTATGACATGATGCAAACACACATCTGATATATTAATGTGTGTTTTTGTACAGGGAATATACAGTATTAAAAAATGCCATTTCTTGTAAAGTGTCTTTTTATTTCTGAAAACTGCCATCTTCTAGAGAACAACGGAGAATTACACAGAGGAGGGACCTATGGAAACAGATCTGTCAACAGAGGCAGAGCCCTCTGTGGAGTTGGACCTGATGGGCAAGGCCTCGGAAACTCCCACGGCTCCAGACAAACCAGCAACCGAGCCACCAGACCTTTCCAAGCCTCAGCGCAGACAGCAGGGGGGCTATGAGTGTAAATACTGCCCCTTCTCCACGCAGAACCTCAACACTTTCAAAGAACACGTTGACGCCAACCACCCTAACGTCATCCTCAATCCCCTGTACCTGTGTGCCGTCTGCAACTTCAACACAAAGAAGTTCGACACCCTGACGGAACACAACGAGAGGTGTCACCCAGGGGAGAGCAACTTTAAATTCAAACGCATCAAAATGAACAATCAGACAATCTTGGAACAGACAATAGAGGGGTGCAGTAACAATGCAGTCATTTACAACACTTCCAGTGCCATTTCCGGCAAAGGGGACGAACTGGGCTCACCGCCACTCAGCAAACCCTCCACAGTCAAGATCGGTAAACCAAAAATAATGTCGTCAGATATTAAACGGACAGATTTGGGTAAGCTGACCCCCGATCTGTCCAAGAAACCAATCACAGCAGTCAATGTGAACGGGACGGTCATCATCCCTGAGTCGACTCTACTCAAAGCAGAAGGCCTTTCTCACATCATGCCTTCCCTACAGCGGCCTCTAAACTATACTCAGGTAGGACACCCAGTGGAGGAACGATGCTCATTTTTTATATGTACTACTCCTCTACAGTTAAAGGAATAGTTTGACATTTTGGGAAATACACTTATTTACCTTCCTGCCCAAAGGTAGATGAGAAGGTCAGCACCACTCCCGTGTCTGTACATCAGATAAAGCTGCAGTCAGTGGGCGCTGAGCTCATTATATAATGTGATAAATGAGCTTCAGATGTGTTAGTGGATGTTTTTAACCTAACCCGGACAGAACCAAGCTACTTGTTTCCCCCTACCTCCAGTCTTTATGCTAAGCTAAGCTAGCTGTCTCATGGCTCTGGCGACACATTTGGCCTACAGACATGAGACAATCTTCTCACCCTTGAAAAGAAAACTGAAATTTTAAAGTATTTCTTCAAATTCTGGCACTGCATCGAAATTTAGCTTTTAAAAGTGGAGAAGTTGTTTGTCAAATTAACATTTTAATGTTTTGCTGGTAATGTCTTGATTTTATGGGTCTGTAATTTCCTACTCATTTCCTGGAAGTTTCCTGGAAAAAAAACAATTTAATTAAGTGCTAATTATAAGGAAACAAGATGCGGTGTTATATTGGTGCACTTCAATTGATTAATTCTAAGTAATTGCTAAGACGAGTATACAATTTAACATTTAAGGAGAATGAAGTTACTAATTATACATTATTCATTAGTTTTAAGGAAATTTTAATTTTGATTTTAATATGCACCATGCTTAATTGTATGTTCTTGTGTGAACAAAAGAACTGAAAACAGGACTTGAAGCCATCATTGGAGAATTAAAAACGGCCATCAAGTCACCATTGCTTACTGTATCTGTACAGGTGCCGAAGATCGCAGTGCCCCTCAACACCACCAAATACAACCCCTCGCTGGACGATAACCTGACGCTCATCTCTTCCTTCAACAAGTTCCCCTACCCAACCCAGGCTGAGCTCTCCTGGCTCACCGCAGCCTCAAAACATCCAGAGGAGCAAATCAAAGTCTGGTTCACCACTCAGAGGCTCAAACAGGGCATCAGCTGGTCACCTGAGGAGGTAGGAATTATAGCAATGATAATATCTGTGGCACTCTTTCAACTGTTGTCCCTCGTGAGGTTTAGTGTGTTTTATCAGGTCTTTTTCACAGCTCAGAAGCCCAGCTAAGGTATCACGTGGTTTCCCAAAGTCTAAAATTTTCTAGCTCCTTGCATTTGAAATGCTCTCAATCAGCTTGCATTCAGATTCCAAGTGCTGAGAATGATTACCATTTTAAGTTGGCTATGAAATGCCCCATGTTCGATCACTCTAAAGTAAGTCACAGCTCAAAGAACAAGTGCACTGATTGTTGTAATAAGCTTTGATCAGGTCATGAGCTTTCGTTTGAAGACTGATCTGTGTTGTTGTAGTCTGCATCAGTCTCACTTTTCATTTCACTTTACATCAACAAACTAACAACCAGCAGTCTTATAGACCTGTCAGATGAAAGTGTAATTTCTTATTTCTGGTGATGAATTTTTTTATCTATTTTTAATCCAGAAAAAGGTATGCACATATGTATATATATATACACATATACTGTATATACATCTTCAGTATACATTGTCACTCTCCATTTTCTGTCTGTGCTTTAAGCTGCTGTGACATGAATTTCCCAAGTGTGGGATCAATAAAGTTTATCTTCTCTTATCTTATGAATTCAACAGTAAAGTTAAGCAAAAATGAAACCCTCCTTAACAAGTGCTTTCCTTTTCTGACAGGTGGAAGAAGCCAGGAAGAAAATGTTCAACGGTACCATCTCCTCTATGCCTCAGACCTTCACCGTGGTTGCTCCTCAGCTCAACTCCCAATCGTCCACCAACCAGTCTGCAGCCTCCAAAGCCATGCAGTCAGCAGCCTCTGTCCTGCAGCCCCTCCCCTGTCACCTCCTGGGGCAGACGAGCCTTGTGCTGACTCCTGTCGCTAACGGCTCCACTGTCACTTGTGCACCGCTGGCACTCACCGTGGCTAACCAGGTATAACAGGCAGAAATGTTACCTTGCACAGACACAAGAACACAAACAAGTTAAGAGTTAAATCAAACTGTGGGTCAGATATTAAAGAAAAAGACAAAAATATGGATGTGAGTGACATGCTTGATTTAATCTGACAGACTTGATTTAAGGTAAGCAAAATTTCCACCACATTTGCCACAGGTGGCACAGTCGCTTAAACGACCCCTGGCCTCCCCAGTGATCGCCACAGAGAGTAAACGACCCTCCATTATTCAAACCATCTCGGCACCCTTGGCCACATCCAAGCTGGCGTCATCCAAAGTGCTGAGTTTCACAGTCGACCCCAACAAAACAGCTGAGCAGCTAACAGTGCTGAGGTCCAGCTACACACAGTGTCCTTTCCCCGAGGAAGATGAGGTAAGAATAAGTGAGTGAAATGACATTTCTTGTGCCGTGCCTTAGGAGGTCTAAATAAATGTGTTTGTTTTTTTTAACACACCACTGTCATTGATGAACACACTAAGTGTTTCATTTTCTGTTGTATTCTGTCATGTGATAGATCTACAGGCTGATAGAGACCACCGGGCTGTCCAGAGGAGAGATAAAGAAATGGTTCAGTGAACAGAGGCTCCTTAATCTCAAAGGTATGTGGTTTTATCAGTGCCACACATCTTAAATGACAAAACACTCTGACTGTGATTAACCGCACATCTTTCCGCGGGTTTTAAACAAGCTAATTTTGCATCTCAGAGGTGGATTTTAATTGCTAAGCCTTTAAAAAACAAATATACTGAGAAAGCCAGTTGTGCTTAATCGTCTTCTGTAATCAGCTGATAATGATTTTTTAACTACTGTTTATGCTGCGTCGTTTAGTAATATCAATTACCCATCTTTTGAAAAGTCGCTAACATATTGTTGGTCCTTAACTCTCTCTGTCTGTGTCTCTGTTTAAGGCGTTCCTCCACCTCCAGTGCTGGTGAAAGCAGAGGTGACACCAGCACCCAAAGACAGTCCTGTAAAGAAAGCGGTCCCCAGTCAGTTTCCCCTGCTGGAGAGGGTGAAAGGGAAGTCATCAGAACAGCTGAAGGCGCTGGAGGAGAGTTTTCAGAGAAGTGGCACTCCGACCGAGGCAGCGCTAGGTAACGCTGTCTACCAACCCTCTCACAGACAAATGAATGCAAAGGGAATGGTTGATATTTTACAACTTGGACCCTATTTTAAGTGACTAATAGGAACAACAATTTTTTAAATCGGTCCAGTATTGAGCGAGAGCGCTGCAGCCGGCAGTGACGAAATAGGCTTCAACGTAACCACTTGGAATAATTGCACCGTCAATATACATCTACTAAAAGTGCTTGTTTCTACCACTGACTCAGGCTGAGAGTGTTATTATAAGTGACAACATTATGGAAATGATCCCTACAGTAATAGACTTTTTGTTACAGAGTAAGATCCTTTTTGTTAAACCAGAAACAATCCTGAAATGGCCATCACCAAACCACCAAACTATTTCTGTCACTTTGAATTAAGTGGGTTTCATGATGATAAAGTGTGTTTATTTAAATAGTGTCTGCTGGCTTTTGCAGTGGTGATTTGGGGCTTTGTGGTTAAATAAAAAGGATCTTACTCTTGAATATAATGGAATAGCTCTGTAGGGATCCTTTCTAGATGTTGTAAAACACTTCAAATAACAATCTGACTCTGTCGGTGACAAAAACAAGCACTTTAGTGGATGTGCAAATATGCCTCGAGCAGTTACATTGCAGCCTCTTTTTCACTGCTGCTGGCTACAACAAGTCTCAATACTGGACCAATTTGTTGTTCCCATTAGTCACCTAGATACAAAACATGGGAAAATGGGTCCAGATTGGACAGTACCAAACTTACCCTTTAAATCACATATCTCAAGTTTTCGGATGCAGAGAGTTATGACTTGGTGTTAGCTCATTCTTACTTTGATTCATAATATATAACATAAGGAAGAAAGATGGAGGAAGGGACAAGTATTAATGCCCCTATTTACTCAAAAATATATTTAGACTTGACTGACTTCACGGTGGTGAGGAAGAAGACATCTTGTGTCCAGCAGTTTAACTTCTGAAATGAAAAACACAATACATTTAAACATTATCCTTTTCGTTTACAGAATTGCTAAATGTTGTAATAAACACTGCCATTTACTGAGTGCATTTATAGATTCAAACAACAACACAGTTGTTTTCTTGCTCTTTGCCTCGTGGAAAATGTGGGTGCTTGATGTGAGCACATTATACACGTTTTTGCCTGCAGAAACACAAGTCAGCCATCCTGCAGGTTGTTCGCTAATGAAGCACGAGATTGTCTTGCCAGTTACATCTATTTTTAGGATCAGTTTACATTGTGAAGTTTCTGAGAGAAAAAAAATGTTACAGAACTGTTAAAGTACTCATTATAAAACTTACTGACTGAAGGAGGATAAATTGGGTGAGAGTCAGATGGTCAGCTGAGCAGTCGGTTGTGTTCTTGTCAAAATCCTCACTCTGTAACTTAGATGCTGAACTTACTTAAAGAAGTCCAGTGGTGTTTTCTTCTATTTATACTAGTTCACAGCATGTGACTTAATTTTCTTTCACCCCAAAGGAGCTGCAGGCCCGTCTCTGGTGGGTTCCTGCAGACAGGAATAGTATAAATGTTTTTAATGAGCCCATTTTAAGTCCCCTGGACAGAGACTGAATTCCCAGGTTCCAAAAAAACTGTCCGCTCAGAGGTATCGCAGCTCATCTGATCCACTGAACTCTGTCCTGCTGCAGACCAGCTGGCCCAGGAGACCAGGCTGTCCAAGACGGAGGTGGACTGCTGGTTTTCGGAGCGCAGGGCGCTGAGGGACAACATGGAGAAGGCTTTACTCAGCATGTCTTCAAAGAGCACGGAGGACAGAGCAGAGCGGCCGGGGGTGCTGCTGAACGGGGCCTCTCATCGAGAGCACAGCGGGAAACCTCTGCGTTCCTCCCCTCATCCACCTGTCCTCTCCTCTTCTTCCTCCTCCTCCTCCTCCTCATCCTCCCCTCCTGTGCTCGCAGCCTCCTCCCCTCATCCACCAGCCCTCTCCTCGTCGGCGTCACCTCCCATCCTCACTTCATCGTCCTCCTCTTCTCCCCATCCTCCCATCCTGTCGGCCTCCACGAGCCCGGCTCCCATTTCCAGCCGCTCCCTCACCCTGCTCAAAGAGGTAAGAAAACATGTCGGCGTCAACGCTGATTAGATGACAATGTATTAGAATATGACACAAGTTAAAACTGTAATGCAAGCTATAACAAAGATGATATCAGGACGTAAATGAGTTGTGACTTAAAAGAGATTAATTGATGAGATGGAATCTTTTTAAGTACAATCTAAAGTGAGACGACGTGTAAAATTGATTCATCTTGAGAAGGTGCTGTGGTGGTGCTTGAGTTAAAACTGTGATTGACACTGTATGATAAGATTTACTGATACATCAATATTAGAAATGAGATAAGACAGCAGGTGACTACAAGGTCAGATCTGACAAACTAAAGAGAAGGAGCTGGAGTAGTGTTGTGCCTAGAAAACTGCAGTATCCCATAGGATCACAAAACCTATAAATGGAACATATATCCATGAGATGTCTCTCGTACGACAGCAGAACTCTTATTCTCTGTAACGCAGATGCAGGCTGCCAGTTAAAAAATTATTTCAACTACTGCTCGCTAATTTAAAAAGAGTCTATCAGCCTGTCAGCAGCATCCAATGTATTTATCTCATCGCCCAAACCCACATAGCACATAAAGGTAGATGTGTAGGATGTTAAATATGATTCTCAGCTGAATTGTTGAAAATGGAGTCAACCATACTCCTGTGAGCCCCTGTGATGCTTTTAACTGCTGGAGAGAATCTGGCAAGCTTTGACACACTGCAGCAAAGCTAATGTAAGTAAATGAGGCAGCTGTTTACAACTGTTGTAATCACATTGTGTATCCATAAACAAAATGTTATCTACGTAGGGGAAAATGCCATAAAGCACTTTTAAACATAACTAAATGCTTTTACACAGCAGAGGAGTGATGAATAAGAACTAAACTATTCCTATTGGCATGATGTCTTCCACACAACAGGAGTGGTCGATGCCTTTATTTGCAGCCCTAGAAGCTCAGAAAAATCTACCTTGTCCCTAAGAAAATTGTCTTTTTGCTTTATAACACTAGTATTTTATGTGAAAGTACTCATGACAGAAGCACTTTGAAAGAAATATATTAACATGTGAATTTATTGCATGAAAATAAAAACGCCCCCAGTGTGAAAAGGCCTTAACAGTCTAAAGCCATGCTAGCAACTCTGTTGGGTTGCACTTAGATACAGCAGCACTTTGAGCTAAATGCTAACAACGGCATGCTAACATGCTCACAATGGCCAGGGTGTCTGCAGGACCTTTCAAAGTCTTAATATATCTTAAATTTATAAATGTAAATATTGTCTTTTTACTTTATACTTGCACTTACCTGTTGGCAAATTGTAGGTTAACCTAACTCACTGTAATAACCATATTCCTACATAAAACCCACTGCTGCACAAGACTACATACTGTATATACTGCTTAAGTTTACTTACCTGCTTCAATAAGAAGATTTGAAAAAGAAGATTTAATGATTTAATTGTCTGGTAAGTGCAGACACCCTGAGGATAATGATAACATGTTGATGTTAAGCAGGTTTACTGTTTACCATGTTTGCCATCTTAGTTTAGTTCAGTTCAGTGGTAGAGAAAGTATCCAGATCCTTGGAAGATAAACAATGCAACATATTCCAAAACCATCCCTTGTGACCCACTATAAGTTTGTGGTGGTGTATTGAACTGCAGAGACTCTGCCCTCTGCCTGTATGTTTTTCATTTTCCTCTTATTTTCTGTGTTGGGGATGTTAGCTGACGAGTGTGTTTACAAACCTTAAAACCAAGGCATTCATGGGCTAAAACAGACATGTAAAGTGTACAACAGAAATTGTACACTTTACATGTCATTTTGTTGATCACCTATACGTGTATCTATTAATCGTGAGCTCTGGCAAGAGGTGTCAAAGACATGATATTAATAGAAAAGCGAGGCACAACCTATTTTTTACTTTCCCTGATCATTGAATCCATAGCCTTGTTTATTACCCCGGCCCTATAAAGCGTTTTTATTATGAAACAGTGGATGGATTTAATATATTTGTTAACATTATCTGTCTTGACAGATGTTCTGTCGGACTCAGTGGCCATCTCCTGAGGAGTACAGCCAGCTCGAGGTGCAAACAAGCCTGGGACGCACCGACATTGTCCGCTGGTTCAAGGACCACCGCTCAGCGCTGAAAAATGGCGAAACTCTGGACTGGATGGAAAGTTTCCAAAACCAAAACCTTGCAGAGCAGCAAAAAGCAGGCCAGGAACAGAACGGCCAGAGCTCTGAGAAAAACCAGAGTGTTTCCTTGGACGTCAAAGCTGTGAAAGGTGAGTGCTGGAAAAGAAGATGGAGTAGAGAATACTTTTCTTTCTTAAAATTATGTTGTAAAGTCTATACCCTTTTTTGACTGTGTTTTCTCTGTTGTCGTGCACATTCTAATTCTACCACTGTTGATGCAGTGGAGGAGGCTGATGAGAACACAGCAGCTGCTACAGAGCACTCAAAGCTGTCCGACCAAGACAAAGTCCAGTGGTTGACTGACAGATTGGCCCACAGTGTGACCGACCTGAGCCGGACCAGACCAGACCAGACCAGCTCTGGTGCTGCTGACAAAGGGAGGTGGGTGGAGAGAGGGAGACAAATCTTTTATCCTATATTTATTTTCTTGTGTTAGATGTTATACAGACAAAAAGACCGGCTTTTTCAAGGGATATCTGAGGAGTTATTTTAGGGTTTTTGTGAGAACAATCTAAAAATACAGCACTGTATGGACAAGTTGTGGATGCTGAATTATTCTTTGCACTTGTTATTTGTTGCATCAACCAGATATTCATGCATGGTTTAGGACATTTTTCACTGAAGCATTCAGTGTGCAGATGAAAATATTTCTTTGATGTTTGATTCTTGCTCCTAGAAGGAGTCTGTTTGTGTTTAAACTTTGTTTGTTCTCTTGCCAGGTGGGTAAAGGTGACTATGGCGGTGGGGGAGGAGAGTGAAGCGGGAGTGGAAAGACAGAGGCTGGCAACAGACACTGAAGTTCCGACCTTGGAGCAACCAGGGAGGGTCACTGGTTGATGGTAGGTTGAACTGGTGAAATATCCTCCTAAAGAAAATTAGTATCTGATTAGAAACTGAGAAAAGCTGCAGAAAGTAATAATACACTGGAGCAGCTCTTTCCACATCATACATGCTCCTATTATGATGAGAAAATATTGATTAGTCCAATTTTAAAGTCTGTAATGGATTGATGTTGATTTGTGGGACTTGGCTTGAGTAAACAGATAAATAAATGGTGATCTGTTCCTTTAAGATGCCACAGCTGCAGTCTCCAGCTACCCAGGAAGTTATTAGGGTGTAATTACCTCCGATTGGCCCTTCAAAAAAGATGGCATGCTGGGATGGCAGGATGATATTTGGACCCACACCATCATTAGCATCAAAGATGTAGACACACACACACACACACACACACACACAGCGTTATTGTCACAGGAAGGCAGAACCAAGGGTGCAATTGGGTTATACTTCTTATTTTATTATTTTATCCAGTAAAGTTTTGTCTTTACTCCATATGTAAAACCATTATTTAGCTGTTCAGTATTTCTGAATTTCTCAGTGACCATCACAACCAAGCCAGCATATGTTCAAATCATACTCTGGAAACAATGTTTCATTTAAATAAACTTGCCTTGCCCAAAACAGACAAAAAAGAAACCATTTAACTACATAGCCTGCCTACTTATAGTAGAAGCGCAAATGACACAAAAAAAAAAGACCAAATCAACAAAAATCTGCAAGTCTACAAAGTCGGGCAGGCAGAATGATCCACTCCTGAATCACTCCTGGTGTGGTATGACGCCACGTGGTGGATAGAACAAAACCAGGTTGCAGCCATGACAGCCAGACCGTGGAAAGCTCCGCCTGGTGGAATTGTCCCTACCAGCTTCCTTACAGCCAAGATGGCAGCAAAGACAGCAAAAATGTTGTTTTTTTCATCTCATAATGTGTCAAACTTTAGTGGAACGTAATATATTGAGTATGGAATTAATCTGCAGAGTCTCAAAATGAGACCAAACTTTTCTATGGATGTGAGTTTTTGAGCCATGATGACGACTAAAATGTGGCCTGAAAAAACGGCAGGTCTTGTTCTAAGTTAAGACGATTTGCGGAAATCTTGCAGCCCCTATTGGCCAGTTCTGAGGAGTGAGGAGTCAGCAGTCAATGTTGGTATAAAACAGTTAATAAAACAAGATTTTCAACATTTGTGCACCACTGCAACCACAAGAGATCCCTGAGCATTAAGTCATAAATGTGCACACTAAATAGGAGGCTGATTGGTCCAGCACACACCCTCACACACACACACACGCGCCCACACACGACCAAATGCACAATCCCCTCCAGGCTTAATAAGTAAAAATAATATAACACTGAACTATATTTCCTTTGAATGCAGGAGAGGGAGAACAGTGATTTTTACCTTGAACAGTGAGCCCATGTTTATTTCATAGTCCTTGTTTCTGTCCAATTCTGTTCCAGGTCGAGTAAATCATTGACTGCTGAGTCACCGACCGTCATGCGGCTGACTCAAGATGACTGAATGTGGAACCAGTGATGTAACTGTCTGCCTGTGATGTCATCACAAAGCACCGGGGACGTTGGAGTTCCACTGTTAAAACACTGACTGATGTGCGGTGCAGATGCTGACATTAAGAGGAGTGCCAAAGCTGGACTTGATGCATTGTTCTTACTACTACACTTTTTTTATTTTAAGAAGCACCCTTGTAAATATTTTTCTGTATTACAAAAAAAAAAAGTTTGTACAGTTTTACTGGGAGGGCAAGTTTTGTTACATTTTTTTAAAAAAAAAAGTCGTGACTGGTGCCCCGAAACCTGGAATGTTTTCTTGTCGTCGTTGTTTTAAGATCAAAGTGTATGATAGTCTGTTATTCGCTGATAATCAGTCCTATTTTTTTGAAAATCAGACCTGCTCATTATGAGTAGTCTTTGATGGCACTTGCATATATCCCTGTGGTAGTGATAGATATTAGGCTCATCATCTCAAACTGTTAGGAAACTTTTCCTTTTCTCCTGCAGCGTCACTTCGACTCGCACTCATAGAAATACACTGATGGAGGTGGAAATCACTCAGAAGTGCTTGAGTGGCAGTTAGACGGTGCAACAGTGTTTTGGGCAATCTGAACACACAACATGACATAGATATGATTAATCACATAGAGACAAGAGCGGAGTGTCTGTTTGATCGCACCATGCTGCCTTTTCTGCTCTCTTATCTGACATTTGCCTCAGAGCTGGGTACACTACAGACTGGTGACGATGATTTCTGCTCATCACTTCTTTGTTTGAAAAAAACCCAACTTGATATATCCTTGACTGAGCTTGTCAAGAACGTTCTGGTGAAAGTGTTTCACACATGATGAAATAACTGAAGCTCCTGTGATCTGTGAACACACCTCTTGTGGAAGGTCCTCCTGTTCAAAGCTGGATTGGTTTTTAGTTGATTTCTGTACAGTCAGTTCAGAACACCTGAAAACGGTGGTTCGCGAGTTACAGAGAGAAACGATTTCCTGAAAAACAGCAAAAAGCATTTGGAACATCACAACAGCCAAAGCTGTCATGTACTTCTTGCATGTGCTTCAACGATCTTCTTTTTTTTTTTAAACTCATTTTCAAAAATGATTTAAAGGGACATCTGTGATTTTACTGGTCAGATTGCAAGCGCTCGCAATATTTGTGCAACAAAAAAAAAAAAAAGTTGAGTTGAACTGTCATTTAACCCTGGTTTGAACAGCAGGTGTATGGCTATCTGCTGGCTGAATGTCTGCTGCTGCTGCTGCTGCTTTAGTTTCCTGTTCAGACAAGTATCTGGGATACTGTACATTTGGTTGGCTAGAATGGAAAACCGCTTGCATTTTTCATTTTCTACTTTAAGTCTGCTGTAACTCAATAAATACACAACCAACTGTAAAAGTCTCAGTCTTCCAGTGTAAACTGCATGCATCAAAAACCTGGACAAGGTACAGAGATTAAGATTGCTCATTTACCTCAGAACAAAATGAATTTGTGTATTTCAAGTTTGACAGAACCTCAGTGCTTAGTTAAAGATATACTATGAAGGATTTACTCAAAAACAGTGGATAGACTCACAGATGTAATCCTTCTTGATCATCACGTGTGGCTGTGTATTTTTCTGCAGAGACTCTGCCCTCTGTCCATATTTTCTTATTATTCTCTGTATTCAGGACATTTATGGGCGTGTACCCCCACAGCACTCAGGTGAGGTCAGGGCTTTATGAAAAGGTAACAACCTGGTGCCAGACCATAAGCAGCAGGGATCCAAGAGACTTAGCACCCAAAAAACACAAGTATAGTGAGGTGAATTGCCAAATGAAAGTGAATCTGGGGTTGGCATTCACTTTTGCTGGCGACTGTGCACTGGCTTGTAACGTCACTTAAAAAATTTTTCCACCTGTATATCTGGGTTTGGTCAAACCTGACAGGTGATTTTGCATATTTGTAGTGATGGTTTTAATCAACGGCTTCAGCTGCTCCAATTATTTTAGCTCACCATGTGTTAGTCGGGAAACATATTGGTGTGACACGTTTGAAGTGTGCTCCTCCAGGTGGCACCCACGCTAACGGAGGTCAATCAGACAAGTTTGTGTGGCACTTTCTTTCATACTTGTATTACGTATACGTTCCTTTTCATTGCCATTTTAACTTCCAGCCGGAGCTCAATCAACTTGCTCAATGTGCGGTCCCTCAGTGTGTGATTGAAATTTAGGAGGCGTGTGTGTGTCACCTCCTCTGCAACCTATGTTTACCCATAACACCCTTCTATGTGTAGGTTTGTAGAGGCGTTAACAAGTAACATAATGACCAGAATTCTGGCTTTATGTGCACTTTGTTTGATGCAATTAACAAATTGAACCAAAATTGAGAATTAGAGCACAATTGCCTCGTTGCATTTGCATACAAATAAAACCTTACAGGCTGCCAGTAAACTGCAGAATAAAACTATATGTATTATAATTAAAGCTGAAACAGTTTGTCAATAAATTAGTCGATTGACAGAAAAATAATTTCCTGGTTTGATGGTAATTTTTCAAGCAAATATTCAAACGTAACCTCATTCAGACTTCTAAATGGTGACGAGTTTCAGCTTTTTTGTTTTGTTTTATATCACAGTAACATTAGTATATTTGGGTTTTGAGCTATCACCTGACCAACAAGCAAAACATTTTCACTGTTATATTTATGAAATAAGTGATTCATGACAAATCATATTTGGCACACTGGACTATGACTGGCTGAGCTCTCCTGGCGTGAGGGAAGAAAATCAGTGTTGCATGAAGGAAACATGGTTAGTTTGATAAATACACTCAGACTCGTTCATCCTTTCAATAAACAACTGTTATATTTACAAAAAAAAAAGATCAAAATCCCATCTTCACCTCTTTTTGATTAAGATGAGATCTTAAGACAGAGGAAGATCAGGTCTGTGCCACAGAGGCTTAAAAAACATTTTTACACCCATGTAAAATCAGACCTGGAAACAGTGCTCTCTAAATAGCCCATGTTCTGCTGAGAGCACACTCCCAGTGCGTTGGTAATTACAATGTAATCTGATATGGCATCACAGAGAGAAAGAGAGAGAGAGAGACACCAGAGTCAAAATCAACAGCGTGCTGGTGTGCAGCTGCAACATCTCTTGTCCTGACAGTCCCATGGCAGGGTGCGGAGAAACAGTGGAGTGGAGGGTGAAAAGAAGAGGACAGAAAGGAAGAGGGGAGATAAAGATTCATTACATTAAAAAAAATATCTATTTATTCATATTTTGTTCTATCTGCTTCACATGGACACATCCGCAGTAGTAGTAATAGTAGAGCTGGGTGAATTCAGCCTATGGCTGGTCTGAGTCCTGCTGTGCGCTGCTGTCTTGGTTAAAATGCGTGCTTCCTCGAATTTCATCCTTGTGTGTCCTTAAACATGAACGTAAACTAAAGTCAAGGTTT
The DNA here is from genome assembly GCF_006386435.1 of Epinephelus moara. Lineage (NCBI taxonomy): Eukaryota > Metazoa > Chordata > Actinopteri > Perciformes > Serranidae > Epinephelus > Epinephelus moara. The sequence continues at coordinate 14,900,451 of NC_065511.1, read as the reverse complement.
TCTCCCAAACGCAAGAATAAGAAAAAGCAAGCACTTTAACCTCAAACACAAACTGCAGCGCCGTTTGTTTTGGGGAGTAAACAGGACGGGAGGGGGCGTAGCTCTCTCTCTCTTCTTGTCTCAGCTTATTCACCCCCCAGACGGAAGCCTTGGCCCCAGTTGTGGCGTCCTCCTCTCCCTCCTCCTCCCCCACCTCCTCCTCCCTGCTCCTGGGCAGCTGGTCTGCTGGGGGGGACTCCAAAACCTGACACCCCTCCCCTCCTGTTGGGGAAGAACCGGTACCTGGAGAGAGGAGGAGAGAGATGTGCGGAGGGATGAGAGGGGAAGTGTTAAACTCAGATCAGTAAAACAGATGACTTTAGAGCATTTTATAATCAATAATTAGTGCAGTTTTATCCTGAGATCTGGCTACATGGTGAGGCAGCTACCCAGAGCTTTACTACAAATAAGTCCTAACAGTCCAGTTGGTAAAACAACACAAGCAGTCACACAACTTGTCTCATCATTTCATGAAGCATGATGAGCTCCTGAGCAGCTCTAATGTCCTCGTGGTATATCTGTTAGTTTGATGGGGCAGTGTGGCTTTTGTTATGTGTCACTGTACATGGCTGACTTAACTAGTTTCCTCTCTTGGGATGAATCCAGAACGACTCAGATTTCTAAAATACTTGTATGAAAGTGAAACTCAAAGCACAAAGAACAGATGGTTCAAGTTGAACCAAGAAGAAGCTCTAAAAGATCTAATGAACTTTTTTTTAACAGTTTGGGTAATAATCTGAACTCTTTTTGTGCTTGTCTTTCAAAATAGTGGTTTAGGTGATAAAGACAAAGTTCAAGACATGATCAAACCCTGTCTAATGACTTTAATGGTTCCCCTGTGCCCTGCATCTTAAAGCAGCAAGCATGTAACTAATGCTCCACAGCAGCTATTGCAGCCACAAGTGAAGATCATGGTATAATGGTTAATGCTTAAACTGTGTTAGATAAGTACAATTAAAGAAGAGGCAAACTGACTCAGTTACACATTGTGATATAGCTTACATTGCTAACATTAGCCAGCATAAGCTACTGGTCACACCACATCAAGTACGGCTGGAGCAGCCAAATCCCTTTTCATTTGTAAGTGGGAAACATGTTATGTCTTCATTCAAAACTTACATAGTCTCAATTAAAAGATGTGTATAGAACATCCTTAATATCCCAAAATGTCAGCTGTTGGTGAGTTTATTGTTATATACCCCCCCCCCCCCAAAAAAAACCCTCCAGAATAAAATCCAGGTTTGACAAAAAAAAAACTTACAAGAACTCTGGTGTGGAGAGGAAGGAGCGTCCTCCCAGGTCCATGGGGTATTTGAACATGAGGAAGAAGTAGAGGTGACCCACCAGGTTCCCCGTCAGTTCATTTACAAACCTGCACAATAACAGCAAAGAGAAGAAGAAGAGTCAAACAGAACAGAACTAACATTACACAGGGCTGGTGTAACATGGACACATTCAGTTGTAACACAGGCTGTTTATCAGGGTGGATTTACATCTTTGATTCAACTAAATAAAAACACTTACGAGCCTCCAATGATGAAGTTGAAGACCAGGATGACCCAAGGTAAATAATGTGCCTACAGAACAACCAGACATAAAATCAATATGACTATCAAAATAAGCCTCACATCGCAGTGGTATTGTAATAATGACAGTCCATATGATAAAAACCTGCTCTGATAAGATACCTTTAACTGTTAACTAGATAAAACTTTATTATTTGCAATGTAACGAGCGTTGGTGATAAAACATGATACCTTGAATCGTGTTCCGAACCAGAAGGACACGACCATGTCTTTGTTGAACTGAGCCCAGACGTAGAGCACTGACATAATCATTGGGATCATCAGCAGCTGATCATAACAACAAAAACAACAATATATGAATCCAGCTGAACGCCATCAACAAGACAGCTGTGTGAACAAGGTTTCCTGATAATTTTTCAAATTTTGGTCAAATTAGGACCAGTGCAATATCACCTAACATCTGAGGGTGTTTCATAAAGCAAGGCTTGTTGTGAAAAGTCTGTCTTGAGTGAGCCTAACACACTGAACCAGCATTAAAGAAATATTATAACACCTCAGCATAAACAGAGCAGACGCACTACTCGTCCCTGTGTGAGACTGTTTATGTAGAAGTGTTATGAACAGTAAGGTTATAGTGAAAATGCATGATAAGACAATGAGACTTTGATAATACTGCAAAATTTTTGTACGTTTTTGTAACGCATGTTTCATCAAGAATTTTCTCAGATTTTGGATTCTTCCTTCACTGTGGAGGCATGCATGAAAAACAAAGTTTTCCTCACAAATTTAACGTCACACGGGGTGAGTAATTAACATACATATGGTCATATTTAGGGTGTAAGTGCTGAAAATTGATGTAGCACACATGTACAAAACACTCTGACATATTAAATAAGACCCTTGCCAGGTAATTTTTTTTTATTTTTTTGAAAACGCAGACTTCGGGGAGTAAGTTCATTTAATTTTGTGACATTTAAAAGATGAAAAAAAAGTGAAAATGGTACTTAATAAGCCACAGGTCAGAGATAATTATCACTTTAATTGCAGTGTATTTTCAAGCTCAAATGTTGAATGGAATACTGCGCAGATACTTACGACTAAAAAAATATGAGCTGGAATTTTAAGTACACAAGAAGTACAGCTTGTGTCAATTGTGGCATTTGGTACATGTACTGCAAACTGACACGTTTAAAACGCTGTAGTAAACAATAGGGCTGAGTACTGTTATTCAATAAATGTAAGGTACGAACCAAATTAACCCAGTAACAAGTAGTACCAAAACTTTCCACTCAAATGATACCTACATTCAATGCGATAATGTGATTGTCTCACTCCTGCAGCAGTTACTTACAACCTTTAAAGTCTGTAGTGTCCTGAAGCCGAGTACGGTGTATTTGACACAGGTGGGAGTCCAGGGGTCTGTTTCACAAAGCAGGTTTAGTGAAAACTCAGTCTGTTAACCCTGAAATGAGGGAAACTCTGGGTTTTCCGTTTCAGAAAAGGAGGTAACTTAAACCACAGAAGGCAGAGTAACTCCAGCCCGTTTCAGAAAGAGAGGTAACTTAAGCTCGATGTCAGTTACTATGGCAACTGACTCTGTGAACCTAACCTGGTCAGGAGCAGGTTTTCTTCAATGAACCTCGAGTCTCCTCCCTCTTATGCCACACACGCAGTGTGATTCCTTCATTCATTTGTTTAGTGTTGCGCGGGTTTCAGCGAGTTTGATCATCTGTCCTCAAGGTAAAGTTGGATCCTAAAGTGTGTTCTAGTTCTAAATCTACTTTTTTCGACCATGGCATGTCCGTTCTTGTAGGACCCTGTGGACGAAGAGGCAGTGTTACTGAGGAGGGAGTTACGCATTCGTCGGGAGATTATTCACAGGCCCAGAATTGACGTATTATCATTTCCAGAACATTTTCTTTTTGAACCGTTTCACATCACAGTCCATCATTTATATCCATAACCTCATCTGTCGTGACATAAGCAACGTCACCAACCGTGGACGTGCACTTCCATCTACCCAGATTCTTTGTGTTGCTCTTCGTTTTTTTGCAAACGGGAGTTTTCTGTATAATATCGGAGATGCAGAAAATATCAGTAAGGCCACTGTCTGCAGAGCCGTGAGAAAAGTGTCCCTAGCTCTGAAACGTCTATTAAACTCTTTTGCTGTGTTCCCTGGACATAAACCTGTGAGGGTCATCAAGGAGGAGTTCCACAGGATTGCAGGTGAATGATGTAGAAATCAGTTAAAATTTATGATTATAAATCATATTCAGTTAATGACATGGTGCTGCAACCTCAGACTGGGATTAGTCATTTTAATTTCTTTTAGGATTTCCCGGTGTGATAGGGTGCATTGATGGAACCCACATTCCCATCATTGCTCCTTCACAAAATGAAGGAGACTATGTGAATATGAAGTCCATTCACAGCATTAATGTGCAGGTAGATTGACTGTCTCAAAATGTCAGACTGCATCACACTGCAAAAACTCAAAATCATACCAAGAATATGTGTCTTATTTCTAGTCAAAATGTCTCATTTCTAGTCAAAACAAATCACACCTAAAAGTAACTTGTTTTTAGACCATTTTCACTTGAAAAATAATGAGGTGGGATTGCATCTAAGTGAACTAAATTTTAGCTTTAACACCATTCCACCTGTTTGCATCTGTAGCCTAACATTATTGTGATTGCATAAATGTATAAAATAAATTTAAACTTAGGCTACGCATTGACTCGAGCAGTAATTTTCTCCCACGCCGACTCCCGTTCCTTCGCTGCTGCAGCCGTGTTACTCTTCTTCCTGAAAACAGCTTCAAATTCGCTGTATGAGCGCATTAAAATATCCAACTCCAGAGGAGTAAAAAAATGCAGACCTTTTCTTGTAGCTTGTTGCCATGGTGAATCGTGGTATCGGGGCTCCATTGATGACGGCTTTTTAAAGTCGTGGTGCACACGCTTAACTCAGAGTGAACAAACTCTGTGTTGATTGAACCGATTGAAATCACCTGTTCTGAAACCTGTAACCCAGAGTTTCCCATCTCAGAGTTACTCAACTCAGAGTTCAGGGTTAGGCTCAGAGTTTGTTGAACATCCTTTCTGAAACGGACCCCAGTGTGCAGAGATGCCACCAAAATGTTTGAAAGTATGGCTAAACACCTATAGTAGAAAAAAAACATCGAATTAAGTACTCTATTGAGACTGATATCACTTTAAGTGTACTGGTATTGGTAATGGTATCATAATTTGCTGCCCTAGTAAGGAGCGCCTTTCAGCGATTCATTGTACCACTACTTGAGCCTGAGGTGAAGCAGTTCTTTCTTTAAGTGAGCCTGGTTTAAGCTGTAATCGCATTATGAAACCCTCCTCAGATCTCAAGTGATTATTGCTATATGCTTTATATACACAGTATACACGGGTCATAATTTCATGTTGTGGTATAAATACAGAGAGACAAAAATTCTCACCCGCATGTTCATGAGCAGCCCGGTTATCTATAGCTAGAGTCAAGGACAACAACATTGTAGCTCAATACAATCACAGCTGGAGCCTTAAGATTAGAGCAGCTGGTGACTGGAAGGTCGCCAGGTCAAATCCCCAGCCCGTCTGACTGACACCCACCACTTCAGCCTCTTCCCCTTGCATAAGGAGAGCTGGATTTTGCCCAAATTTGTCTCACAAACAAGAAATGTCTGTGAAAAGTCAACACAAGCTGACAATCAGAACTGAACTCCTGACAAAACGGCAGTGTCGAGATATGGGCCGGGCTGTACTGCTTGTGCTGCATGTGACCTAGATTAGGTTTCTCTGCTCTGCAGGGGTAGACTGACACTGGGCCACTGGCACAGAGCCACCCTGACATGGCACAGTGCTGCAGAGAGAGAGAGAGAGAGAGAGAGATACAAGAAAGACAGACAAGAGAGAAATGCAGAGAGGCAAAGATGGCAGCAGAGAGCTAGGATCAATGGTGGAGTGGAAAACAGGCCAACAGGGATATAACCTCAGATGTTAAAGGCAGATTGCAATTTATCATTAAACAGGATGTTTCAGAGGGCTGGGGGTGATGCCATTTGAAGGATACAACAATGCAGATCCAGTTGAAGAGGAGCATGAAGATATAGTCTGCAGGCCTGCCATCAAACGCCCCTGGATACCAAGAAAAAGATTAGCACAACAAAAAGAGCATCCAGTGTGTGTGTGTGTGTGTGTGTGTGTGTGTGTGTGTGTGTGTGTGTGAGCTACTGAAGCCCGTAGTCTCACCTGTCTCTAGCCGAGTGGAGTAATGGTAGAGGAAATACAGGTTGACCAGGTACAGAAACCCAGTGTTAGGTGTTATTGGGAAATACAAGGTGGCTGTCACTGGTCTCCAGAGCTGAAACAAACAGACGAGACATTAGTTTAACAGAGATGTAGCACGACATAAACATAGCTGTGTTTGTTCACAGATCCAGACTTTAAAGGCTGTCCTTGTAACACACATGAAGTCTCATGTGGATTGTAAATGATAACTTCTAAGCACTAAGAAAACGTAGCACTAGACAGCTGGTGTTCCTCTGCACAGCCACTATTAGATTCAAAGGTTTTATTTGAAGGTAACAGACATCAGATCAATACAGCATTTAGGAGGTGACTTCAGGGGTGATGATTACTTCCTGCGTTAAATTACTATTAATCAAGAGGAAAGTGACAGGGTATAATTACAACATACAATACCGAGGTGCGATAAATTGCAAATGTGCCTAGGTTATAATTAAATATGCTGCTTGATTATTATTCACTGATATTGTCCATATTATAACAAAAGATGGATATGGCTTCGTAGCATTTGAATTTGCAATAAGCCTTCACCCATGGTTACACTAAAACCTGGACTTCTGTGTCCAGCAGCTCTCATCTGCAGCCTGCTGTGTGTGATAGTGGAAACTTCAAGGGTCTATGAACAGTAATCAGAGGTGTATAATATTGTACTGACTGAGTTGCCATATAATAATAATGGTTTTCATTGATATCTTCACTTAGAATTAATAACCTACAGTATATCATGAGATTGAGACTCAATTTTCTTATTCAGTTGCCAAGCAACAAAACAACTCCAAGTGAGTAGAGTAATACAATAATAAGCTATTCAGCTGCAGACAGTCTCTGTGTCTCTCTGAGATATCAGTAACTTATTATAGCTTCCGCACCAGTTTGCTCTCTGGAAGGTTAATCAGTAGGCAGTCATATAACACCAGTGTGTGATGATTGCTCAACTAACAAGTGGTGAAAGAAATATTCAAACCCTTTACTCAAGTAAAGGTAGCAGAAAAGTGGTCCAATACATGTAAGAGTCACAATTCTTACTGTAGTAAAAGTACAGAGGTATTAACAGGAAAAGCAAACATAAAAGCTGAAATTCTGCTACCATGCTCGCAAGTGGCAAGTTTTATATGTTATATTTAATAGGTAGGTGTTATTAAAGTGTTAATGTGGAAAATATACCTTTAGGAAATAATATAATCTTAATCTTCAAAGTAACCAGTACCTGTAAAATTATATTTTTAATTTAGTAAAAGAGAAAAGCCAAATACTGTCCTCTCAAATAAGTAAAGTACTTGTACTTCTATGCACTACTTGAGTACTTAGTAACTTTTCACCACTGCAAGGAAGCAGTTTGAGGAGGCTATTTTGTCCTGATTGCTGTGAATGAATAGTAAACATGCTGCCTGCAGGTCTTAAATCGGAGAAGGAAAAGCCCTTTACAAGTAGTCTAAAATATTTTTTTCGCCTTAAGGCATGCACAACATTAACACCTGAAACATGACTGCTTTTATTCAATCGAATATTAACAATGCAACACTTCGGCTACCTTACTATCTCTTTAAGTTTGCACTGATGGTAAATTAATTTTATACCTTTTTTCAGTGTTGCTAAATTAAGTAGCATTTTGACAGCTTCCGGAAGTCATAAACTCCTACGTCTCGCCCTCTCATTGGCTGTCGCACAGCACAGGCCTACTCAGTTAGCCTAGCTAGCTAACGGCTAACTAACCGACCAACTCCAAAACACAGAGACCACAGCATTTAAGAGCAACTCCCACACACGCAGGTGAACAGAAACAAAATATAACGTTACTCACATGAAATCTGTTAAAGACGAGCTCTGGAAACAGCATGAGGTTCCTGAAATCTACCAATCCCAGTTTTCCAATAAAGGGAACAGCAATCGAGGCAGCAAACCAGGACCGGGTGATGAAAGGGATGCTTCTGAACCAGTCCCCGATATCTGACATCTTTCTATGTGATTAGTGCCGAGTTATAACCATGAAACGACAGCTCCTGTTTGAAAATAAATTAATATCCCCCCAAAAACTGCGACCCCTCGCTACCTTTTTATCAGAATGCTCCACTGCTAACTTTACATGACGTGGCTAATCACACAGAGCTAGCTTTACATATGATAAGGGTGCTAAGATCAGAGCGGACACATCCGGTTGAGCTTTTCAAAGTGAAAGCAAACGTATGACCTCTACTACTACTAATACCACCACTTTTCACTAAAAACAAAACTGATAAACAACAAAAAGGGGAAATAGTGCTTATTAAAATAGAAGTTATATCTAGGAAAATAAAAAATGTTTCTTAGAAGAAAAAATACAATTCCATTTCTAAGGGTAATAAGACTAAAGTGGGGGGGGGGAGTAGGACTGATTGCCCAGGGCCAAAGTGTAAGGGGGGCCCTTGAAAAGCCTTCAATTAAAAGTTTGGTTTTGTTAGGACTTTTTTTTTTAAATAATAAGTGCCATAACTAAATTAAAATTGGGCAATAAATCAGTTTAAACACTGACCTTTGTATAAAAAACCCTCTCGCCCCTTAAGGATGCAACATTGTTTAGTTCGCCTTTGCAAGGATTCATCTCTAAACACAGCTTGAGCCAAGTGAGTGACTGCTTCTGGAAACTTGGTTTCCCAAAAAACAAGAGAAAAGGAAATAAAGGAAAGGGAAAGAAAGCAAACTGACATTGTGAAAAAAATGGAAAGTTGTGAGAAAGATATGGATCAAAAGGAGAATGGCAGGGGGCCCACAGAGACTGCTTATGCACAGGGCCCAGAATTTGGTGCCACTCCCCTGACACCCAGTGGTGATTATGGAGAAACATTACATTTCTGCTCGAGTCATGTCAAATTTTCTGCAGTTCATTTATTTTGAAAAGTATCATTATTATATTAAACTATATCGTGCTCTTAATTTGAAGGGAGCATATTAGAACCGGATGTATTTTATTGTGCCCAAGCAATATATTTTGGTTTTGCTTTGCATTATTACATTACTTCCTGTGATATTTGCAAGTGCCCCCGCTGGACCATCCAGAGGCAGCCAGCGACCCAACAGGCGTGTCAGACTGATGCTACGTTTCACTTTTCTTATTACAGCAGCCACCTGTGGAGACTGAGGGTCGAGCCAGTGAAGTGAAGAATGGAGTTGATGTAAATAAGAGGAAGTATAGCTCAATGATTACTGAGAAACAATACTACTGCGCTGCGGGGAGTGACACATTTGACTGGACTGTGCTGTAAGATGTTTCTGTAACTTATAAATCTGAGCCTGAAATAACATTGTTCCAATGTAGTTATGTAAAGTCCCACTTGTTGCACCCATCGTACATTCATACAAGTATGAACTGTAAACACCTGAATGACAAACACTCTATATATAACATTATACGCTGTAATACTGTGTACTCCCAAAGGATGTCTCTTTAGAGGGGTTGTTGTTACTGTTCTTGTTCAGCCACTTTATTTTCAGGGTGTAGTGTAACCACTAGAGAGCAGCCACGATTCACTGAAATGTGTTGCTTTTCACCTGAGTTACTGTTTGAGTGTATTTCCCCCTCTAAAAGTGTGTTATTTATCTCCCTCAGTGTGTTAGTGATGGTGGTTTCCTCCATGTGGCCTTGACACCACAGGAGACTCCTTCCTGGCTGGAGATCACCATGGCAACATGTCTTTGACATCACTAGAAACAGGAGACAGTTGTTTATCACTATTTTATAACAAGGATTTGCTTTACATTAGTCAGCCTCATGGGAATTATGACAAATATTGTGGTCCAGTTATTGTCATTACTATAGCCACATTTCTTATCAATGCTAGCTATGGCCATTTTATGTCAACATGTCCGTTCTTCCACCTGGTTGATTTCTGTACATTCAGTTCAGACCACCTGAAAATTGATTTAGATTTCTACGTGGTGGAAGAGTTTTAGCTTTTCTTTGTTTTATTTCACAGTAAAATAAATATCTTTGGGTTTTGGACTGTCACCTGACCAAACAAGCAAAGTGTTTTTCACCATATTCTGACATGTATAAAACAAGTGATTAATGACAAAAAATATTTGGCAGATTAATTGGTTATGTTTTTGTCACAGTAGTTAGTGTCAGCCCTATTTGAATATTGTACATACAGTCACACTGATTCTCAACCAGCCACACTGGGACATGACTGGCTGAGCTCTCCTGACGTGAGGGAAGAAAATTAAAGTGTTGCATGAAGGAAACGTGGTTAGTTTGATAAATACGCTCACAGACTCGCTCATGCTTTCAATAAACAAGTTATATTTTAAAAAAGAAACATCAACTGCAACAGTGTTTCTTGTGTTAGCATAAGGGAGGAGAGGGGTGTACCTCTCTCTCTTCTTGTCTCAGCTTATTCATCCCCCAGAGGAAAGCCTTGGCCCCAGTTGTGACTTCCTCCTCCCTGCTCCTGGGCAGCTGGTCTGTTGGGAGGGACTCCAAAACCTGACACCCCTCCCCTCCTATTGGGGAACAACCGATACCTGGAGAGAGGAGGAGAGAGATGTGCAAAGCGATGAGAGGGGTGGTATTAAACTCCAAAACTCCAGAAAAAAATCCATGTTTTAAAAAAAGAAAACTTACAAGAACTCTGGTGTGGAGAGGAAGGAGCGTCCTCCCAGGTCCCTGGGGTATTTGAACATGAGGAAGAAGTAAAGGTGACCCACCAGGTTCCCCGTCAGTTCATTTACAAACCTGCACAATATCGGCAAAGAGAAGAAGAAGAGTCAAACAGAACAGAACTAACATTACACAGGGCTGGTGTAACATGGACACATTCAGTTGTAACGCGGGATGGATTTACATTTATAGTGGAGCGTGTGTGTGTGTGTGTGTGTGTGTGTGTGTGTGTGTTAAACAAGTTAAAAATACTTACGAGCCTCTGACAATAAAGTTGAAGATCAGGATGGCCCAAGGTAAATAATGTGCCTATAAAGAAACAGGAAATATAATTAATATACTGTTAGAATTAGCATCACATGGCCGCGGTAAATATTATTTAGATAAAGATCTCATGATGACAGTCCATACCATAAAAACATGCTCTTACCTGCTCTGATACGACTGTGAAATATGGGATACCTTAAACTGTTTACTGGATAAAACTATTATTTGCAATGTAACAAGCTTTGGTGATAAAACATGATACCTTGAATCGTGTTCCGAACCAGAAGGACACGACCGTGTCTTTGTGGAACTGAGCCCAGACGTATATCACTGACATGATCAGTTGGATCATCAGCAGCTGATCATAACAACAACGTGAACAACAATATATGAATCCAGCCAAACACCATCAACAAGACAGCTGCGTGAAAATGTTTCCCTATAATTTTTCAAATTTTGGTCAAATTAGGACCAGTGCAATATCACCTAACATCTGAGGGTGTTTCATAAAGCAAGGCTTGTTGTGAAAAGTCTGTCTTGAGTGAGCCTAACACACTGAACCAGCATTAAAGAAATATTATAACACCTCAGCATAAACAGAGCAGACGCACTACTCGTCCCTGTGTGAGACTGTTTATGTAGAAGTGTTTTAAACAGTAAGATTTTGGTGAAAATGCATGTGTTTGGGAAGTGCTGAACATATGACTGGATAAATGAGACTTGGATTATACTGCACAATTTCTTTAAGAGTTTTTGTAATGTTATGCTTTTATATGATTAATTGCTGTTGTTACACAAGGCCCCCTTTTCTTCAATTCATGAAGAATTTTCTCAGATTTTGGATTCCTTCTTCACTCCGGAGGCATGCATGAAAAACAAAGTTTTCCTCACAAATTTATTGTAACACGGGGTGAGTAATTAATATACAAATTGTCATTTTTAGGGGGGTGAAGTATTTCTTTAAGGCGCTTTCATAAAGCCAGCTCAGAGCGAATGTGATCAGATGAAGTCATATCTGCTTTACGAGCTGCTTGTTTTTGATGTGTGGGTTATATAATCTTTCTTTGTATTGTAAGTGCTGAAAATTGATGTAGCACACATGTACAAAACACTCTGACATATCAAATAAGACCCTTGCCGGGTAATTTTATTTTTTTTTATTTTTGAAAAGGCAGAGTTCCGGTAGTCAATTAATTTAATTTTGTGACATTTAAAAGATGAAAAAAATGTGAAAATGGTACTTAATAAGCCACGGGTCAGAGATATTTATCAGCTTACTTTAATTGCAGTGCATTTTCAAGCTCAAATGTTGAATGGAACACTGCGCAGATACTGCACAGATGAAAAAATAATACAAGCTAGAATTGAAAGTATGCAATAAGTGCAGCTTGTGTCAAATAAGGCAATTAGGACATGTACTTTAAACTGACACATTTAATGCTGTTGTTAGCAACAGGGCTGAGTACTGTTATTCGATAAATGTAAGGTACTGACCGAATGAACCCAGTACCAAGTAGTATCAAAACTTCTCTACTCAAATAATGTAAGGTGTATTTGACACAGTTGATAGCAGCGTGATGAGATGCCACCAAAATGTTTCAAAGTATGGCTATACTACACACCGATGGAAATAAAGTTTCGAATCAAGTAGCTACTGTTCATTATACCATTGGTATTGGTATCACCTTAAGGGTACTGGTATCATAATTTGCTGTCCTAGTAAGGAGGACCTTTTTGAGAGAAACTTCTAAGAGGACATTATTAGTTTCAGTTGAAAAGATTAACTGTAACACTATTACGCCTGAGGTGAAGCACATTTTCCAGTCCTGTATTTTAAGTGAGCCTGATTTAAGCGGTCGTCTTACATTATGAAACAATCCCAAGATCTCAAGTGATTGTTGCAAACAGTTGCTGTATGCTTTATATACACAGTATACATGGGTCATAATTTCATGTTGTGGTATAAATACAGAGAGAGACAAAAATTCTCACCCGCATGTTCATGAGCAGCCCGATTATCTATAGCTAGAGTCAAGGACAACAACATCGTGGCTCAATACAATCACAGCTGGAGCCTTAAGATTAGAGCAGCCGGTGACTGAAAGGTCACCAGGTCAAATCCGCTCCCTCCCTGGCTGGCTGGCAAGAGAGAGGCAAAGATGGCAGCAGAGAGCTGGGATCACTGGTGGAGTGGAAAACAGGCCAGCAGGGATGTTACCTTTGATGTTAAAGGTAGATTCACTCATTCATTTTCCGTAACTGCTTATCCTTTTGAGGGTTGCGGAGGGGGCTGGAGCTTATCCCAGCTGACATTGGCCGAGAGGCGGGGTACACACTGGACAGGTGGGGTTGTCATATAGAGACAGACAACCATTTACACTTGCATTCACACCTATGGGCAATTTAGAGTCACTGATAAACCTGCATGTCTTTGGACTGTGGGAGGAAACCGGAGTACCCGGAGAAAAAACCCACACTGACACAGGGAGAACATGCAAACTCCGCTCAGAAGGGCTCCCTGGGTTCAAACCCCCCACCCTGGAACCCTCTTGCTGTGAGGCGACAGTTCTAACCACTACACCACCATGCCCCCTTTGCAATTTATCATTAAACAGGATGTTTCAGAGGGCTGGGGGTGATGCCATTTGAAGGATACAACAATGCAGATCCAGTTGAAGAGGAGCATGAAGATATAGTCTGCAGGCTTGCCATCAAACGCCCCTGGATACCAAGAAAAAGATTAGCACAACAAAAAGAGCATCCAGTGTGTGTACACCACTGAGGCCAGTAGTCTCACCTGTCTCTAGCCGAGTGGAGTAGTGGTAGAGGAAATACAGGTTGACCAGGTACAGATACCCAAGAACTCCTGGGAAAGACAAGGCGGCCGTCACTGGTCTCCAGAGCTGAAGCATATAGAAGAGACATCAGCTATCACACAGCGCAGGCCTGCTCACTTAGCCTTGCCGCTAAGCTTAATTCAGAGTAGGAAAATCCCACTACAATTAGTCTAAAATACTTCTTTCCCCTCGTGGCATGCACAACAACAACACCTGAAAGCCAACTGCTTTTATTTCACCAAATAAAGAAGAATGCAACACTTTGACTACCTTACTATATCTATAAGTTTGCACTGATGGTATATTCATTTACATCTTTTTTCAGTGTTGCTAAATTAAGTAGCATTTCGACAGTTTCCGGAAGTCATAAAATCCACGTCTCGCCTTCTCATTGGCTGTCACACAGCACAGGCCTGCTCAGTTAGCCCCGCTAGCCACCAGCTAACTAACCGACCAACTCCAAAACACAGAGACCACAGCATTTATGAGCTACTCCACCAAACACAGGTGAACAGAGACAAAAACTCACCTGAAATCTGTTGAAGAAGAGCTCTGGAAACAGCATGAGGTTCCTGAAATCTACCAATCCCAGTATTACAACAAAGGGAACAGCAATCGAGGCAGCAAACCAGGACCGGGTGATGAAAGGGATGCTTCTGAACCAGTCCCCAATATCTGACATCTTTCTATGTGATTACTGCCAAGTTATAACCATTAAACGAGAGCTCCTGTTTGAAAATAGATTAATCCCCCAAAAACTGCAATCACTCGCTGCCTTTCTATCAGAGGTGCTCCACCGCCTAATTGTACACAACGCGGCTAATCACACTCAGAGATCAGAGAACATCCGCTTCCGTTTTCCCGAAGAAAACTTAATGTGCTACTTCCTGGAATTAAAAGTTTTGGTTTTGTTAGCAAACATAGTGGACGCTCTCTAAGGGCCCCTCTCACCCCTTAAAAGTGCAAAATTGTTTAGTCCGACCCTGCCCATGGATTCATCTCTAAACGCTGCTTGAGCCAAGTGAGTGATGTACACCGTCATGTTGTTCACCAAGAAAGGCAAATTTGGGTTCCAAAAAAAAGAAGAAGAAAAAAGAAAGGAAAGGGAAAGAAAGCAAACTGACTTTGTAAAAAAAAAAGAGAGAGAGAGAAAGGAAGAGAAGAAGGGCAGGGGGCCCACAGAGACTGATTATGCACAGGGCCCAGAATTTGGTGCCACTCCCCTGACACCCAGTGGTGATTATGGAGAAACATTACATTTTAGCTAGAGTCATGTCAAATTACCTGCAGTTCATTTATTTTGAAGAGTATCATTATTATATCAAACTATATCGTGTAGGATAATTAATAATTTGAAGGGAAAGTGTTAGAAACCGATGTTTATTGTCTCGCAGCAACATATTTTGGTTTTGCTTTTCATTATTACAGTACTTAATGTGAAATTTGCAAGTGCTCCCGCTGGACCATCCAGAGGCAGCTAGTGACACAACAGGTGTGTCAGACTGATGCTACGTTTCACTTTTCTTATTACAGCAGCCACCTGTGGAGACTGAGGGTCGAGCCAGTGAAGTGAAGAATGGAGTTGATGTAAATAAGAGGAAGTATAGCTCAATGATTACTGAGAAACAATAGTAAGGCAAATTATATTATGACAGAAGCAAAGGTCACAATATGAGATAGATTTTTTTGTTTGTTCTGCTCATTTTTCATTCATTATATTATATATTAATATATTAATTTACACAACTGGACATTGTTTCATTGTCTTAGAGACCTCTAATAACTCTGTGTGCTCAGTGAGCACACAGAGCATTCAGTTCATGTTGGGTTGAAAAAGCACTAAAGTTATGCATCTAATTAATATTCCCTTTTTTTTTTTTTCTTCAAAGATATTTTTTGGGCCATTTTGCCTTTAATGGACAGGACAGGTAAGCAGGGGGGGGGGCGTGCAGCGAAGGGCCACAGGCCACATTTCCAACAAGATATCTCTGCAGGCCATGTGTCATAATTTAGCAGTTTAGTCAAAAAGGTTTTGAACTACCACTCCCACAATGCACGCCTCTGTTTACCATGTACGTCAGTTCCGGGCGACAGAATAACCGTCCCCAAAACAAGAAATTTTTTTTTCCTGAAACTGAAGTTGAAGAACTATGTTCCTGTAGAGTCTGATACGCTTTAAGGGGACATTTTAGCTCTGACTAACAGTAAATGGCGCTGAGCTTTACGGCTTCTTTGGCTGTAACTTATAACTAAATATAAGGTTACTGAATGTTGCGCTTTCAAATTTCGCGCTGTTCGCTCCGCCTTTAAAAAGATTAGCCGGCTAGCTTGTTAGCTAGCGTTAGCCACGTTACTTTGAACTGAGCAGCAACATTATGTTAAGTAAGGAGGATATTCTCCTGTTTTGTATAAGTATGCTCTGAGTTTCTACAGACGTCTATAAAATGGAGGTGACGGACATTGGAAACAAAGAGGAGGGGAAAGTCTGGCATCGAAAACCAACAGCAGGCAAAAGGTAGGACTGAAAGGATGCTGATTAGTTGTCTTGTGCACCTGATGCTGCAGGAGTGACACATTTGACTGGACTGTGCTGTAAGATGTTTCTGTAACTTATAAATCTGAGCCTGAAATAACATTGTTCCAATGTAGTTATGTACAGTCCCACTTGTTGCACCCATCATACATTCATACAAATATGAACTGTAAACACCTGAATGAGAAACACTCTATATATAACATTGTACGCTGTAATACTGTGTACTCCCAAAGGATGTCTCTTTAAAAGGGGTAATTGTTACTGTTTTTGTTCAGCCACTTTATTTTCAGGGTGTAGTGTAACCACTAGAGAGCAGCCACGATTCACTGAAATGTGTTGCTTCTCACCTGAATTGGTGTTTGAGTGTATTTCCCTGTATATATGTCTATGGTATTTCTCCCTCTAAGGTGTGTTATTTATGTTCCTCAGTGTGTTAGTGACGGTGGTCCGCACTACTCACCAAGCCAAGACTGTGCGTTTCCTCCATGTGGCCTTTGACACCACAGGAGACTCCTTCCTGGCTGGAGATCACCATGGCAACATCTATGTCTTTGACATCACTAGAAACAGGTGACAGACTGTGCTCAAAAGCCCTAAAAATAATAAGTGGTTGTTTATCACTATTTTGTTACAAGGATTTGCTTTACATTAGTCAGCCTCATGGGAATTATGACAAATATTGTGGTCCAGTTATTGTCATTACTATGGCCACATTTCTTATCAATACTAGCCATGGCCATTTTATGTCAACATGTCCGTTCTTCTACCTGAATATGGTCTATTTATTGCAAAAAAATACTTTTATCTTGGTCCCAAATATTCTTTTCAGGGTCACAGACATGACATTTTCAATTGCTTATTTTCTGGAGCAGGTTTCGTCTGGTGCAGAAGACTGGACAGGCCTGCACTGCTCTGGCATTTAGCCTCCGCAGGACCACAGAGTTCCTTGTGGCCCTGGCTGACTACACCATCAAGTGCTTTGACAGAGGTAAGATGAACACATCCACACATTGCTTTATTCTTTTAATGGTTAGAGTGTACTCTGTTCGTTTAATTCTTAGGACTTATAGGATTCATACAAGTTGATTTTTCAGTGGTACTTGTTTCTTTTAAAGCAAGTGCCACTGCTTTCAGACACAAAGCAGGTGGTCAGTTTGATAGTAAGCCAGGAAGGAGTGTGTCACCTGATTTTGTCCATCACTCACCATCAATTTAACCATAAATTAACTTGTTGTCTACCTCTGTTTATTTGCACAGACACAAAGCAGCTGGTCAGCTGGATGCGGGGTCACGAGGGAGCAGTGTCATCCATTTCTGTCCACAGCTCAGGTCGCTATGCCATCACCACATCCTCAGACACGGCTCAGCTCTGGGACCTGGACACCTTCCAGAGGAAGAGGAAGCTCAACATAAGACAGTCTGTTGGCATTCAGAGGGTAAACATCCAGAATGAAAGCGACATTTACAAATATTAGTTTGACCAAATCATGAAGTTAAATATTCATCTGAGGACTGACATAGTTTGTAAGAGTGCTTTTTTGGAATTTGTTTAATTTTAAGCTGTTAAGACTTAATGTCCAGTAAATTTAATTATTCTGTTTCTTTTCACTTTTGTCATGGTCATGGCACACTGTTTGTGTTGCAGGTGTTTTTCCTGCCTCTCAGTAACACCATCCTCAGCTGTTTCAGTGATGACTCCATCTTTGCTTGGGAGAGCGACACCCTGTTCTGCAAATACCAGCTTCCTGTCCCTGACTGCGGTCCCAAAATCTCCTATAAGGCCTTTGCTGTCACACGGTGGGTCACTCACTTAAAAGCCTAACTAGCTCAGTGATTTTATGGTTTTCCAGTGTAGTTCTTCATGACTACATTTCCCACCTTTGGCCTCTAAACACTTCATAAACACAATAAAAGTTAAAGTAAACAGGGATCACAAGGCTTCATCAAACACTGATACTCCTGACTTGTGTTGGCAGTGATGGTAAGAGCCTTGCTGCTGGGGGGCGCTCCAACCTGCTGCACCTGTGGTGTCTGGACAGCAAACAGCTGGTCAGGGTGATTCAGATGCCCACGCAGGTCCGAACCGTGCGACAGCTGGAATTCCTGCCCGACAGCTTTGACGGAGGAGCCAGCCAGGTACACGGATCGCAAGACTCCCCATCTCTTCTGTTCTCCTGCTATGTGATCTTGTTTTAAACATCTTTGATGTCATTTGCCTGGAAGAGGTCCTGTCTGTGTATCTATGAATGTTAAAAAGCCTGTAGTCTGTTTCTGTTTGGCTGCAGTAAGCATGTGCGCCTGTGTGTTTTTTTTGTTTTTTTGTCTCTGTAGACACTAGGTGTATTGAGCCAGGATGGCGTCATGCGTTTCATCAACATTCATACCTGCAAGCTGCTTTTCCACATGGGTTCCCACGACGACGCCATCACCACAGTGGCGGTCAGCCCTAACGGCCGACATGTTGTGGCCATCATGGATAACGGCAGCATCAACATCTACAGTGTTCAGAGTCTCACACAGGAATTAAACAAGGTGACAGTCAGTTGTGATTTTCAAGGTTCAAGATTTGTCTTATTTGTAGATAATAAGATATTGTTCTGTAGGTGTATTAATATTGTGCGTGTGTGTCCCTCACCCAGCCTCCTCCCTCCCAGGTGGCAGTTGTCTCTGGTGGTGAAGCTGATCAGGACTCGTCCAATCTTAAGGTCAAGGTCAGGTCAGAGGTCATTCAGAGACCAGCCAAGAGCTCGGGTAGACGAACACAGGTGAAGATACTTAGACCCCCTGCTGGGTCTACAGCTGACGATAAAGAGGTGAGAACAACAGACAAAGCATTTTCCTTCCCCTGACTAGATGCAGTATTTGAGTAATTTGATAGAGTTCATAGTTTTTGTGTCTACCAACAGAATGACCTACCTGCTGGTCTGAATAAGAAGAGACTGGTGGCTATGCTCAAGGCCTTTGGAGAATATCCTGCTAAATACAGGTACAGATTACTTTTACTAGACTTTTAACATGTTCTTTGTAAGTTTTAAATCTAATTTAAAGACACACCTTTTTTCACTTGCTTTTAGTTCAGTCTTTCTAAGGCTGACCAAAGGTGTTTGTCAGGTTCCCTCTTAACGTTTTTGTTCTAAAGCCCTTGTGATGCTTTTTAATCTGTTGTTGGTTTAATTCAATTTCCCCTAACTTCCCATTTTATTACTTAAACTTTGATTTTATCATGCTAGTTGGTTTTTTTGTGCTTTTATTGTATTACACTATGTATTTTTGCTTTTTGTGCACCTTTATTTCTTAAATGACACCGGTATTGAGGCAGATAATCTGTTTGCACTGGAAACCACTGTGGGGCAACATCTGTTGTTTTTAAATGTGCTATATGAATAAAGGATTCAAGTAGAATTTATTGTCACATGCAGCAGACACTACAGTGAAATTGAGTTGCCCAGATCCACCAACTGTGCACATAAAAACAGTTTACATTTGAATAAATACACAATAAAAAATAAAAGCTCCAATACACAATAGGAAAATCTTCATCAATTAAACTACTTAATTCAAATAAAACTGTGTGCAAAAATGCCAGCAGGGGTTATCTTATCTGTTGTAAGTTTATAACCACTAAATTGTTTTAACTTGAAGATTTTTACGGTTCATTTATGTGTCTGTGTTGCAGGATGTTTGTATGGCGGTCTTTGTTGTGTCTCCCCGAGAACCATGCAGCTTACAGCAGTCTGACTGATAAAGGCCTGCATTCAGCCTACCTTACTCTGCATGATAAATACCCAATAAAAAGTCACAAGCTGCAAAGGGGACTGCAGAGGTACTCTCTCTCTCTCTCTCTCTCTCTCTCTCTCTCTCTCTCTCTCTCTCTCTCTCTGTCTGTCTCTCTCTCTCTCTCTCTCACACACTCACACACACACACACATAAACACACAAATGCAACTTAGTATTTTCTTATTTCTGCAGAATTCTGTTTTTTTTTTATCTATTTTAAAATCTCATGATGTTCAACAAATCCATTATTTTCCTTTGTTGTTTTTGTTGTTTCCTTTGCTCTGCAGGGTTTTGTCTGCCTTAGCTCACTGGGCAGCCATCTTTGGAGAGGCAGAGTACCTTCCTCTGATAGCCTTCCCTTTCGTCAAGCTCTTCCAGAACAACCCGATGCTGTGCTTTGAGGTGGTGGCCACTGTCATAGGTACTTTATGGTTGTAATTATAAAATGCCATTTTCCCAAGACGCAAAACATCATGTAAATATTTGAAATTTAAACTAAACGATTTTGAATATTTTCCAATGTTTTGGGCTGCTGCTGAGTCCAGAATCTTTAATTACTACAAGTTTTGAGCACTGAAAATGGCAGTGCGACATTCATACACATAAAACCAAACAACACTGCTTCTCTGTGTTCCCAGCCAAAGTCTAAGACTTGTAAAGGATTTGGAACTATTTTTATTTCTCAAACTTATTTTAAGTTTTTCAATTGTGGCTCTATTAGGTATCTATCGACAGTCTGTTAAATACTCTGATGTTTGGTTGTACAGTGAATTGGTGTCAGCATTGGTTCGAGTACTTCCCCAACCCTCCTCTGAACATCCTGAGCATGGTGGAGAATGTTCTGGCTCATCATGACAAAGAGCTGCTGCAGCACCTGGTGGACTGTGGCATCACCTCACAGGTAAAAGCAGTACACAGCTACACACAGCTGGAGGAGAGCGGTAGTCAGACAGGCTGTCCTGGAGTTCAGTGTTTCACTCCCATGAGATGTTGAGATTTTATTGATTTTATTTTATATCTCTGTATCTGTCCCAGCTCTATGTGTGGCCCCTGCTGGAGACCTTGTTCTCAGAGGTTTTGACTCGTGATGAGTGGCTCAGACTCTTTGACAACATCTTCTCCAATCATCCTTCGTTCTTGCTCATGGCCTGTGTGGCCTACATCACCTGCTGCCGTGAGCCTCTTCTGCTCTGCTCCCAGAAACAGGACTTTGAGGTCTAACTACCCTCTGAAAATACAGTCAGCCTAACAGTCTATTATTGTTTCTGTCTCACCTTTCTTAAATCTGCTGTTTCTTTTCCACTCAGTATTTTTTCCACCACCGTAACAACCTGGATGTGGGAGCCATGATAAAGGAAGTCTACCGGCTCATGGGCAGCACACCAGCTGACATCCATCCCAGGACTATGCTCTCTGATTTTACAGCACTGACCAAAGGCCAGTACCCTGTGTTCAACCACTACCCTGAATTCATAGTGGAGTACCAGAGCAGGGAGAGGGAGAAGATACGACTGCAGGAGATGGAGTATCTCCGTGAGAGGTGATATTACAGAGAGGTTATGAACAGTGTTAAGAAGATATGCATATTTAATTAGCTAAAAGAAGTGTTTTATCATACATTTCAAACTCATTCATGAGAAAAGATGCAACAGATGAAATTTGCGTTTATCTTATCAGGCAGGAGGTGTCAGCCCTGCGTGCAGATTTTGTGCGTCGCCAAGCTGAAGAGGAGGCCTACTATGCACAACAGGTAGATATGTTTTTTTAAGTAATTTTAGGAATAGATTTTGTTGTTGTTGTTGTTGTTGTTGTAGTTGTAGTTTTGGCTTGGTCAAATAGTTTGTATGTGTAAAACATGCCTGAAATGGAAATTAAGTGACCTGAATACTTTGATTTATTTGAACAAAGGAGCTGCTGCAGAAGGCAGAGGAGCAGCGCAGAAACATCCTGGCACAAGAAGAGGAAAAACTAACACAGCAGAGAGCAAAGTAAAAGCTCGAGACACTTCACACCTCTGTGGTTAAGTTATGAGAAATACAAGAATGATGTGATTTAGCAGAGTGGGTTGCTGACACTGCTCTGTCCTCTGCAGGTTGGCAGCCATGAAGAGAGAGCTGAAGGTGAAGGAGTTGCAGCTGCTGGATGCAACTAAACGACGTTTCCTCAAACACCAGCAGGACCTGAGAGCCTCACAGGTCCGAAGACTAGAGCAGGAGATAAGTAAAAAGGTAAACTGATGATTAAGATTAATGGTAATCCTTTTATATAAAGGAGCCCACATTAGGAGATCCGGGGCTGTAATCCTAACCTCCACTGGTCAAAGTTTATCATAGTTAATGTGCTTCTGTTTGTTGAAATTATCAGTAATTTTTCTATGGCTATGGACTTAAAGGAATACTTCATTCCCCCAAATAAACATTTATATATCAGTAACTGATTCCTTGTTACGCTGAATTTGTGGAGAAAACTGTTTTTGTTGCATGCCTCCATGGTGATCAATGAATCCAAACACAGAGGAAATTCTTGATGGCCTGAAGTGAGACAGGTCTGCATTTAACAACAGCAAAACTATTTTAAAACATCTTTTTACAAACTCACACACAAGTCGTGCAATACAAACAAAGTTTCATTTATCCAGTTGAATGCTCAGTACCTCCCAAACAAACAGCCCGTTCTGATGGGGCGCTGAACAGGAAGTGGAATTCAGCTATGCTCTCTTCAAAGCCAGACTACATCGACAAAAACAGTAATTTTATCTTGTTTTTATCTTTTTATCTTTATCTTGAGAGCTGCTGGTCTACTGCTGCCTTGATCAGTTAGTTTGTGTTACCGTGTGACTTTGGTGGATCCAAACTAACAAGAAAGTAACACAGTAGCACCACCAAACTGATGGAGGCAGTGATAGACCAGCAGCTCCTGTAGTTAGTAAGGTAAAGTTACTGTTTATGTGAATGGAGTCTGGCATTGAATACAGCGTAGATACGTTTCATTTTCTGTTAAGTTAACATGCAGTGAGTGGTTTTCCTTTAATTACCTTCAGTTTTGAGCACTAACCCAACAGTAACTTTTATGTTGCGCTACAGATGGATCTGCGGGAGCGAGAAACAGCTGCTGCAGTCCAGGATCTAGAAGTCCGACAGATGGAGCTGGAGGCTCAGAGGAGACGACTTGAACAGGTGATGAACAGCATGCATGCAACCTTATTTCCTTCCTTTCTTCCAGCTTCCTCTTTTGATTCATTTCTCCCTTCCTTCCTCTCTCTCTGTGTGACAATTTATCCCCCGGTGATGACTCTTCTAAACCTAGAGCATATTTTGCTGTAGAAATGCCTGGAAGCATAAAACATGCTTTCTCACTGGACACTGAATAGATCAAAATGTCTGATTATCAAACACAGATCAGCCTGTAAGTTTTCTGCATTAAGAGTCTTACAGTCGAACACAGAGGTTCATCAAACAAGAAATAATTAGCTGATGTGATAGTGTACTAATTTTGAGTCTGATGGGTTCTGTTTGTTTTTCCACAACCATATCCCTCAG
Source organism: Epinephelus moara (assembly GCF_006386435.1). NCBI lineage: Eukaryota > Metazoa > Chordata > Actinopteri > Perciformes > Serranidae > Epinephelus > Epinephelus moara. Next base: position 14,876,978 of record NC_065511.1, on the reverse strand, counting down.
CACCTGTTTAAGGAGCAGGAGCGCATGGGACGGGAGGTTGAGGAGGAGGTGGAGATGAGAATGAGGAGGGCAGAAAGAGAGGAGGAGCGCTTCACGGAGCTGCTACAAAGCACAGAGACAAACATGCAGGTTAGTGGCACATTCCAGAGTGGAGCCAGTGTAAAATTATCAACATATGTCAGCACACGATCTGGATGCACTCGTAAATCTGTCTGACGTCACTTTACATGAAATTATCAAAGCCACACATGCATGTAGACTCTGATTTTGGCACAGGTGCCGGTGACCTTCTCCTCTTGTATTCCTAAACTTTCTCAACACACACACACAGGCCCTGGAGGAGTCCCTGGCGGAGGCGTGCCAGCTGGGCTTGGAGTCGGACTGGCAGAGAGAGGTGGCAGAGCGCCTGCAGCAGGTCGATGCCGAGCAGGAGAGGAAGAGGGAGAGACTGGCAGAGCTTCACAGGCAAACTCTGGCAGAGGAGGAGAGACTGGCTGACACCCTGAGAGATGTGGCAGGAAGGAAGGTGAGAACAACAAGAGTGTGTTTGTCAACACATCAACTTACATGATGTATTGGCTCGTCTACATACAGTTATTACAACTTAATTTACGGGCCTTTCTGTTACCTTTACAATCAGTGTTACGGAACAGCTCGTAAAAATGAAAAATGATATTTGTTTTTCCTCACTAAGAAACATCACAACTGACCATCAGTGTCTGAAATACTAAGTATTTTAAGCTTCACTGAAGACAAACTGTGGGATCTGGAAAATAAGCTGTTTGTTTACTGTTAACCAGTTAGCCAGTAAGAACTTGTTAATTTGCAGTGGGATGAAGTGATGAGTACCAGAGCCCAGTTACAGGAGCAGCAACAGCCTTCAGCAGACACAGGTTATTATTCCACACACACATTCACATTTTGTTTGTGGCCTTTTAGCTAAACTGTCCATCATCCAGACGCCTATTTAATGCTACAGTGTTTGCATTGTGTCAGACGGTGAGAGACAGACGGGGGTGAGGTCACCTTGTTCGACCAAAGGACTTCCTCAGAGACCCAGTGCCACCACTGTTGTTAATGTTGGGACCAGTGCTGCAGGTCCAGCAGTCAGACTCGACTCTGCCCCCTCCCCAAAGCAGACAGGAGCCAACATGGTGTGTCTGAACAGCAGCTCACCTTCAGAGAGCACCTCCACCAACTGTAAGTCATTGTAGATATACCGAAGGCTACAAAAAGTGTTTTTTTTTTTGTTGTTGTTTGTTTTTAAAAAGTGAAGATAAAGTTGTATTTGTATCTGTTGAGACTGGGACTAATCAATTCATCTATTAACTGTCGCAGCTCTACACCCCTATTATCTTGAGTTTCTGTATCAGTGACGTTGCTGTATGTCCTTTTTTCTTTGCTTTCTCCAGTTTCCCTGGACCGAGGCCGGGCCCAGCTGGACAGCAGCGAGAGACAGCTACTGAAGGAAATCAGAGAACTGAGACAGAAGCTGGCGGCCAGAGCCAGAGAGGGCAGCTCAGCCTCCTCACAGTCTGTCCACACACTGTCCTCTGTCTCACAGTGACCACAAACTGTTCTCTGTCTCCGTAGTGTCAGAAAAACATATGCTTGTCTCAATTGAGCTACACGGACAGAAACAGTGACTCAGACTGAGGAGCACACTGGCTAGCTGCTATCTGTTAGTGCTTATATACCATTCTTTAAACAACAGACTATTAAACAACCAGACTCAAACATGTTAACTGTACATCATCAGCCACTGTCTCATGAAAACCCATGTCTTGTAAAGACTGTTCACCCCATACATATTTTTCCTCTTGGCTGTAGCGCTGTTTATCAAATTAGATTATTTTGTTGTGAGTTGCAGTGTTAGAGATATTGCTCATAGAGATGTCTGCCCTCTCTCAAATATAATGAAACTAGATGGTACTCAGCTCATGGTGCTCAAAGCTCCAACAAACAACAAAAACACATCTCTTTCCAGAAATCATGACCCACTTACTCAAGATAACCCACAGACCTTGTTGTGAGCAATTTCATGTAGGAACTATTTTCTTTCCACCAAACTGCCCCCGCCAACCGTATCACTGTGCAGAAGGAAGCATGCATCTACTAATGGATGAAAGGCTTGTGCTCCTGACACCACAAGATGTAAAAAATAATGGCGCCCTTCTAAGCTGAGCTGTAACATTGCGGTAGATGTACGCCTCCTTCAGGGCAGTGATATGGTTGGCAGGTGTTGTAAAATAGTTCCTACATGAAACTGCTTACAACAAGATCTGTACACCAGGTCAGGATTTCTGGAAAGAGACATTACTGTATTTTTTTGACGCTCTGAGCACCAAAACCGAGTGCCATCTAGTTCCATTATATATATAGAAGGCACACATCTCAACGACAACTCGCATCAAAAAAATCTAGATAGATAAATAGCACCACAGGTAGGAGGATTTTGGGGTGAACTATCCCTTTAAGACTTTTTTTGACTCTGTTTACTTCATGTGATGTGCACATGATTGTTCAGCTTGTGTCACCACTCTTAGATCCAAGTCATTTATCATTCAGTGGGCTCTCTAAGAATATCCCAACAAGCAACAAACGTTTCATTCATTTATACTCAGTTCTGTCTTTGCCACTGCACACACAGACGATGGCCAGGACCATGAAACAGCTAGTTTTGTATCATCAAAGTCCATCTGAAGGTGAACATCACTCTGTGTTAACACAGTGACAAACATAACTGTAGGTACAATGTCTGTTAGTTCAGTAGTGTCTACAGTGCAGTATAACATCTTGTAGCCATGGTACACACAAACTATTATATCTCCGAATTCGTTGTCATAGCATCTTCCATTTAATGTTCAGTTTCCCACTTTATATTTATGGTTGTTATTTTGTAAATATTTTCACTGGTGCTCCATTTTAAATTTTTATTGCTGTGAATTTTATATGATTTTGTGTTATTTAAAACTGGGTTTGGATAAAATGTTTTTTAAATATCCTGATTCAGCGTTCTGTTTCATTCTGCCTTAGATATACATGCATTACATCTCTTTAATCTTTGGTATTGTACAGTGATAGTAGCAGTTATTAGGCTCATTCGAGGTGAACTGCACCTCGCCTGGAAAGCGGATGCAATTAGTAGTAGTAGTAGTAGTAGTAGTATCAACCACACAAGATATGTTTGTTAACAGTTTAAACCTTCATTGTACAACATGAGACTAAGAGCTTATAATCAAGCATTTAATATTACAATTACACAGAAAATTAGGATTTTCTGCAAAATGTGGTGTTTGTTGTCAAAACTGAGAGCCAATCAGCTCTTTGATGAGGCGACAGTCAGGCATTTCCCATTATGCTCGGGGTCTTGCAGTTGCAACGGTGGGTTGATGTTTCCATGTGTGCATGACATCAGAGCAAGTTTGGATCAAGTCAGACAAATTTAATTGGCATGCACTGTTCAAGCATTCATGGGACGTGCCAGTACCCCAGTCTGCAATGGTGTTTGGGTGAGTGCAGTGCTTCAAGTGGCATCCACATGAATGCCAGGACCAAAGGTTTCCCAGCAGAACATTGCATTTTAATCAGATGGTCAGAATGATTCACTTCGTCTGTCAGTGGTTTTAATGTTCTGGCCAATCGGCGTATTTTAATATTGAATGACATCTGCATGCATGGAAGGATGCTGCAGGCACCATTTCTGATATACAGAATGTGTAGATAGTGTATCAAACACAGACAATATGTAATATGAAAATCGAGTTCCTAGGGGCCACTATTGCTCTTAGCATTTATATTGTGCTAGACTTTGGATCAGAGGTATCGTGTTTTGATTGGATAGTTTGGAGTTTGTTCTAGGGTGTTAATGGTTTTTCTGCTTATGTCAAGACAATAGGCAATTTGTCTTTTGCCACCCACATCTATTCATAAACCAGAGACAGATCAGGTTGGACTGCGGCTGAAAAGTCAAAGAGCAATTACTATAAAACACCTGAGGACCTTTGTGCTGCAGGTCTACACTGGGTGTGCCTGTAACTGTCTGTCTCTGCCTTTGGTCCTATAATCATTCAGGTGTTGTTTGACATGAGCTAAAATGACAGCCATCCCCATTTCTGTCAGTCATTCTTTTCTTTCCCTCCACCCATCATTTATCTGTCCTCACATGCCATAAATCACTCTCAGCCCCTGGGAGGAAAACAGCAAAATCAGTCCCTTGTTTTCTCTTCTATCATCCTTAATCAACAACTACAAACACGCACCTGTTGCTTCACACAAGTCAAGGAATATGTCTTAAAGCCAAATTTCACACCTCACGCATAATGCCATGCACTTTCTTAGAATATTTTCCATGTGTATACATAGACATACTTTCTTGTGTATTTTCTGTCCGTCATTAGCATGTATTTGTATGTCTATTGCTCCAAGCTGTCATCTCTCATCACTTGTAAAAGAATCTTGCCCCAAGCAGGGGCGGGACTACTATTTTCTTTTTACCTTTCTGTGTGCTTTAACTTGTAGGTCTTCCATTCGTGTAGGTAACCTGAGGATCATGCACAGCACAGCCCAACTGCAGTGAGCCAGATTAGCATTCAAGTCCATCATCCATGGATGAGAGCAGTGTTTCGGTGCTGTGGTACAGGACATCAAAACCCCTAGGGAAGGTGAGGCGAAGGGTTCAAGACCTCCGCATCCCATCCTCCTCTTTCAGTGACTATAAAACCAACAGACCCGCGTTGGACCTGAGCCACAATGAGAGCGCTCGACTGGCAGTGGACACTCTGCTCAGCGGGGGCTTAGAGGAATACCACGAGGTGCTGACGGCGGAGGGAGAAGTGGACTTTCTATCAGATCAGGAGAAGATTTACATCCTGGAAAATGGGACCGATGGCAAGACAGGTTGTAAATGTTTGTTTTTACATTGTTGTAAATCATTTTGACAGTTTGTCTTGTTGTTTGCAGCATGTTGTGTGTAAAAGACAGAAGTTTCCTATCAGCTTGATTCATTGGATAAGAAAGAAAATGATTGCTTGTGTTACTTTTTATTGATCATAGCTTTATTCTTTACGCAGCAGAACTTGGTGCATCTGATGATGATGATGATGATGATGATGACACAGACTTTGAGAACTCGTCCGCTGGCTCCCAGACTGCCACACAATGTCCCACAGTGTCCACAGACAGTGATCCTACTGTGGCAGGTTTGGATCTGAGCAGCTGATAAAATATTACAGGAGTAGAAAACTTTTATGGAACCTAAAAAAAACCTCCTCTAATACTGGTGTAAAGTGCAATCTTTCGGGGGTTTTAACTCATAATATTAGAGGTGTTAAACTCCTGCAGAGACTTCTGTGTATCAGCCCAATGTACTTTTATAACAAATCATTATCCCCTCTCATTCGCTGCCATCTCCGATCATGTTTTTGTGCCTTTCAGGTGTGAAGTGGAATGATCCTGTCCTGGATGAGCCCTCCACTGTGGTTTATTACCAGTCTGGCAGCAGAGCAGCCAGCATGAAAGACCTGGTCAGGGAGTTCATCAGAAAGGCTAGAATGGTTTGTGTGGATGTGTGAAGAGAGCAGTTTGTTTGTTTCTTCATGTGCCTGCATGTAAAAAAGCCATGCATGCCTATACATGTGAGGGATGATAACAGATGTGGTATTTCATCTTGAGTGCTGAAATGTCAAATTCCCAGCGAGTGATATCCGGCTGTGCAGGTCTTTGTTGCAGGGGTTGACAGCTTTTGTGGCATGTGACTGTGTGTGTGTGTTTATGTGCAGGCCCTGGCCATAGTGATGGACAGCTTCACTGACGTAGAGCTGCTGTGTGACCTTCTGGAGGCGAGCAGGAAGAGGAATGTGTCTGTTTATCTGCTGCTGGATCATCTCAACCTGAAACTGTTCGTTAGCATGTGGCAGGACCTCAAACTCAATGGCAAAAACTTCCCTGTGAGTCCATTTCCATCCACCTGCCTGTTAGAGCCTGCATCAAAATTGTTGGAAATGTGTTTTGCTTTTGAAAACCTGTGGAGAGCCAAAAACATTTTGCATTACTTTGAAGAGCTCTGGTCCATAAATACAGTACTTCATTCTCTCCTTTTAGATAAAATAATCAAACCAGGTTTTAATTTTCATCCAAGTTCTGCATTACATTTCTATTGGTAGGTGTTTCAGCGACAGAGCACTTCCCAAACACACCCACACGAACACAGCTTTTCAAGTTTATAAACTCACAAATCCAAAGCCTCACGGAGTAAAAAAGTTCAAATGTAACCCTAAGATGCATTTAAGCTGCATTTAAGCTTTAGATTTTTGGGTGAATGTGAGTGATGTCAGCTAGAACCCTCCATCCATCTTCATTAGTGTTATTTAGTCATTCTCTCCCTCAACTAACCAAAGAGCCACAGCGTCCCTGCTGCATACAGCCACAGGTTACTGCTAGATGCAAACACGAGACACATGAGCCTCGTTTCCACCAAGCAGTCCGGTTCACTTTAGTTCAGTGCACATTAGAGGGTTATTTTTCCATTTATGGTGAAAAGTTGTGGATGGTACCAACAGGATTGTTCAACACTGTCCCCTCTCTTTATGTATCATTTTGGCATATGGATTACTGTAAATTTATTATGTTGATCTGTTCTGTCCAACATCTTTTGTATGTCTGTCCGTCCTGTAAGAGGGATCCCTCCTCAGTTGCTCTTCCTGAGGTTTCTACCATTTTTTTCCCTGTTGAAGGGGTTTTTTGGGGGGAGTTTTTCCTTATCCGCTGTGAGGGTCATAAGGACAGAGGGATGTCGTATGCTGTAAAGCCCTCTGAGGCAAATTGTGATTTTGGATATTGGGCTTTATAAATAAGATTGAATTGAATAACCTCTCTGTTGGGGTACCCAGCACACTCATCTGACACTGTGAAGCTAAGAATACTGCTGTCCGTACATGATAAGCACCATAGCCAGACTGTATGAGGTAGACATGTGCTTGTTGTGTCTCAATATACATCTGTTTTTTCACAAGCTAATATTTGATCTTCAGCAGGATGTTGAAGCACAGGCACAATAGTCTGATCTTGGAAAAGCAGAGGAATTTTTGAGAATGCAGTGCTGCCACTGATGCATGTGACCAAAGAGAAGAGACATTACCTTTAAGTCTTTAGTCCCTTAAACTAATGTTGCAGTTTTTTTAGTGCATGAATATAACTCAGCTGGGTGATAAAGATTATTTATCTTTATTAAACTTAACTATCAAACCGCAGAGCCACAAACTGCAAAGAAGTGAAAAACAAATTTAATTCATTCATCTTCTAACCGCTTCATCCTCTTGAGGGTCGCGGGGGGGCTGAGGCCTATCCCAGCTGACATTGGGCGAGAGGCAGGGTACACCCTGGACAGGTCGCCAGACTATGACAGGGCTGACACACAGAGACAAACAACCATTCACACCTATGGACAATTTAGAGTTATCAATTAACCTAGTCCCCAATCTGCATGTCTTTGGACTGTGGGAGGAAGCCGGGGTGCCCGGAGAGAGCCCACGCTGACAACATGCAAACTCCGCACAGAAGGGCTCCCACACCTGGGATCGAACCGGCAACCCTCTTGCTGTGAGGCGACAGTGCTAACCACCACACCACCGTGCCGCCCCACAAATTTAATTATTGATTAATATTTGCTTTCTTGTTTGTGTTTAGAAACTTTCAGTAAGCAGCGTCCAAGGACAGACATACTGTACCAAGACGGGCAGGAAGCTGACCGGTCAGATTGCAGAGAGTTTTATCATCACTGACTGGACTGAGGTGCTGACTGGCTCATACAGGTACACACACACACACACACACACACACACACACACACACACACCCACACACATGCAAACATACTAATCACATACTAAGTACATCTTGTTAAAATGTTTGTGTTCTTTTAAGTGTTTATCTAATGTATTTGCATTTCAAGTCTGTCTAAACTTTACCTTTGTCTCTTTTCTTTTCAAGTTTTTGGCTCTACCATTAACACGTGTGTGTGTGTGTTTGTGTTGACTCCTCAGTTTCTCCTGGCTGTCCTGGCAGGTCCATCGCAGTTTTGCTGTTCTTATCAAGGGCAGCCCGGTCATACCTTTCCATCAGGAATTCCTCAGGCTGTACTCCAGCTCCAAACCAGTCCCTGGCTTTGTCACTTTTATCACTGTGCCTCACACTCTCCCTCTTTACACCACATCATGTGCAGCTCAAAATGCTAACACTGATGGCAGTGAATCAAAATCAAGCCCAACAACAATGTGCCACACGACTCAGAATGGAGATGCTCAGAATACTCAGACCAAAGCAAAAATGCTGGTTTTATCCAGTCCACAAAGTGCAGAAATCTACCCAAGTGTGGATAATTCCCAGCCTCTACACAGAGCAGGCAATGGTACACAAATACATGAAAAACCTCAAATGTTGCACCCAAAACCTCCTGTTCAAGCAGAAACACTGCAGAGTGTATCTGTGGGAAAGCCAAAGCATACAGTGGGAGCTGTCTGCACACAGCATGGTGCACAAACTGGTGTGAAACCTCTGGAGAAGAATCAAAACCAGACACAGAGTCACTCAAACCCTCTCAGTCAGACTCAAGTCTCAAACGTTCAGTCTCAGCTCAAAAGCCTTACTATCACCACTCCAGCTGATAAGAGAAAGAGGGCTCAAGAGTCAAACCCTTTGCACACTGCTCCCCACACAAACGGACAGCACAGGAGTGTCAGCTATCAATCAGCTTTCAAGAAAAATCATGAGCACCACAATGTAGGTACTGAAGGTATTTTCTTTCGACAGAGGAACAGGGACAGACTCAAAGAGCCTCTGGGGATTGCTGCAGGTCTAAACACACAAAGACGACAATGGAACTACCTTTTTAACTTTAAACCACAGGTGGACTTTCTATCTGATAAACCCAAAGTCCTGCCTCCTCCCACATCACAGCAGAAACAAGCAAAGACAGGCCTGCAGTTCCGTTTAACCCAACCAAGAGGATGCACATCTGGGCAACAAACTAAATTGTCCACTTTAGGACCCAGGAGGCAGGATCAGCCCCAGAGGAACCACCAACCTTCGCTCCCGTCACACAGAGCCACAGAGGCTCCAAGGTCAAAGTCAGCATCAGCAGCCACAAGAGCTCATCTTAAACTTCAGCTGCAGCCCGACTCCAAGCTGTTCTTACCAAGTACACATCTACAGCCCCACACCTCCCAGCAGGCGAGGCCCCCTCCAAAACTAAATTGGATGACCCAGAGTCGTGCTGAAAGACCCAGACCTGTGACTCGCCACAACTCCTTCGACGCCACCTACGGGACGGGACAGATGTTGGGCGGACAGGTGGGCAGGAGGCCATTGCACAGCAGCATGAATACACCACTAAGAAGGAGCAAGAGCATGAATGACAGACACTCAACACGCCTGAATCCAAACATAACTAAGACCTGACAGAAGAAATGTAAGTTTGACCTTTGGTGTTATTTAAACTGACAAACTTGGACACATCTATTCACCCTCACACAGGCACACATATAATCAGGTCAATAAAACATCTGTTCATATGAAACATGCAGAATATTCTACTGTGTAAAGCTTCTGAAATTTATACTAAACTGGTAGGCACTGGCACTGGTATTTAAACAAAATTGTGAAATAAGATAAATGAACAAAATGTTGATTTAATTTTACAAAATAATCAAGGGTTTTGGTTTACTAATATGTTTTAAAATCTGTGAGCCTTCTCTCAAATATAGTGGAACTAGATGGCACTCAGCGTGTGCTCAGAGCGCCAAACAATACATTTAAAAAAACTCAACAGCAATGTCTCTTTACAGAAATAATGACTCAGTGGCTCACGATAATCTACAAACTTTGTTGTGAGCAGTTTTATGTAGGAACTATTTTCTTCCTATCGAACTACACCCACCAGCAATATCCCCATGCAGAGAGAAGCATGCATCTACTCATGGGCAAGAGGCTGGTGGTCGTGGCAGCACGAAATGTAAACACTGATGCCGTTCTCTTCGGCTGAGCTGTAACGTTAGCAAGCTTAGTGGTGCTAGGTGAGCTAGCAGTAGATGCACACTTCCTTCTGCATGGTGATACGGTTGGCAGGTGTAGTTTGGTAGAAAGAAAATAGTTCCTACATGAAACTGCTCACAACAAGGTCTGTGGATTATCTTGAGTGACAGGTCATGATTTCTGGAAAGGGACGTTGTATTTTTGTTTGTTTTTTTGGCGCTTGAGCACCACAAGCCAAGTGCCACCTAGTTCTATTATATTGGAGAAAAGGCAGACATCTCTACAGCTGATGTCTCAACACTTGGAAACTCACACCTAATCAATCTAGATTGACTAGAGAAAACATATGTCTTTTTGATTTTTTTTTTGTGTGTGAACTGTCCCTTTAAAAAGATTGTGTGTGGGCAGAATATTCAGGGGATATTCTAGTGTTCATTTTTTTTAACGGCTCTGCACACCCACACAAGTGTTTTCAGTTATTGACTGATTAGAGCTGCTCAGGTTAAAGCTGGGTGATGTCACTTCACCATAATGATTAATATTATATATCAGATATGACAGAACTAACAGGGAGGGAGACGTCAATCATGCAGCGTCTGAAGAGGTCTAATCAGGCAGTTAAGTGAAAACATCTGTGCAAGTGTACCTCATGTTGGGGCTTTTATATCCATGTAAAAGAAGAGAATAAACTCTCCTCTAACCAACTGCTCTTTATTATTCTATAATTTACTTTACAGCCGAGGAAATACTGTTTTATTATTCTGCTATAAAAACTGTTAATGCGGTGTTTCTGTTACAGTGGAAAGTTTATTATAGTAAATGAAAAGGTGCCAGTCGTGAGGGATGATTCAGGGAACAGCTAACGTTGGAGGCAGACAGCTCCATAACTGTGGCGATAAAGGCATAAATTATAAGTGCCATATAATAACAGGCCTTTTTCATGGCAGACATTTGACTTGTCATAGCAGAGGCACAGGTGGAACTAATAACATTAATGATGGCTCTGCACAATAACACAGCACTGGAAGAGGCACACCTATCATGCTTTTCCTGCTACGACATGTCAAAATGTCAGCTGGCCTATCATTTGTTTTCAGCACATTCAGATTACTGATGCACAAAGTGATTTGAGACTATTTCAGGAACAAAAAAACAACAACATTTTATTAAAAACATTCTTAAGATATGAACGTGTTAAGGCATGAAGTGACATTTTATGAATAACATTCGGCAACTTTAAAATGTCTCACTTTGTTTCCTGTCTTAATGCAAAACAATCACTGACACAGATAATGTTACACAGTCTGAAGTGTATGACACATTAATAGGTACGTCTGACACTGTGAGATTAACGACGACTACATTCACCGTGCAGTTCTCCCTGTGACAAATTCTGTTACAGTTTAAGAGATTAAAAGTGATTTATACCTTTTGATTATTGTGCTTCTTTTGGTATTTTGAGATTGTCAGCATTCATTTTTGCATTTGACCTGTGTTTGTGTATTTCTACATGTATACAGACTTGTACACTTTCATCTTGTGTTTCGTTCGTGCTTTGATGGATCTATACAGTGACAGGACCTTCGATATGTTCTTTAGTCACTTCCTGTCAGCCATTTTCTCTGTAAAACAGTCATCACTGGAGCATCAGGACTTTGTGTCTGTCTGCATCTGATGTTGACAGCCGTCAGTCTCCAGCACGCCAATCAGTAAGATCTTGCTCCACCAACGCACGCTGAAGCTCTGCACACACACACAGGCCAGACTCTCCCCATCCTGGTAGTCCTCCCTCATCTTCTCCGGGATCAGGTCCTCTGACATCACCTGGGAGATCAAACAGAGAGAAACTGAAACTGTGCTGCTGCGTAAAAACTGTCCGCTGACTTTAACTCAGCTCAAAACACAAGTTAACCCTAAAGTGTCAGGTTCTGACACAGCATGTATGAACAAAATTAGGAGTGTGTCTTCACCTCAGTGAGAGCCTGCAGGGATGTTTCTTTGGGATTCAGCCTCTGTAACAGCTCATCTGTCTTCTGTAGGGTGCTTTCAGTGCGCTGCAACACAAAGGAGGACTGCTGCTGCCGGAGGATTCTCAACAGAAGTCTGGAAGACACAGAAAACACAAGGAGATATTTTAAGAGCTGTCGATTTCTTTTGTAAAAGTTTTCATTAGATTTTTTAAAGCCTACAAGCTCCTTTCTTTCAAGAAGTTTACACAACATCTGCACCAACTGCTCTTTCCAGTGACTTTCAACTACTATATGTAACTACTGTATGTAACTACAGTATGTAACGAATATTGGATTTTGTGTGCTGTGTTTATGTGACATATAGTATATGAAGCATAGAGGTTGCAATCACCAAGCAGTACCTCGTCCTGATGAAACAGGTGCAAGCTTTCAGCCAGATTCTGTTCTCCTCCAGCTCTGCTGCCTCCTCCTGTTGTTCCTCAGCGTCTCCATCATTCTTCTCTTCTGGTGATACACACCTCTGTGGGGAACATGATCCTGATAAAGGCGAACACAGCAGATCACATCACATCATGAAAAAAAGGAGAGACAGAGAAAGAGCATTCATTCATCATAGCAATTTTCCTGCATATCTGACTTTTAAGAAGGGAAATTAACTCCATCCTACCTGTGGTCCGGTCGCTCTCCAGCAGCTGCAGACATGTCTGTCCCAGGTTGTACCAGTGCCAGGGGTTGAAGGGCAGCAGGCTGCACAGCTGCTGCAGACACGACATCTTTGATCCTACGGCTCCAAAATGCTGGTAGATGCTGACCTTCAGTAAAATTTTCAATTAAATAAGAATGTTGTTACATTTTCACAGAGAGATTTGGAGTCAACAAAAGGGAAAAAGTGTTTGTATCTGTGTGTGTTGTGTGTGTACTGGCTAACACTGACCTTGAGCAGCAGAAGGCCGGTCAGGTGACAGGTGTTGGAGGCTTCTTTGCTCTGGAGAAAAATCATGTATAGATTACAACTGAGTTCTGGCCATTTTCTGAGCCAAAGTTTCTAGACAGATTTCATTTTCAGTAAATACAAAATGCAACTTGCTTCTTTGTAAAGTTTATCTAATGACCTCACAAAGGCAGGATCATACAGTTTGTACACATGCACCACAACTACAAAGGCAGAAGTAATGTCTTTTCACAGGTAAACAGTAAACAAGCAAACAAACAGTTGCCTAATAACAGATATTTCCTGCTAGGTAGCAGACATGGCCACTGCAAAGACGCTTAAAGGCAAGAGCAAAGGCAGCTGCTTTCAGGAGTGGTGGAAAGCTGAGTACTGTTTCACTTGAAGATTAAACAGTTGTGTTTCTGTCATTTACAAGTAATTTTTTAATAACCCATATGATGCGAGAGGCAGCAGGCCCCAGGTATTTTCACATGATCTAATCTGGCCCCCATTGAAAAAAGTTTGGACACTCCTGGACTGCAAAAACCGAGCTTCATTAGTGGACAATTTAAACCAGAAGACCAACAATAAGCAAATGCAAACTCCACTATCACTATTAAACTATTAGACAGTTATGTATAATAATTCAAAATGACAAGTATACTGAATTATGAAAAAGATCCCTGTTTGGCAGCTGATTTTTAATACTGGAGCTTTCTAAAGGCACATAAAAGCACCAACACATTCTCATAAAGCTGAAGCACAAACAGTAGGCAGTGAGTACAAACATGTTGTGAATAATAAGCAGTGGCTGCCTGGAGGGGAAGATAAAAACTTAAAAAAAAAAAAAAAAAAAATGTATAGTGTGCTGTAACACATAATGTACATACTATATATACAGTAGTATACCTTACTACACCAGACAGAATATCCATCATGGGGAATTGTTGTTGTCTTTAATAATGATGTAAGTTAATGGCAGTAAGAGCAAACAAAAACATTATTTATATCAACAAAATAGCAATCCATGTAGTCATTTTGGATTTTTTTTCTTTAACACCAACATATTTCATAATACCAGCAGACTATTCCAGTTGCAGCACGGTCACTGTTTTGCACGGAAAAGCTCATCGAAGAATTACCAGTAAGTGGGCCAACTCCAGCGCCCTGTCTCTCTGTCCCAGTTTGGTGCAGCATCGGGCCATTCCCTCCAGTACATCTCTTCTGATGGTCAGGTTGTTGTCAGCGATCCACTCCAGGCAGCTGCTGTATGCATCCAAGGCTTTCTATGTCCACCACACCATGAGGACAAAATGCAACAAGGCCTTTTATCATTACAATGAGAATGAATGAGGTATGAACAATATGTGACAACAGAGAACAGCATGGTCAAATCCAGTGTTGTATTTGCCTCCAGCAGCCTCTGTTGGTACTGTTACTGTAAACGTACTGAAAATCAAACTGTTGTTCAAAATACAGCAAATTACACCTGTGTTTAATATTTCAACAATTCAAATCTGGTTTTACTTCACTCAAGAATTTTGGTGTGATATGGCTGAATGTGTTTTCAGAAGTCTTTTTTATGTTGTCTGGGAAATGTCGCTGTGTAGCACGCTGCTAAATATATGCCTTTTGTGCTCTGTTGCGTTTGAACATGTTCATGTTTACATTACAGGAACGAGTCACGTGACCAGTCCTGTTTGTTATTATCTCAGCAGCAGCTCTACAGAAACATTCAAATGCTGGCCCATGATGACTGTGCTGCATAAAAGCTGGCTGATAATATGTAAACATCTGAAGGACTTTGAACTGAGAGCCTCTACTTATTTTTCTGTAACTCATCACCAACTTACAACTACGAATTTGAAATTAGAGATGATTGATTAAACTGAATGTTAAATTACCTGATAGTTCCCCTGTCTCACAGCTAAGTCACCTCTAAACTTGTAGACCTTCTGCTTCTCCAAAGGATCATCTGTGTCGAGAGCTGCACTCTCACAAAACCACTGCAGAGAGTATCAAGAGAAAAGATGACAATTTAAAAACACTTCATGCATTATTCACACAAATATATATATGTATATACACATTTTATTTATATATTTATATATATATATATATACACACACACACACACACATATGTATATATGTGTGTATATACAGTATATATACATATATATGTGTGTGTATATATATATGCAGTATGCACACACATACATTGTTTTCCATATGTAAAGGTCATGTACTTAGGGACTGTTTGTTATTTATTAGGGGGAGGCATGTCAAATATTTTTTAAGCACTGGGGAGGGACCTAAGTTTTTTTATTTTGGTTAAGAAGAGGGGAGGGATGTTCAACTTTAAATGATTGAATTTTGTATTTATTATATTTGTCTATTTCAATGTTCATTCATTCCTTTAATTAATTCACAGCCTGAAATTGTAAAACCAGAGATTATTGTTGGATTTTCAAATTCCTGACAGTCCATGTACACATCATGTGGGATTAAGGCGTTGATCACACAGAAAGCATTTTGCAGGTTGCAAAACACGAGGCGCGCCGCACTGCCTTTTTTTTTTTTTAATTGAATGCCACTAGTAAAAAAGAGGCTGTCAGTAAATAGTTTGTTGAGCACAGGAAAACAGAGATCTGTGTGGGGACAAGAGACCCTAAAAAAGAGGGTGGATCACAGGGAGTGACACTAGTTGGTCCAGGAGCTTCGCCTCCATGATGGCTGTTTCCAGGCATATTTTAGGAAGACACGGGGGCAGCTTGACAACCTGCTATCTATCATTAGGCCACAAAGGGATCCAGCAGCTGCTACAGCCAATTTCTCCTTCATTGTTTACCAGCTGTAAACTTGTTGTCATGACCACCACAGAGGGCCCGACTCCCAAACCCAATTGAACAATGGGAAAAAAAGATGAAAAAAGAAGAGATGACGTGGAGCGCTTTTCCGCTCTGAGTTGAAGTCTTTCCAACTTGACGAATTTAGAGCGCTTCGGCAAAAACGCCAGGCACCTAGAGTGCAAAACAAAAAGCTCCAATCTCAGAATGGATGTTACAAATCATAATTAGAGGCCGGGCAGCCTAAGCTACCAGGACCCTATTGTTTTGCTGCATGTTCTTCTTCTTCTTCCGAGGAAATCATACTTGCCATGCACGAAAAATCACCAAACTTTGCACAAAGGGCCAGTCCCATGCCAGATTGCCTCAGCTGGAAAAACAGGCCAATAGTCCTGATGGTGGCGCTACAGCAAGCCTCTAAAGTTCAAAATTTTAAAAATTCACAACAAATCAACCATATGTGCTACAGATTTGCAACTTTCACCAAACTGTAGCCCCAATACTGAAAAAACTTTTGTACAACCTATTGCAAATTATGAAGTCCATCACTGTTTTTTTCAAAAACTGTAAAACTTATTAAACCTATCTCCTCCCACAATTTTTGCTCAATTGACACCAAACTTGCTACAGAGCATCTTCAGACTGTCCTACACAAACGATCCACACAGATTTTTGATTTATCAAAAATTGAGCCTACAGTGCATCAAAATGTTTGACTGTAAACGGTACTGTAAACATATACTTGCAAATTCTCGCTAAATACATTTTCAATGTTCATTTAAAAAAAAAATGACAAAATTTTGGAGTCATGGTAGATGATGTTTGGAAAATTTCAGAATTTTATCTCAAAAACTGAATTTTTTACAGTATTTTGAATTTCACTCTCATGCGAACAATTGGAGTCAATGCAAAAATGGCATTTTTAAACATCAATTTTTCACTTATGGAGCCAATAAATCATTGTTAAAAACAAATTACCAACATCTCCATGCTGTCTAGATGCAATATGTGTATTTTCAGATTTTTGTCTTAATAACTGAATTTTTGACAGCCGTTTGAAATCTGCCTTTACACACTAACAGCTGTTGTCTTGCACACAGGCGACTGGCTTAGTCAATTTGTGAAGCTACATGTGACATTTCTGTTTGCTAATTAGCTCAGTGAGATAGAGGGTGGTTCTTGGTGTTGAAGATTGTGAGTTCAAGCCTCAGCTTGTGCAACATTTCCATATGAGAAATCTACCCAAACTTTTCATAAAGGTCCAGTCCCAAGCCAGATGTCCTCAACTGGAAACACAAGACAATAGTCCTGATGGTGGCACTACAGCAAGCCTCTAAATTTCAAAACTTTGAATATTCATAACAAATCAACCATATGTGCTACAGCTTTGGAACTTTCACTTTGAAATTTGCTTTTCCATGGCTACTGTCTGGCACCCTGATGCTTGGCTTAGTCAATTTGTGAAGCCACACATGAACTGTCACTTGTCAATTAGCTCAGTGAGACAGAAGACGGACCTCAGTCTCAGAAGTTGTGAGTTCAAGCCTCAGCTAAGGCAGAACAGACATTCTAATGTGAAAGTCCTATGTTCAGGCATCATGCTGTGTGGATTAGAGACTACTAAGGTTAAAATAATTATGATCCAGGCAGTTTTGCGGAGAGACAAATACTCTTTATCAACACTTTTACCTGTTATCCCTTGTCTCTTTTCCCTGTTTATTTGGCTTTTATTTTCAGAGTCTATCCAATAGCTACTTTTACATTTTAAAAAATGTTTTCATCTTTGTCACCATGGATAATGTTTAGCTTTAAGCTATATCAGGCCAGTTTGTTCATAATTGCTAGCAGTTAATGTTATTCTTACTTTCTTGTTCTTGAGTTTTTTCTTTCCTTTGTATATTATGAGTCTGATGACTTCAGCCACTCATCCACAATTTGAAGGGCATGCCATAATTATATGATGTAACTTCTATGTTGTGATATGCTTTGTTTTAGTGTGTGTGTTGCTCAGAATTGCCTAATTTTGCCTAAAATTGCCCGGCCCCGACCATTGGTGCGCAGCAGCTATAATTATGAAATGTGCTTCAGTGACAAATGAAGGAGAGGAGTGTTGTACAGTGAGGCACATAAAGTTTCTGAGAATTTCTCATTAAAAGCAGTTACCAAAAGCCGCCTTCAGCTACCAAAATGCTTTCTGTATAATCAGTGCCTAAGGCTTCAGAAAAAAACAAAAACAGATCTGAGCTTAAAATAGACTTTAGTCTATGTCTCATTTAAAACTTTGCCATATATTAACCATGTGTACTAACTAATCAGCATGCACAACAAGAGTGAAAGACCAAGTTTTTTCAACTCCAGAATTTCACCTTTACCTTTATATTTCAAACATTAAAGGGTGAGTTTTTAAAATCTAATAATTAATTTATGGTGGAGGGAGAGTCATGCATTTTCCGCCAATAACTCAGGGAGGCTCAAAGAAAAATACTTCAGTTTTGGGGAGGGTGAAAAAAAGTCACACCCAAGCCACCCCTCTCTTCTGATAAATAAAGAACAATCACTTAAAATATGTAAACTTTGGGGGTTTTAATCTTGTGTTCTGAACTGTATGCAGAAAACATTGTTTGTGTTACATGCAATTTATTCTTGGTTTATTTTATTTCATCTTAGATTTTTGCTTTTGTCTGTTTAGTATTTGTTATCACATCATATTAGACAAGTATGTTACTGTTTGGGTGTAACGTTACACAGTTATGTTATCAAATCAGCATTAGCTTGTTAGCAGCTTCTTTTTCATAATAGCTTATTCCCGTCACGAAGCCTTGCACAGTGTAGCTACATCCCTGTGCAGCATCTTGCACACACACCATGGCTCTGTATGTGAACCAGTGTAGTTCATACTGAACAGTCTCACCTCTGGTTGACACAGTTTGGCGTTATAAGACGACAGAGTCACAGTCACTCGGTCTCTCGCCTCCGAAAACATCGAGTCGTCAAACGTGCTCCCAAATATCTCCATCCGGACCCGAAAAAGCCAACTTCAACAGGTAAACGTGTCCGGAAAAACACAAACAGCCAGCTAAACTCGTGCTCTGTTTGTTTACACCGGGATACACTTCATGGTTACGCAGTCCTTTACTGTGAAGCGCACGACTAATGCAGTGTCCAGGGTTAACGGTTCCGGGCAGAAAGGTTCCGACGGATGATAAAAAATAGCTTCTTTCTTTCATTTTTAGAAATTAATTATTTTATTTTAGCTCACGAAAAATATACAGAACAAGTCAGGATAATCAAATACAAAAAACAGCAATAGTTGACATGATTTTGGAAATCAAAAGAGAAAAATGTTGTTTTAAACGAAAAGGCAACAACATTAATAATATAAACAAACAGCACTTATATATATATTTCCTATGCGTTCAGACAATAACATATACAGTAAATGTCATTTAATCAAAAATACATATTGAGAGCAATGTAAGTGTTTTATATCAGAAAAGGTTTATATAAAATGTATTTAACACAAAGGGCAATGCATTTTTCCATTTGATAGACATCTCAAACATTTCTGAATTTGTATACATTTTTTATATCAAAATTAATCAACATTAAATGCAAAGTCCATTTAAATGCTTGGATCCCAGATTTTCAAGAAGAGAATTACAAGATGTCTCATGTTCTAACGTCAATGATTACATTTTTTAAATGGTGATAAAGAAAAAGAGGAAAAGCTAGCATGTGATCATTATATGACAGTATCATGAATCACAAATAAAGGATCAAAACATTGACACAACTTCAAACATATTGCAAACATTTACAAAGTGAGTGTATGCATGAGCAAAATGAGCTACAGAGTGAAACGAATAAATCAGCTGTTGCAGTTACTAAATAACAGTGATGTCTGAGTGTTGTGTAGTCAGCTGTGTTTAGGTGACAGTGGACATGCTCTCAGCTTCACTCATTCCAACAGTTGCACTCGGCCTGGACCTGTTGTCTAAAACACATATCAGAGGAGAATTTGTCATAACACCACAATGACGTAAGAGCTGAGAAAAACAAAATATTGAATTCTCTTACTTTGCACAAATGAAATTAAACTTCTTGTGGTCAGGCTTGCTGGACCAGAGATGGTCCTCTTTTGTCTCCATGGCAACGCTCATGTCACACTCCTCTATCTTTCCATCTCGATCCCAGTGATTGAATTTTACACATTGATCATTGACCCAGAACCAGAAGTCCAGGGTGCAGCTGTAGCGAAGGCCCAGCCACACATAGGGAGTTTGGGCTTTCTTGGCCTCCAGCTCAGCCCAGGCCTGGGTCTCTTCATCAACGATGGAAGCCAGGTCCATGTGTCTGTCCTGGCAGTAGTAGAGGGCATCTTCCCACGTCTTGTTCTCTGGGATCAGCTGAAAGGGTGACTCTAGTAGGGGGGAAAAAAAAAAAAAAAAACACATGTAAAATGTATGAAGTGAATAAGTGACCATGCAAGCAAATCTGAGCAGGATTAGGGCAAACATACAACAAGATTTTATTTTTTTTTCACAAGAAAGACTTTCTGATCATGGCTTCGTCCTTGTGTAAAAGACAACTCAAAGTCTTTCAACTTTTATTCACTGCGACTCTTACTCTTTCAGAATATAAAACAAAAGGCAAAAACACAGAATCAGACAGTATGAGATGGAAAGTTTCCCAGAGAGTGAACATCTGAGAGAAAAACAGAAAGGTGCGACACGAATATGAGCCCTTGTCATGTGATTTCTTAATTGCAGCATGCCCTGTCAGTCTCCTTGCAAAAACATGTGACATCTGAGGATTGAAATACTGAAAACTTCCAAATGATTTTGTTATTCTCTCCCACAGTGTGAAACCTGGGAAAATACTCCATCATACACACGTACATCAGAATATGATTCATCATGAATCAAACCTTCAGCCCTGTGGCCATCACTTGTTATAGTTTAGTGCAATAGGTTTTTACTTACTTGCTTGTTTGTCATAATACTAAATGTTCTTGTTTTAATATGCAGTTTGTCCACATTTGACTGCAAAGAAGACATTTTAGTAAAATATTACCTCATCTCAAAGCTACTCACTTTGTGGATGAGAACAGTTATTATACCTTTTTTTGTGCTGCAGATCTTCACTTCACACAGAATTAAATTCCTGATTGCCGGTAAGAACACAGTGATGTAGCGCCCTGACATTTTTGTATTACATTTAACCTCATACCACTGGTCTGGTGTGAAGTCTGTGATGTTGTTACACCTGTAAGAGAGGAAAAGATGAACATAATGTTAGAGGGAGAGATAAGGGGGATCTTTTAGGGTTCTTAAAATAACTTCAACTGTGTGTCATTCAGATGAGACATGCCTATGTTGTTTGTCCTACTATGCTTTAATATCACTGAGTAAATATTCTTCTGTTGGCCTAATATTTACTTCAGAGTATTGAAGACCACATTTACGTAGCATTGTTGGAGACCCTTGATTTGCATTTAGAGCAGCCCAGATTATTATGGGATGGATTCAACTGTAGCAGATTTGTCAGCTAAACAGTCAGTTTGTGAACTTTACTCCAACATAGTTTAACAAAAATAGGTTTCAGACTTAACTATGCTGTTCACATCAAATTCCTAACCTACCTACAGTATGTTATGTAACCTAAAAATAACATCAGACAATTTTTGCCTCCTTTTAGGTGGCAGTGAAAATGAGTAATCCTCAACATTTGTTATGTTGTGATTTTACACACAAAACAGGATGATTTCTTTTTCATTAGCAACTATCATGTTTTTCCCAAACAATGTACAGATTTTTAGGCATTCTGTTACCTCAAATGGTTTAAAAAATAGCGAATATAGATGTCATAAATGGAACCTCGAAGCCTGAACATGTGAAATAAAGTAATTCAAAGTAACATGTATTGAGGCCTACATGCAGTTGGTGGTTCCATTATTCTCACTAGAGTTCCCGATGAAGATCTGAGCACCGGTTATATCAGTATTATGCTGCTTTATGTTGTAGATATGGATAGAAGAGATTCTGTAGACACCCAGCAGGTCAATTCTCCACCAGGAGTTGGGCAGTTCCAAGGTGTGAGCACATTTCGACAGATTTCCATCAATAGCTCTTTCAGAAGTGTATTTGACACCGTCAGTTTGGTAGTCTGACGACTGGGATGTTGTCACCTCCTGTGACAAAGCTGTTGTCAAAGACAGAAAAAATATAGAATTCACCTGAACACATTATTGGCTCTTACATATTAAGCATAGGAATACTGTTATACTTTTTTGCATCATCTGAGAGAAGTCAAGCTGAGTGTAAAAAAGCATTGTCCTACCTGTTTCATGGTCTTTTAAGTGTGCACATCCTGAAATGTCAGAGGGTTATATAAGAATTCCTGTTTTCATTTTAAGTTTTTGATTTCAGTCATGTCCAGTTACTAAAAACTATAATATTAATGCCTGGCAATACAACAGCAAGCACAGCATCCTTAATATATAATATATAGTCAAGTTTCTAAATACTGTGCTACATTCAGGAGTGTAGAGCAGCTGAACAATTAAGTATTAAATTATTTTATCCATGATTCACTTTTTTGAGGATCACCCCCAAAATTCTTTGTCACTGACAGGCATGTGCACAAAGTGAGCTACTTACCAATCAGAGACATTAACAATAGACTCCACAGCATCTTTACTATGGAGGAGAAAATACAGCAACATCAATTGAAAGGGGAGAAGTCCGATGTTCTATACAGTGCCCACAGACAAATAAACTGATCAGAAAAATCTCTCTTGCTCAACAATTTTAAAATGATGCAGTTCTCCCAGCTATAGCTGCATTTGTACTTATCTCCCCACCCTGACTGCTGTCAGTCATACTAATCCCAAACAACGTCATCTCTCCTGGTTGCCAGTTGGAGTCCAGCTCTTGTTTCCATAGTCAAAGCACCCTAAGACTTGTATTTACATCTTTCAAAATACAGTATTGTGACTGTAATGCTCTCTCTGGTCAACCTACATCAGGGCATGACTGTTCCTACAGCTGTAAATATGTCTGCATCATTTGCTTAAAAACAAAATGTTTTGTGTTTAGTACAAACATATACAAATCTGTCCCCACTGCTTCTGGGTAAAGTACTGTTATCTGTAGGCTTACTGTGAAAGAAATTTGATTATAAGTTAAGCATTATATTTCAAAGAACAACTTTCAACTTGTGATGGACTCTTAGAAAATACAATCTGATGGTTCAGTTAAAACACTGTTAATACCCTCAACAGCAACAATAAATTCATCACATGACTACAGTAGCTACAGTGATGAAGAGTTAAACCTCAATGAAACAAATGTGAATAGTGATTGTTTCAATGGGACACTATGCACTACTTTCCACTCTGAATCTGCATTTATTCCAGACTGCTTCATTTCACATATATTCAAAGCAAAACATGCAAAATGTTGCTCACGAGCGCACATCTTTTGATCAAAATTTATTGGGTTTTGTCCTCAAACAAGTATAAAATATAAATCTTTTCTAAATCAAGCTAGAAATCAAGCCAGAGCCTCAACAACAGCTGGGATTTTAAATTAACATTGCACAAGTTGTCTGCCTCACAGCTGGTAGCTACAAGCTCAAGATTGCAAGGACTGCGGAAAGGGAAGTGTTAGCTTTCTAAAGCAAGCCTGCAGAGGCGAACGCACACACACATACCATGTTTAATCAGAGTTTATGACAGATACTCATTTCAGATGTACAGGCAGTGTGAAAATAACTTAGTGTAGATGGAAACGTCAGTTCCGTAGACACAGAATAACACCAGTTTGAACTGTTTTGGGTTTTAGGTCAACATTAACATCCTTTGCAGAAAGTCCAACCTCAAGTAAATCAGTTTCATTCCCACAATCCCCTCTGATCGTCAATCAGGTGTGTCAGACCAAGGTGGATTTTTACAGGACTGAAATCATAGCTTATTTTTTAAAACCTGGGTGTGAGGGACCAAATGGTCCTGCAAATACTTGTTGTCTTTAAATTAACACCTACCCATTTATTAAAGCAGAGAATACAGTTAGACCGTTATATGCCACGGTATTTGTGTCTACGGAACCAACTGTAACTTAATACCATAGCTGAGAGATCACTGTCATCACTCAGTAAAACAGGTGCTGAAGGATGAGTTGTATTGAAGCAGGGAACAATGAAAACTCTTCATTTCACGGTTAAGAGCAAAGCACGCTTGTTTGAAGCCATAACTTGTGGTTAAACTGCCAACAGGAAAAAATTAGATCAGAAAAACAGAAGGCGAAAATTCCACTGTCAATGAGCTTAAAAAACATTTATACATACAGTATATTACAACTGTGACAAGGTGTTTTTTTGCCAAAAAAGCTGGCTGCTGTAGAGTGAAAACATTTGAATCTCTGATTGCTGTAAGAAACATTCAACCATCTATCTGTCTAAATACAGAAAACGAGTGAGGACTATAGCAAGAAGTATAGCGAGAAGGATACAGACATGACATGTGCACAATAGGACATCAGGTAAACTACTCAGATCACAATGTTAGCTCTTAGCTCTACTGCACAAGGTTAACTGGGATACATGATGACTGTTGGATATAAAACCACAACTCAGGGAGAAGACACGCTATACATGATATTTAAAAATGAAGGTTTTTCAGACAGTTATATTGTAGTAGATCAGGCTGGTTCTGTTTCTACTTTCTAACAGACAGAAGATCATTAAAGGGGTACTCCAGCAATTTCTTACTGCCATTGGGGGGCTAATAAGAAACAGATAAAAAGAGATGGTCAAAATGTGTGCAGCAGAGGCTTAAACATCCTGACTTTAAGTCTATAGTTAGGTCAAGCTGCAATAATGCCCACTTTTTCCAAACCCCACACCTCCATTTTTTAGTGCAGGTTCACAGTTCAAATTTTAAAGCACCAGTGTGGAGGATGTAGTGCCATCTAGTGGTGAGGTTGCAGACTGCAACCTCTCCCCTCCATTTCCAAGCATGTGGAACACCTAATGGCCTTCACTTTAACATAAAAATGGGAAAGGCCCCTTTCTAGAGCCAGTTTGGTTTGTCCTTTCCGAGCCACTATCGAAAAATGGAGGGCTTCATAGAGGAGGACACACTCCCTATGTAGCAAGGGTGCAGGTTTCAGTTCACACTGGGGAGGAACACATGTGAAACGAGAGATTTTGGGGTCCTCCACAAGAATATTTTGAGCTTCAAACTATTAATTTCTTGCTCTCTGGTGAATTTATATACACAAATTTACACTTTTTCTGCATCAATTTTATTGGTGAAAATGTCTTTAATTTTGTCAAATAAAAGTCCTTATGTTTTTATTGGGTGAGTGACAACGACATGTCTAAATATTAAGAAAGGCCATGTCCCCACGTAGATATATAAATGGCTCACTCTACGCTAAGCTGAAAACACAATGCTTTGTTTCTTGTATTAAACACTGATGAAAACCTAATTATGAATGTTATATTCTGTTTCTGCTGTTAGATCCTGCCGAATCCCACACACTGCACCTTCAAGTCTGAGATGACCCTAATAACATCACTGTGACATTGTCGGGGTTATTTTGAGCCACAGAAGACATTACACAACCGTCATTTTTTAAGCTGAGTTGTACTCCTCATAATGAGTTAACTTCATGCGTAAAATCTGTGGAGTGCCCCTTTAAGCAGCTTTGTTGATTTTAAATAATTTAATGCACCTTTATACAACAATTTAGTTGTAAAGCCTCAAATCTGGACACATTATCAGCACCAAAAAAAAACAAAAAAACTTTTTCACCTTGCAACCAGGACATTATTTTAGCAATTCCTTCAACTAAGTGCATGTCTTCCTCTATTGAGTTCTGATTTCATATTTTTTGCAACAAAGTACCAAAAAGCCACTTGGGCAACACTGGCTGAACTCTAAAACTGTTTCTATTTCAAAAAACACTACTCTATTGTACATATCATATGAGGCTGTCTTGTTAACAAGCAATCCACTGATGTCTGGAAAGAGTTGTAAAGACACAGTTTTCATAGATAGAAACATATAAAACCATTCAAAACAGACAGACTATAGTAAAGACAGAGCACACTGTAAAAGACTGTGGGCTGGATACCTGGAGGCAGGATTAAGCCTAACCTGTGGACTAAAACAAGCTAACTGTGGACAGCCAGTTTGTAGCAGGTGTAGGAAGAAGTGGGCGCAGTACCAGGATTCATCAAAAGGGCACAAAAGATTTGCCGTAGAATAACTGCAATTGTTGTGATAACAGTTTAGAGCAATGAGCCAAAAATGTGCCCATGGTTGCAGTCAACTTGGAAATGAACTGGTATTATTACTGCTACACAAAGAATTAATCCCAGATTTGGCTTCTACTGTGCCAAGTATACCAGCCCAAAATATTGTATGTACAAAATGAGCAGTTGTTCGTCTTGATTATTGCATGCAGTATTAGACAAAAGGTATACCTTAACATTTTGAATTTGTTGTTTTTCATGACCAAGCACTTGTCACATTACACAAAAATGTATCAAGCTCTCCTTCGCTATAAAAAAAAAGCTATCATAGCTATCTTACAGCTAGCAGACAACATTGCTTTCAAGGTTACTCATTAAATTGCTTTTCGGACAGCTAAAGGTGCCAACGTGTAGTGTGACAAGTGCCTGGTGAAAAAAAATACATTAAAATTCGGAACACCAAGGTATCCGTTTAAGGACTTACAACAGAAGTTTCCAAAGTCAACTTCAGAGTATCTAGGCATCTTTTAGCGTCGGCAGAAAGCAGAGCTCGGTCATGCATCACAACTTAGTTTGAACAAGCCTTCCTTACGAATCACTCAACAGTGTGATTTCCAAAGCAAATTCTCTCTTATCGTCATCTGTCGAGAGTCGGTGAAATTCTGTTCAAACAAGCGTACGAGCCATGTAGGCACATAGGTTTATCTGCAAAGCTTCATCAGAGTCTCTCCCCTATTTGTGAAGAACCGTGGTCGAGACAGTTGTGGGACTATTGTCCTGTCGATTCAATGCGGTAAAGCGTGAGGAAAACAGTTAGAAAGAGGAGCATTATTTGGTAGACTTCCCACCACAGAGGGAATGCTGTGCTGCTTCTTCACAACAATTCCTTCCACGAGAGAAAGTGAATTTTCCAAGAATGTCTGTTTTAATTTTTCCGACAATTTCAGTCTTCTGAAGATGTCCCTATAGCCCTGTCTAGCTGTCTGTCAGATGTTGTAGGCATTGAGATAATTGAGACAGAGAATCGACAGGACACTGCTAACATTTACAGAAACATGTCTTGGGAAGTGCACATCATGAGTCTAGGCATTCATTTTACAAAAGTGAACTGGAGGAGAGGGGTAAGAGTCAGACGGGGGCATATGTGGGAGCATAGAAGGAGAGATGGGAGTAATTCCCATAGTTTAAAGCAACAATACAAAACATGACAACAAATATAACACGTGCATTTTCAAAAGGACAAAAGCTTAAAAATGGGGCTCAAATTGTGCAATTTAGCGGAAGAAAGCAATGGGTGATTGTTCTACTGGGTTTTTGAGCCTTACACACATCCAACTATGAAACAACACATATTGTTAGAAAAGTGGATAAATTGATTCCTCCTCCTGACAACACACAGAGGATAAAAAAAAGGCAAAATACTGGTTCAGTTTGTAGTCATACAAAACAGATTTGGTCTCTCAGAGCCATTTTATGGTATAATAAGAGATTAAGGTGCCAAATCAGGATTTAGTCCACCGTGTACACAAGTGGACAAAGTGCATTTTTTAAAAGTTTAGTTTAGGTGCTTCATGTTTATCTCTTCAGTGCAGACTGGAGTCAGATTATTATTTGAAATACTGTTTAAAGTGGAAATAGACAATTTGTTTTAACGTATCATTGAGGAGTAAATGTTGATTGCACAATGTATGCTATAGAATAATGACAGCATCAGTGTTTAGATGGGTTCCCTATCAGCGCTGGGCGATATGGAGGAAATCAAATATCAGGATGTTTTTGACCAAATACATCTGGTACGACTGGTGTCTTTTTGATAATCACCAGTAATGACTAATGGGGCAATAGAATAGCTAAAAGTTCATAAAATTACATCACCTTACTGTAATGCAGCCTTTGATATAATGTATTAATATAATATTGATAAACTGCCTAGCCCTAATTCCATTGAAGCCTTGCTGTCACTATGCAGCTATGTCTGCCACCCGGCACCATCTCCAGAGAAAATTAAGGCTCCATTTACGGCACAAAGGAAGTGCATCAACCATTGCACTACCGAAACAGGAAGAGGATGGCGCTTATGTTTTCTTGTTCTAGCTATTGGTAGCTATCCCCAGTTATCAAAGAGTATCAGTATAAGTTCTATGCACTTACTATCTACTAGTTAGTTTAGTGGAAATGGCAGACCACGAAGCAACCGAAGTAACTGTGGAAACTCTACCTGGCAAAAGAAAAGGAGCCCCTTCGCTAGGCTCTGAGGAAAACGGAAAGCAATCTGGATGTCTTTGCGGGTCATGGCTAAATGGTAACCCTAGATTTGTGAAATTCTCGTGAGCAGCTGCAGCATATTGTTATCTCGCTGTTTTATGGCATGTCAATGCTGTGGTTAAGGTCTGGTTAAGTTTAGGCACAAAAGCACTTGATTAGGGTTAGGGAACGATGATGGTTTAGGTTAGAATGACTTGAAACATGTAACATAAAATGTCATGTTTCAGATTTTTGCGAATCTGGGGTTACCATCAAGGCATGACTGGTTTTGTGACAGTGGTGCCAACGATAATACCACTAAGATATGATGGGAGGGGGTGTCTGTTTCCATTTTAACAGTATTTCTTAAAGTACGGGTCAAGACCCAAAAAGATTCACAGGCCTTGTTTTTGACATGAGCAGATGAGCCCAAACCTAAAGGCAAGGTGTTGGTGATTTGGTGGTGATTGCAGTCAAGGTGACAACTCATGGATTGACTTACTTTAAATTTACAACAGGGCTGCAGCTGGTGCTTACATTTACATGGTTTGGGAAAAACTTTGCAATGCTGCATCCCCCAGTTCAGACCATCAATTGTACCCATCAGAAACCTACCTCGAGTTCATTCTAAGCAAAACACTGCAGCAAACTATATCGGTTTCTATTGTCATTTCTGTGGACCCAAATGTCTGCCTCACAGTGGCCATTATTTTGTTCACATATGGTGCCTTGTAAACTGCAGCTCACTGCTTGGGAGACAACACATTCAACTTTGGAACAACAGCCTACTGTCTGAATCACCCTTAGCGCAGGATGTGTTCTATCAAAAGGTGAAAAATTACTTTAAAAACATTACTAGCAGTGCATACCAAACACATACTGTGGCGTTTTTCCATCAGATCTGTATGTGTTCAGCTAAAAAAAATCTATCTACTATTAATACTAATGAAAGAACAAGCTGCTATAAAGGGAAGACTTGAGTAGACATCCTGTGTTTTAAAAGCATCACGGCATTGGCATTCATTCAGCAGTAAGGTGCTTTGTCTCATATCGTTTGAGGCGTTTATCTCTGGGAGATAAAACACCCGGCTTTCAGTGTCATTATCGATCAGCTCAAACAACCTGCTGATTCACATCCGGTCCTTGCAATGCTCTTCACAGGTGCTAGAAAGAAAAGATACTGTAACATGTAAAATCAAGCAATTCCACAAGTAGATGTATGCTGTTTCACTGGAGACATTGCTCAGCAGTGACATCTAGTTGTGATACGATTTTAAGCACCTTTGTAAACACACATATGAGTCTTTTTTTATGTGTGTGTGTGTATGTGTGTGTGTGTGCTGTTAGTTTGGGACCAGGGATGAAACATTCATAACACTGGAGACTGAAGTTTGAATTTAGGCCTGCTGTGCACAAAACAGGCTCCAAAGAAATGCAGCATAACTAAATAAATCTCCCTCACTGGCTCCATTTGAGCAAGCAAGGAGTGCAAATTTAACAAGGGGCGATAATAAGTCTCACAGTATTTATCAGGTGCAATCAAATGTATCAATGTGTCTGGATACACCATCTTTTAAGGTACCTATTTCATCTCAACAGGTTTCATCATCTTCAGCTTGAAGATTGCACTTTATGGTATTCTTTTTGACAAAACATTTGTTTTTTAGGCTTTATCGAAGTTTGCTTCTTTCGCATGATTCTTTTTTGAATTGTTACAAATTACTTACAGTGAATACGATAAGTATTGAGAGAGTGAGCTAAAGCTAATAGTCCATGTGTTAGTTTCACGTAGACGTGATGTCAGAAATATTTAAATACAGTGAATTCATATTGCGAATGAGCACATGATGCAAATCAGTGGCAAAAGGACATGGTTTAGCTAACTGTCTTCCAGCATCTACCATACCACCATCTCTCTTGTAACATTCTGTAATGTTTCACCGTGCTCTCCACAATCATTAGTCTTCAGAGACCGACAAGGATTTCCTGACGCTACGTGACGGCTCCCAAACCTCACTGTCGTCTGTATCATCGCCGTCGTCCTCCTCATCTCCTTCATCGTCATCGTCCTCGTCTCCCGCTCCTGTGCCGCTCTGTTCCTCCGTGGCCATCGATGCCTCTCCTTGCATAACCCCTCCCTCTCCTGCTTCATCTCCATCTGTCCTTCCTCCAGTCGCCTCCACGAAGGGATCTGCCCCCATGTCCAAGCGTCGCTGGACCTCGGCGAACCACTCCCTCACCTTTTGACAGAGAGAGAGAAAGGTGTTAACTGTGTGATGACAGCAGGGCTGTAGCTACTATCACAGACAACAGAGTCATGTCCTCTGTGATATCTCTAGGAATTCATATAAATTTTATGTGATGACAGACTTTGGACTGAGGCATTAATAAAGTGAGTCAAAGTGGTCGACAGTAAGGATGTAGGATTTTGTTTTTGGTTCTTTCTTTTACAGTTTTGATCTTCATAGTGCCTGTTAACTGCTGTGTTTCATTTACAAGAAGATGAGTCTGCACTGCAAAACTAGACACATGTCACTTTATAGATATTTATGGCTAACTCTGATAATGTTTTTGGACTAAACATTTTAACATTTGTCTGTGTCAGACACAAAAAAAGAATAAACGATCAATTCAAAATAAACAGTATTTAGTATTCTCCACCTGAATTACATACTTGGCAGTTCAGAGAAAACTTTGATGTGACCTTTAGCCCACAGTGCAGGAAGATAACATCTACATAAATATAATGAATGGCTGTATAAACTCAATTTTCAAATACTCAAAAGTTTGGTTGGTAAAACATTTCACGGCTGGTTGGATTTCTGCCGGAGGACTTTGCTCTCATGAGCTCAGTATTTCCTGGTTACGGGCCATGTATCCTGATAACCATTCATTTAAGATTTTAAAAGTGTTTTCTGAGAGTGTTTATACATACATATTCCACTAAGAGCTTCCTCATGTCGGCTATCCTATATACATGTATTAAAATATGTTTTACGTACATTAAAAAAATACACAAATCCCAGTATTAAACAAGCTTAATGTGCAGAACATCAGTCAAACCTTTAGCTTGTTGCTCTTTATAATTCATGTTACTGGGGGGTAACATAGGGCCACACAATATAGTATTTTTTTAATTTCAATTTTTAATTGTATTTTTTATTTTTAATTTGCAGCATAATAAAAGCAATACAAAGGCAGAAATAAGTACACTTTAATATCTGTTGATTTATCACGTCACATTGTTATCACCATATTCAACATTACTGCATGTTTTCCTCATATTGTGCAGCCCGAGATGAAAGTTTTACACTGTGACTGATTTAGCTGCTCTGTCAGGCGGACGTTTCTCTTAAGCACACGGTAAACCAAATTCATATCATATACTGGGAATGTCATTGTGTCATCATTTCTCTATAAGAACTAACTACTACTAATGACTACCTTTGAGACAAATTTGTGATTATGGACTACATGAATAAATGTCACTTGATTTGACCGTACAGTGTGAGCAACTGGGAAACAAAATACACACTATAGATGAAACGGAAACAGCACATATGAAGGGATACAATGACAGGATACAAGACACAATGACACATACCTAAGTCTTCTCACATCCAAACAGAAAAGCATATCATTACCTGTTCGTAGCTCATGTTGGTCTTAGCGACAAGCTCATCCAGGTCCTGCTCATTGAGAAAACGGTACTTCATGTAGTACTCCTTCAGAATCTCCCTCCCACTCTTGAATTTCTTCGATGGGGGAAATCTATCCACATCTGTACTGGAGGAGGCAGACCTTCTTGGCTGCTTTCTGGTTCGAGACCGCCCCCAACCACGATTTCGGCCACGTCTTTTTCGACCGCCACCGCCGCTGCTTCCCATTTTATTGCTTCCTCCGCCATTTGGCCCTTCCACATTGCCACTTTGGTACTGAAAGAACCATTTCAAGTTACTGTTCTTCCACGAGTACCGAGAGTCCCCGAACCAGCTGACGATGTAGGACCGAGGGAGGCCGCTCTCCTCTGACAGCTGGTCGTATTCCTCTGGTGTGGGCCACTGGGTCCGCACAAAGGCACTTTTCAGAATATGGAGCTGCTCCGGAGTCTTTTTACTCTTATCTTTCATGTCTTTGTTGCTGCTGCTTGGCAGCTGCTTACTGCGACCACCTGGAGGAGTTTGACTACCTTTACGAGATGTGGAGGCAGTAGGAGAGGAAGAGCTGGGTCCTGCTCCTTCTCCTACTTTTGCTCCCTCTGTCTCCATCTTTCCTCCCTCTGAAGAATCCGGGGAGGAAGTACTGACAGATGGCATTTTTCTTCTCTCAGTGAACCAGGCATCAATCTCCCTCCGCGTCAGTTTAGTCTCTGTCCTCAGGCGGCTCAGTTCTTCATCTGATGGGGTGCTGCTCTTCTCGAAACTTTCCTCCAGCACCACCAGCTGCTCCGGAGTCTTCTCCTTAAACTTCTGCAGGGTAAAATCTGGGAACGTATTCCATGTTTTGGTCCGTGTCTCCTTCTCCTTCACAGGAGGAGTGCGCGGAGGATGAGGAGATGTGGGGGTCTCATCACTTGAGTCAATAACAATGGCGGTGCTTGCAGTGCTACCACAGCTGCCACTTCCTCTGCCCCCTCCATCGTGGAAAACAATGACATGGCTGTTTTTGGAGTTGCGCTGATTGTACCTGGTGTCACTGAACCATTTCTTGATCTCTCCCTTTGTGAGGTTGGTGAGCTTCATCAGCCGGGCGATTTCTGCATCAGTGACAAAGTGGTTTTTCAGGTAGCTGGCTTTCAGCTCTGCCAGCTGCTCTTTGGACTTCTTCGGCCGCAAACTGAATGTGTCAGCACTGAGGGCTGAGTTCTCCTTAGAAAAGGAAAGGGAGATGTATATGTTAAATAAGGGTTTCTAAAGTGTTATTCTGTATACAGAGGTACCAAATACCTGCTGACAGAAAGACAATATGTCTACAGATGAGTTGTGTGCAACTTTTTTGAGTTAACGCATACATTACATAAAACTGACAGAGACACCATGTAGTAATCTTGTGCCCTGACTGAGGTAAAAAAAAAAATAAAAAATCAGAAACTTGCTTGTTGACAGCACACGAGCAAAAAGTATTTTCCTGAAAGGCAACAGTATGTGCTGTCCCCACCTGTGGAGAAAGAGAGGGAGGCTGGACAGTGGTAGCCCGTTTCAGCTCACTGTTTGTTGGGGTGGGCTGGCAGGAAACTCTGCTGGAGCTCTGGGACTGGCTGGGCAGCCCTGCCACTGTCAGAGTGATGGGACTGGTCACTGGAAGGTGCCCCCCTGGGCCGACCTACACAGAATCATAAAATAGTGACACACAGAATGTGAGGATGAGACAAACAGGGGTGTGTGTGCAGTTTGAAGTGACTGTAGCCATAATTAAAAATACTTAACTGTATGGACAGAGCCCTAAACTGGTTTTTAGGTGTGTAACTGGATTTACACTTCTTGTAATTTGTGAAATACAAGTCAGAGCAAACTATTTACAGTGTATAGTTTATATTGGCCAGCCCTATTACAACTCTAAAGGCATAACTGCCTATTTAATCTGGTTCAATTAGGAAAAGTCAAACTCATGTCCATGTCCAATCTAAAGTTGTTAATACAATCCAAGTCAACCAACTTGTTTCAAGTTAAATTAAACTAGAATTACCACCTCGCGGTTGTGTACCTCCATAAACCAGTCAAGTTGCAGTTACAGTTTGCATCCATGTCTATCTGGACTCATATGTAGCAGTGACAGTAGACAAAACTGCAAATATGGATGTTGCTGCAAAGAAACTAAAACTTCTAAAACATTTATGCTTCACACAGCACGGAGGATCTATACACTCAGCAAAGTTTCAAGGTGGACACCCAAGATTAAAGTCACCATTTCAGTGTCTGACTAAATGTCTCCCCTTATGTTTCTGAGGTATGGCTTTGAATAATGTTTAGAAAAATCACATCATATCCTCCTAATCTCTTCATCATTTTATTCTATTAGACATTTCTTTTTGAAGTTGTGTCATAAT
Organism: Epinephelus moara; assembly: GCF_006386435.1. Classification (NCBI taxonomy): domain Eukaryota; kingdom Metazoa; phylum Chordata; class Actinopteri; order Perciformes; family Serranidae; genus Epinephelus; species Epinephelus moara. Next base: position 14,842,650 of record NC_065511.1, on the reverse strand, counting down.
TAGCACATGAATTCTTGCATTATGGCCCAAAACATGTTTTGTGAGGTCACAGTGACCTTGACCATTGACAACCAAAGTCTAATCTGTTCCTCCTTCAATCCAAGTGCATGTTTGTGCCAAATTTGAAGAAATTTCCTCAATCTTGAAGTACTGCATTCACAAGAATGAGACACGAGGTCACAGCAAACATGACGTCTGACCTGTGACCAGGTCGTCCTTGAGTCCAACCGGATATTTGTGCCAAAATTTGAAGAAATTGGACGACTCAAAAAAACATAATGTCTCCAACCAAAGCCACTTAAAATGAAGCTGTGTCAAGCGGATTTTTACTTGAGTCACATCAATTAAGACCAGCTAAAGCAACGTTTAATCAAACCAAAGGAGGCGATTTAGGTCAATGTCAATCAAACCAAAGCATGTCAGAGCTATACCAGTCTTCAGATGACTGGGTTCAAGACAAGGCAGATCAAAGCTGAGTCCTGCTAGATATGGCGTGTTTTCTTTCCTTACCTACCTGTGTGAACACCAAGCCGGGCTGGCCCACTATTTGGCAGGTCTGAAGAATAGACTGCAGGCCGTTGGCAGCTGCCGAGAGCTGATGAGCAGGTATGACAGTGATGGTCTGAGGCACAGTGTGCACCGTGCCGTTAAACTGTTTCCTCCGGGCCTCCTCCACTTCCTCTGGAGTCCAGCTCACACCGTGCTTCAGCCGCTGGGCTGAGAACCACACCTGGGTGTAGAGCAAGTTAATTTGACTCCACCATTTACAAAAAGGCAATATTCAGTAAACCTCAGACTTACATTCTAAATCAAGATTTGATGTGGCTTCTTACTCAATACAATACACAGAGTAAGGAGCTTGTTTGTGTTTGTTTTATGTGTCATATGCTATAATCTACCCAAAACACCATCCAACTTTCATCTACCTTGATCTGCTCCTCTGTGAACTGTGTCTGTGCTGCCAAGCTGCTAATCTCAGCCATGGAGGGGTAAGGAAACTTCTTGTATGTGCTACCCAGCAGGGGGTTGGTGTCCATAGCTGCACTGTAGGAGGGGATACTACTGAGGGGAATCAACAGCTGAGGCTGAGCTGCTGCTGCTGCTGCTGCATTCTGCTGGGCCTGGAAAGCAGAAAGCACCTAAAATAAAGACAGAGAGGTAGGAGATGAGAAAGGTCTTGACTGATAATGCTATACAGTGGCAAAGAGGAGACACTGCTCAAGATCTGCTCGGCAAGCTGCAGTCTCTGAACAAGGCATTGGATATCTATCAGCTGCAGGGCTGCTGTTGACATCTAACCTCTCCGGTTGGTAGGCTTTGTATAATGTTGAGGATTTCTAGCAATGCTAGAAATCCTCAACATTATACAAAGCCTACCAACCGTTTTTAAGTGCAGAAAACATGCATTACTCTTTCACAGATAGGAGTAAACAGAGTATTGTCACACCCATGCTACTGCAGTGACTTTACTATACCCTTGTATAATCAAGACTCTGTACCTGTGCCAGTCCAGCAGGCAGAACTGTGGGGTTTAAAGTTGATGATTTCCTCTGCTGATCTGAGGACTGGTTGACCAGCAAGCCGCCTCCCCCGAGCTTCATGGAGTCGTGTAGCAGCATCTCCACAGGCGTCATCGGCCCAAGAGGAGCTTCGATGGGTTCCTGCTCTCCTCCCACTTCTCCCTCGCCACCAACGCCGAAACCTTCCACCGCCTCATCTGCTGATTTCAGGGACACGGCGATCCTCTTGGGTTCAGATTTGGTCTTCATCCTCATAATGGGGGTCTTGCTGAGGGAAATGGCAGCCACCGCGGCAGGGTCTGCTCCTCCCTCCTCGGGTGTATCACACTGTTGCTCCTGGGTTGGCTGTTCACTGCTCAGATCCTCTGGAGGGTTTGTAGCACTACGTTTGAGTGAGGGGGCGAGGACTTCACTGTCCTCTACAGCAGAGATACTGGGCTCATCTATGATAACAGTAATACATTTATTAACACAGTTTGTGGATATTTCAGACTAACAATGAACCATTGCCATATACACACGGGAGAATGGGCCAAAAAGAATCTCACCTGTATCTGGAGGGGTGGGGACAACCACTACTGCCTGACTCAGCTCCTCTGCAGTCGGCCCCTCCTCTGCTCCCTCCTTTATCTTCCCCTCCTCCTCCTCTGCCTCTTCCTCCTTTGTCTTTTCTGTTTTCTCTTCTACCTCTTCCTGCTCCACTACATCAGAGGGCAGCACCATGCAAGGTGTGGTCGATTTCCGGCGGCTCGACATCGTCAAAGCAAACTCTGCCTACTTTTACTCAGGGTGAAGAAGATCTGGGACAGAAGGGTTGAGGCTCACATGTCTTTGGTCAGGTGGTTTTGCTCACATGCGACATGAGTCCTTGGATTATTTATTTCTGGTGAAGGAAACATCACAAATATGAAAATGTCATTAGTGATTTGTCATAAAAAGATTTAACTGTTGGATGTTTTATACCAAATACTTCTTTGACAATTGGCCTTACACAGCTTCTTCGATTTTATAAGTCAATAAAATAAATTGTGAGAAGTGGTTTGTCTTTTTGGGGGGGAATTATGACCTATTTAAACAAATGAAATAATTTTAAGCCCTCATGCTTTATGACAATACAGTTCCCATTAGTTTTGACTTGAATGAGACTCAATAATTATTTCACAAAACAACCAATAGATTTATAAGTAGTTAGTTGCATCCCTACTTACAACCTTGGTGTAGTAAAACAACAATACATACTGTATGCATATGTATGCAATTATTTCTAGAATTCAATATAAGTGCACATTTTCAGTCATAGAGAACAAACCTAAAACTCAACAAAATATTTTCTTTGTCGACTAAAAACATGATACTTCATAAGTAAACTGTGTGTAAATACACAGGTGAAAACTGCCCATGGGGAGGAAACATGTTGTTGCACTTAATTTAGTATGATGACTAATAGCATGATGTAACAGATTGAACAACTGCAGTTTTATATGAGATTTGCTTTTATCACAAATAGTAAAAAAAAAAATACAAAAAAGCTGCAAGATATGTTCACATTAATGGGCAATGCTACGACCTGCAATCAATAAGCAAGTCGATCATTTTGCAATAAGATTTTTTCCTGTCATGCACTGATTTTTCTGTTTTTTTTTTATTATATTGTTCCTTTGAATGTAATTGAATATCTTTGATCTGTTGCTCAGACAAAATAAGCAACTGGAAGATTTGTGAAACTGTGATGGGCATTTTAAAATTATTTTTACATTTTATGCAACATCATTTATAAATGAAGAACTAATCATGGGTTGCAGCCCTATTTGAAGCTATTAATTCAGACAACTGAGATTTATAAAATCCTGACACAATATGAAACCACATGAAAGACAACTATAGAACTGAACTCACACCCACATCTTCATTATTAGTGTCTTATTCTATTTAATTTACAATATGATGAAGTGTATCATAGGGTAAATCCAGCTTAAGTCAATTTTTTGGTCTTCCAACAGTAGCAGGGCTCATATTGTATCACCAGAATATTTTAAGCAACACCAGGATATGACTAATATTAATCATAATTTCACTTGATGATTGCCGCCTTAATTACGACTAAGTCACTAACTGTGATAGAGGTGTTGCAAATGTATAATATAATGCCCACTTGTAAGACAACACAACAACATGCCTGGGGTTCATGATTTATTATTGCTGGATGAGTCGGTTGAATAGATTGCATAGTGTTAACAATAACGTTACTGTGTGCAGCATGCTATTCTGCACTGCCACCATGAGATTATTTGCATTAACAGTTAGCACATCACTAACAATTTCGAGGTATGAGCTAGCTAATTCCTTAAAGTAACGTCAAAGCAATAAATTAACATAACAGGACATGTAACTTAGCTCTACAGCACGTAGCATGTATATGAGGAGGGCCACCTAGCCGGTGTTAGCCGGGGCAGTCATTATTATTGATCATGTCTGGCGGTAAACTTACTGGAACTACTGAAATGTGCACTGTGTTGCTACCAGGCTGTCGAGACGAGGCGACGAGTAATTTCCTGGGTCTCAGCAGAGCAGCCTTCTGGTTCTGTCCGGTGATGTGTCTCCTTTCCCCGGCTAACCATTCAGCCCCAGCCTGGCCGGGACTACGGCAGCTAGCGTTCACGTTATTTGGGCTTGCGGGTCTCCAAAACCAGGCAGACAGACGGACCGGTCTAACGGCTACGGCTCCCGTCTGCAGATGCTGGAAACACCGGACATCTCTCTCCTCGTCGGAGCAGGTTATTAATGCCCGGGTCGCGCCTTTGTGAAACTTATATAATCTAAAACACGGTAATTACACTCATTGTATGGCCGTTGGTGCTGTGTTAATGTGCTGACCTAATTCTCTGATATTTTTTAACGGCTGATTTTTTTTAATGATCAAACGGCGTCACCATTCACTGATACGTGCTGACGTCATTCCTCAGCGACTCTCGGCGCTCAGTGATCTTCGGAAAATTAGCAAAAATATACGATATTCTACCACTAAAATATAAGACTTATGATGTGGTTTGAGTTATGCGCTGTCCGGGAAAAAAAAGTGGTACTGAAAAACGTTTCAAACGGGCCGTGAATTCATCCGTTTCCAAACCCGGCTGTCTGCCAACCTGTCCTTACATGACCTGTCAGGGCAGCAGAAGAGAAGCTACTTGAGGACAACACTGACATTGCAAAGTCTCCTCTCTGAACACCCGATCTCGTCTTGTTTTGCAGTTTAGACTTCACTGTTCATTATTTCAACTACACCCACTTTATTTTTAACTTGGCTACACTGTGAGGCGCTTTGCATCTTGTTCATGATGCTGCTTTGTTAGCGCCATATTACATAATACTAACGTTACCTGTGCGTAAATAAAATACGGTAATAGCCAGCTGAGTGTGTAGGTAAATAATATCTTAGTAAAAGTTATGCTTATCATTGGTTAAAAAATGACCACAGGCGGTGAACAAAAAGAAAAATGAGCTGGGTGTAAGTTAAACTACTCAGTGGGAGTAGAAATATAACTGCTTTATCCAAAATACAGAAAATGAACGTCAGAATAGAAACTGCAGTGTATACCCGGAAGAACACTGGGGTTTACACACCACTGCACAATTGTGTTTTTCTTTTTATTGAGTAGCTATTACAGATAAAATGCCTTTTCCACTACGATTTGGAACAATTCAGTATTGCACTTCCATAAAGCTGGGGGGCTGTCAAAGACAGATTCAAAGGAAATGGTCAAAATGATGCAGTAGATGCTGAGATGTGTCTTTAAATGCGTCTTACATTGGTGAGACTCCAAAATCCCTGAATCCTACACTTCCCATAATGCAACTTGATAGCTTGTTTTGTTAGACCCTCCACATACCAGGTAAATACCAGGTAACAGTTTGTAACATGGGCTGAGGACACAAAACAAGTTGATTCAAGTGACAAGTTCCCTTAACACTGTGTTGGCCGAATTAATCAGGGTTTGCCATTAAAGGTCACACCACCGTGATGAGCACACAAGGAGGCACACAACATTTACAGGAAACTTGTTTATTTAAATATAAACAAAAGATGTAATACAAAGTTTTAGCTAATGCACAAATAAAGGTGCCTGTAGATTTCTATGAAAATAGCACCAAAGTGTATTTACATAGCTGAGAGGATGAGTATGATTATTAAAAAAAAAAATCATATTCTTCCAGTAGGAAAGTCAACAGAAGTCTTCAATCTCTTGCTCCAACTCCTAATCAAATGAAAACAGCAGGAAACAACAACAGATTAGAAACATTAAAGTACTTCAGGCAAATGTAACCATCTACTGTATGTACTGTAATATTCTGTTAAGGCTACAAGTAATCACCACTAGATTTCACACCTCTCAGATAACACTGCAATAATAAAACATGAGAAAACTGGAATATCAAAAGCCTCCTCTCCAACAGACATTTTGATATGTCATAACAGGAAAGGCAAATCTGCGAATGGATGGCGAAGGAATGACCCACCCCGTGCTCCCTATAATTGGCTAGTACTGATTACCGTTGTTGGTTGGATTGGTTGGGTTTTGGCAAGAGGAGTGGGATTGATTAGGGTAAGACTGTCAGGGTAAGCCAATCAGAGTCAGAATAAGACATGCCACTCCTTCACTATCTTCGGATTCGCAAATTCGCCACCAGGGAAACTCCCAAATTTCTCAACGGCCAGTCTGTGGCTGAGTGCAGTCAAATACTGACCTGTATTAGTGAAGTTTTGTTGTAGTCTCGTCTGTGTCTGTAGATACTCTGGCAGAGCAGGGCATAGAGTTTCTCCAGCTTGTAGACCTCGTAGCCTTCAGTCTTGGTCACTGCTCTCTCCAACAGCTCCTGAAGAATTAAGGAGAAAACACAAAAGAGAGGAATGATATGCAGATTACATTTTTCCTGTTGCATTAAAGCCCAAGAGTACAGGATGAAGGAAAGATGACATAAACTAACCTTGTCATCTGTTTATAAGGGCTCCTACGAGTAGTCAACATGCAGAACACCCATATAACCAGTGACTATAAAAAGACTCAGAATAAGCCAGACACCCACAATATCCCACGCACCTTTAATTTGTCTCTGTTCACCACCAGAGCAGGAGTTTCCTGGTCCAGGATCTGCAGAGCTTTGTCAACATCGACCATCTGCTGCTGTAGCACGGCATTCTTTAGTGCCCGAGTTATGCGCCTCACGCTGCGCTCTAAGGCACAAGACAATACGTACAAGTGTTTAGACAACTGTAACAGATGACAGTCTGCTGATAACATTGGGATTATGTCTTGCTATCTCCAGAACACTACATTAATTTTCTTTTGCTTTAGGGGATTGAATGTATGCATCTTTTAATATCTTTACAGCTCAAATTAATGAGCCAAGCTTTAAGTGTAAGACAGTGTTAATATCAAACCTGGGCCTGCATCCTCCTCCCCTCGGACAGCAGCAGAGGCGTCCGTGGTTGAGGTATCTGTTGCTTCCACCTCCATTGGTTCAGCAGGGCTGTTCTGCTCTTCCTCCTCTACAGTAACTACCTCGTTGTTCCTTTCATCTGCCTGAATTACAGTTTGACATTTCTCAGTCTCAGTTTCTGTCAGCTTTTGACTATTAGTTTCACCCCTCTCTTCTGTGCTGGACTGCCCCTGGGTATCGCCTTCTGACTCAGCGTGGCCGTCCTTGGTAGTGTTCACTGAAGTGGTTTCACTGTTCTCATTTTCTGCCTTTGTCAACACTCCATTTTCCTCTGACTGTCCTGGTTGATCTGTGACAGCTTTATCCACCTTCTCATTATTGTTCTGTGTCTCATCATTTTCTGGATTCCCCATTTCACATAAGAGGACTTTATCTTCAGCAGCTTCACTCCTCTCCTCTCCTCCCTCCTGACACACCTGCTCCATTGCAGTAGGCCCAAAACTACCTTCCTGAGTTGGTGCAGCCACTGACTCCACATCAACCATCATCTGATCCTCCTCTCCTCCAGTCCCCTCATCACACTCTGCTCCTCCTCCCCTCTCAACCTCCTCCTCATCGTCCCCATCATCCTCTTCCTCATCAGACCCCAAGTGTGCATCATCTCTGGACGTGTGAGGAGAGCAGGAAGGCCTCCTCTTTGTATATAAGCCATTAGACCAGCGACTCTTCCGCCTTTTCTTCTTTTGGGCTGAAGGAACAAAAGATTTTTTTTGTGATTTTTTTTTTAAGTAAATCATTTCATTTTTTGTTATCTACAATAGTTTTTACCTGTGTTTTTAGGTGTTGTAACAGCAGAGGCACTTGTACTGGGAGTGACTGCAGCGGTGGGTCCGGCCGGCTCTCTTTGAGGGGTCATGTCAGTGATTTTGGCCTCAGCAGGAGATTTGGACTGTTTGGGAAGGACGTGGTAGAAGGAGGGAGCAAACCGGGCATTGGAGCAATCTGAGGTAGTCCAAAAAAAAAGAAAAAAAAAGCACAATGCTTTTTTGGTCATTCTACACCATTGTGAATCTCTGTTCATTAAACAGATGGTCTGGTTTAGGTGAATGAAACAGTACAAAGGATAAATAGGTGAATAAATGCTCAAGCTCAAGTAATTTCTGTGAGAAGGTGAATGTTTTAGATAAATTGGGTGAGTAGGAGAACTGAAACTGAATATAGTAGTAACAAATTAAAAGCAGAAGCGTGTGCAGAATAGCCTACTATATAAAAGTTTTCAAAATTAGCCCCTACATAATAGTCACTGAGCCAAGTCTGCCCTTGGGAAACTAAAATTATCTGTACTGGTTTTTATTTTACAACTGAGCTCACACAGAGTGTCTGTGTATTCTCTTTGGCTGTGACAATGTCAATTATGTGATACTTGCCTACTAACTATGTGTACGTATACACAAATACACATAGCCGTTACCTCTTGTGCTGCGCGAGACTTTGATCTCCACACACATCTTCTCAAAATCTTCATCCAGTTCATCTCTGATGATAGCATGGACGGTGTCCTTCAGTGCACATGCTCTGTGGCGGATCTGGCGGTCTGGAGGAAACATACTCACACTGTCAAATGAGCAAAAATTCAACTTTTCTGCTCAAACAGTTGCAGTACACTAATCCTGCCAGTATTATAACTGTATGTTCTCTGTGAGGATGGTGAGTATGTTTTTTGCTGATCACTGTGTGTTACCTGAGGGGTCCCTGTCTGGGTTGTATTCGAGGGCATTCTGCCAGATGAGATCCACGTCTTGGAGGAACTCTTTGACCGTCCCATACTGATGGAGGTCGATCTTAGAGAGAACTGTTGACAAGTCCATGGGTTTCTTGATCACCTCGGCGTAATCTGGCACCTAAAACACAACGATAAAGAGACTGCCATGATTACGACGTTGGGGGAAAGGGACCAAACTGAAACTGGATAAAATGATGGATAATGGAGGACAGTACAACAACAGACCTGTTGGAGTGCAGACATTTTTCTCAGTTAAGTCAACAGTGACTCAGCTTCAAGGAAGGCTTTATTAGGGAATATGAGATGAGACAAAATAATGGAACAGCTACCTCCTCTAAATCCACAGGCTTTGTAAAAGCCTTGAAGCGTTTATCTTGGGACAGGCGGTTGGTGACATCACGCAGAAACAGGCGGAGCTCCCTGAGTGTATCTTCTTCCTGCTCCTCCAGTCGTTGGATCTCCTCTACCGTCAGCTGACGTGGCGGAGGTGGAGGGGCGACAGGAAGCACCTCCAATGTATTGAGCACTGAAGAAAGTGGAATGTTGATAGATGCATACAAACTGAGAAATGAATTTACATCAAGTTAACACAAGTTAAACAAGCTGCAGAAGCTTGTGCAATTAGACAACCTAATCCCTTTAATTCAATTTAAATCTTTTGACTGACCGAGCAGTTTGAATACATCTGTCTCTGAACTGATGTTGTCACTTACATTGATGTCCTTGACCTTTTGTTTGTTGCATAAGTTGTCGACGTATACTGTAATTTTCGTGTGCTTCTATTGTTTTATATGTGCTGTAATCAGGGCATCCTTGTAAAAGAGAGTTTGCTCTAAATTACCTTACCTGTTTAAAGGTTATAAAAAAAGCTTTAAGAATCACAGCATACTTTTTTCCTGCCTATGAACAAAAATGAACCCTGAACAATGCTATGCTAGCCCCCGGTTTAAGGGGGACTAAAGCCCACTTTATCTACGGATCACACAAAGCTCACTTACATTTGTATATTATAACCACACTCATCTATTTCTCACCAGCTCTCCTTTTTGAGGCAGGGGCCTTGGCAGCCTGATTGAGGATTAGATCCTCAAAGAAGTTTCTTCTTTCTCTGCTGGTGGGGACCTTGATGTGGAAAACCTCTCCGTACTCCATCCGAAACAATTCCTGCACCTGAGACATGAAAAGTGAGAGGTGAGAGAAGACTTGATGATGAGCAATTGTCTGTCAGAGAGCATTCTTTTACATATACCCATCTTATTTTTACTCCACAACTATTTTCTTAAATGCTGTACCCTCATGTATCACCACTCTAAGTCAACAGGGTGTCACTCTGCTTCCCATACCTCCACACTGAGTTGGTCATAGTGCAGGTTGCACGTAGCCAGAAGCAGTATAGGAGCAAAGGCAGGGATGGAGCTGAGCAGGCTGAGGAAGGTGGCTCTTAAGGCCGGACCCACTGTTTCCCACCACTGTCCAATGTGAGGGATGTACAGGATACTGGGAGAGGTCCGCTTTGCTTCAACAAAGATCTACAGAACATATAACATAGAAGCATTAATATATGAAATGGATATTTAAAAAACTGAATGTAAACTTACAGATACATAAGATGGGGGACAATATGATGAGCCAATAATGGCTAAATGCATAAATCAAAGGTATGATGAGGACATTAAAGAGTAGAGAGGAGATGTACAGTGGCATTAAACCAATGGTGGAAGAAACAGTCAATTAGTTTGAACAACCACTTTAAAAATGAATGACTTGTCATTTTAAGCAAAATAAAAATGGGAGAAAAAACCCAACACAGTTGGTTGGTTTTTTTTTTGGTTTTTTTTTAATTTAATGTAACTGTAAATCTTATACTTTGTGTTTTTTTGACTGCTTGTGATAATAAATAAGCAACTTCCAGACATCCCTTTTAGTAACCTGATGGCTCATTCACTGCCATCATCATCATGGCTCTTTCACTGAGTATTTGTCTGTAGTACATATTTATCCCCACTACCCACGATGTAAGGAGTGGGGCCCATGAACTACATTCACTGTGGCAGCCATTTTGGCCAGTGAAGTCCACTGAAAAAGACTCACTGAATTTGACAAGGCTGCAAGAGTAAAGACTACCTGTAGTCCAGTGGCTCTCAAAACTTTTCGTGTCAAGGACCCCTAAACTAATAAACATTAGGTCATGGACCCCATTTTATGAGATGTCACTTCAGGGACTCTAGTCTGTAAAGATTTTGGTGATTTTATAGTTGTTAACTACAGTTGATGAAATAGCTGCAGCAGCAGTAAAACCTATGATCAGAATGGTCACTCTTATGACTCTTACTCACTTCACTCCCATTGTGACTTAAAATATGAATAAGAAAAAAATATATATTCCCAAGTCTTCTAGGGATCCCCTGGAACTCCCTCAAGGATGCCTGGGGGTCCCCAGACCCATGTTGAGAACCACTGCTCTAGTCTACCTCAGTCTGTTGAAATGTAAAAGGCCCAACCCAAAGACCTCTTATGAATTGTCAAATGTTACTAAACATGTACATAAATATTAAGTTACTGTTTTATTTTGCATGCCAGTATCTCATTTACCTGAGCACAAGTCTCTTCTGGTGCAGTTGCGCTGGCTCCAAACAGCACAGCCATGTCCAGTGTGTACACAGTGAATTTCTCCAGAGCGTGGAGGACGGCAGGAGCCAAGTGGGAGCTCTGACCTGAGCCTGGTCTGCCCTCCAACAGCAGCCTGGGACGGTAGGAGGTCGGGTGGCTCAGCACACTCCTACAAGCCGACAGATGACAGATATACTCAGTTGGATAAAGCGGTAGAAAAGGACTCATTAATTCGCCTAAAAGATCTTCAGAAGGATTTGGGTCAGTGGGACACATGACAGCTCGCAGCACTTCTAAAGTAAAGCTAAGATAAAAAAGAGGGAATAGAAGTGAGACAACTGCAAGACTTAACACTACATTGTGTTAATGCCTAAAGCCCCTGACACATCAAGATGACAGTCAGCCATTGGTCAAAGACGGGCCGTTGGTGAGCTTCTGCCGCACTCGTCGCCCCTCGCAGCCCCCATCGGCTTTTGTTGAATCAGCATCGGTGACAGTGGAGCCCGTCAGTGAATGAAATCAATGTGATTGTCAGTTCAGCTCAGTGCACGAGGAAAAAAAAACAAAAAAAAACAAAAACAAAGTTCACTGTCACATGGTAAATATGCTCTGTTCTTTTAACACTGGATTGTGTTGTTAATGTGCTAACTAGTGTCAAGACTGTCTTTCGGTTTCCCTTTTTGATTGAGGATTACAGACTACCGCTTGTCTGCTGATATGGAGAGTAACGCCAGGGCCACACTGCCTGCGAAGCGCAGCGCACCGAAATTCTCGCGCGCGCCGGAGAACCTCCGTTCACATCAGACGCGCATTTCTCCACGCCGTCGACAAGCGATTCTGCTCCCAGCTGTTATTTTTCACTGCCTGGCTTGACACATTCGCTCGCGGCTCGCGCAGAAAATAGACCAGACGCCGAACTGATCGCTGCAAATCGAGAGCCTGCCGCGGAGCTTCCCGGCACGGCGCGGCCAGTGTAGATGACACAGTCGGTTAACATGGGCGCCGAAAGGAAACTGCCTTCACTTCTCGGCGCTTCGAGGCTATTCGCGGCGCTTCCGTGGGCAGTGTGGCCCTGGCGTTATTTTCTCTCACACAGGCGCAGAACGTACGTGATGGTTGACCATCAGCTGCAGTCTTTGCGGTGTGTTCATGTGCAACTTTTTTGGGCAGAGACACAGTGACATCAGGCGACGCAGCAGGAGGCCTTTGTCACTGCTAGTTCGCTGAAGTCAGTTTGGTGTGTCTGGGCCTTAAGACATATCATCATCATAGAAATGATTATTTATAAAGGCAGTCATAGTCTGAAAGAATGAGGAGACAAATGAGCCCCTGCTTAACATTCCTTCCTGAATAATGGCAAACCAACCTGTTGAGGTTGAGGAGTCCCGTAACAGCAGGTATTCTGAGCTGGGAGTGAGAGGTCTGTCCACTGACTTCTGAGTCCTCATCCTCACTGAACATCAGATCATCCTCAAACACGCCACAGGCTGCATCTGAAAATAGACACACATGCACAAACCCACAGTGCAGCAGTTATTCCTGATGCCCTAAGCGGTTGGCAAATAAACAATCACTCTAGGTGTGTTCTCTTCGGTAATTCTTCGGAAACAAGACCACACCTAGTTCTCTCTTCCTCTTTAAGCCCTGCTCAGCGTGTGGGAACAGTCTGCTGACAGTGTGGAGGATGTTCTGCAGGGTGGAGCTCAGCAGAGGACGAATGGCAGGTATCAGGGCCTTTGCTGGTGACACTATTGCCCTAAGAATCACAATAAGCGTCATACTTACAACAGAGCCAACCATATGCAAGAACCACTGAAAACGTAAAAATGATGTTTACACTCTTCTACTAATATACAGGTTGGTTACCTCTGGGCAGCAGGAACCATCTTGGACATGGCAGACATAAAGTCTTTGTTTGTGATAGCGATGGAGTTGACATCAAGCACAAGTTTCTGTGATGAGGAGTAGATTTGTGGGTAGCGACGCCGCAGTGCACACAAGGCAGCCTCTGAACACACTGCCTTGATGTCTGCTCCACAATAACCTGGCAAACAAAAAGAGAGATTGTAGACTATCGGTGTTCAGTCTGTAGTTGTAGGTGTGCAAGTACTTGTGCTAGTGTTTCTCCTGTGCAAATGATCTGAATGGAGATAAAGAATAGTTTTAGTTCTGAGATATTGGTTTTGTCCTGGGCTTATACCAGTATCATTTCCAGTAGATGTTGCACTTCCTGAATAGAAATCTCTTTCTCTAATGTTCAAATCAAGTCTAACACTATTGACAATTTTAATCTTCTGTAATTGTTATTTGTCCTGGGGAAGTTTAGTAAGATTTGCATTGTACAAGTTGTTGGACCACTGTTTCTCCATCATATGCAAACATACCAACACATTTATCTGCCAGTTCCTCCAGAAAAGTGTCGGACAGTGGCGGAGACCAAAGTCTTGTGTGGATCTTCAGAATGTCCTTTCTTGCCTGCCATACAAAATAAGATCACAGCATTTCAAATTCAGGTCAAATATATGCGAGCTAAAGGGCTTCTACTGTTTTAACCTAAACTCATTTCACATTTCTATGTTCTGTCTTTTTTTTTTTTTTTTTTTTTTTTTAAATATCTGCTAAGCATTAAAGGACCTCTACAGTTTCTCACCTCTCTGTCTGGCAGGCCGAAGAGAAACTCTCTGTCAAAGCGCCCTGGTCTTCTCAGAGCTGGGTCGATGGAGTCCAGTCTGTTTGTAGCTCCAATCACAACAACCTCTCCTCTACTGTCTAATCCGTCCATAAGAGCCAACAGGGTCGACACAATGGAACTACAGAGACAGAAAAAAAGAATACGTTTTCTACCTGGTCAACGCTATCTCCCAACAATAAAGATGATATAACTGCAGTAAACTGAGTGGAATTATTTATTTATTATTTATTTACTGCAAATCAAGGGCTTTCCTTTCCTGATACATGCAACACCTACAAGCTCTTTTTTCTCATCGGCCACCAATCACCTCAGTAGTCTGATGGCAACTTGTTCTCATATGAAGCATGAACTCGGCTTGTGACGTCAAAGCTAAATGCTGATTAAGATGAATTAATTTATTTATGTTTATTTATTTTCTGAGAAATCTAGCAGCCATATCTGGCAACCCACCGCACAATCTGCTATAAATTTCCATTGTTCCACTCTGCACATTATACACATTAATCTCAGTACAATCACCCCACGTGTGCCGTACAACATAAGAACAGGGGTGCTGCTCACCTGTGGATCTGGTCCTGACGGCTGGACCTGACTGGAGCCAAACCGTCAATCTCATCGAAGAAAATGATGGAAGGACGCATTTGGTATGCCTGAGAACAATTCAATAAGAATTAAGCTAGTTGCTGATAACATTATCTTCAGAACTGACACTTGACACTGTGCAGGGCTTTAATTATCTACAAGTTAATGTGTTACAATAAATGTTTTCTGATATTCTTTGTTGACAGGTTTCTTTTTTGTTGATGACAGAAGTCAATCACACTTGCAACAATAGCAGAAAAAACTAAATCTGACAATCTCCATCCATGCCAAAAGCATGTTGTACGTTGATGAGGAGTTTGGTTTACCTGGTCAAAAAGCAGTCGTAGTTGTCTCTCAGATTCTCCCACCCACTTACTGAGGCAGTCAGCTCCTTTCCTCATAAAGAAAGACACCTTTCTTTCACCCTGACTGCACTCGTTGGCTAGTGCTCTGGCTACGAGGGTTTTCCCTGTGCCTGGAGGACCGTAAAACAGACAGCCCCTAAAGATAAGAGACAATATGACAGAGAACAAAATTGGTGATTTTATTGGAGTTCAACCGCCACTAAAATAAAAGTAAAGTCTGAGGTAGTGGTAGAGAAGAGACTGAAGGGACAAAGAGATAAAAGAAAGAAACCATGTAAGACAGAGAAAGGGTTGTACACTATTGTACACAAAAACAATCCAACCCAATCCAATGGTAACGAAGCTCTCTTCTATATTACAGAACTTGGGATCTTAAGTATACGACTTCTTTGACAAGATATAAAGGGAAAGCATGAGTCTGTTCCTTTTGGAGCACTTGCAGTGAATTACATTTTAAGTCACAATGAAATATGACACTAAACTACATTTTCACATGTTATCATCTCAACAAACACCCATTGTTTACCTTGGAGGTTGTATTTTGAACCTCTCAAAGACTTCTGGGTAGAGGAGAGGGAAGACCACCATCTCCTTGAGATCTGAGATGTGTCTGCTCAAACCTCCAATGCTTTCAAAACGCACCTGGAAGACAAATAGTATTTTGTTTAAATTGTTTGCTTTTGGTCTTCTCAGTAATTATCCTATTGGAATGTGGATGCAAAATATGGCATATCTGCTAACCTTATTATTTTATTTTTGAAGAAGCACCCTAAAGTGCTACATTTATGTCAATACAGTAATATTTGTCATCATGTCAACACCTTATTTATCAGACTACTTCTGACTACTGTGTTTGCATCAGTCTATATTTGGATGCAGCTTACCGTCCTGTCAATTTGCATAGGGTCCACGTCAGCAAGGCTGGCTCCAATCTTCATCCTGTCCTTGTGGATCCCTAGCAGGTCTTCTTTCACCAAGTTCATAGGCAGACATCTGCAGATTAAAACAAGAAACTTTTAGATTTTTTTTCTGGCTGTTTTGCTTTGCTAAAATATTGTGGATTTTATAAATAGAAATTTTTTTAAAAAGTAAAAATTACACTGTATTAAAACACATTAAATTACTGGTCTTACTTCACCCATATAACTTATTAGGGGTGGGGGGAAAAGTTGATACAGCATAGTGTGTGTAGCAATATTGTATCAATACACGGATGCCAAGTATCAATCTTTTATTATACACATTATTGATTTTTCCAAATACACATTTTAATACAACTTCTGGTACTAGAATAATAAAATCAATTGCTTTTTCAGTCCACTAGATGGTGCTGATGTCTTTTTTTCCTGGTAAGGTCAGCAGAGGTCTCAGTCAGCAGCATTTGGCAGGAAATTCATCAAAACAAAGATGGAGGCACCGGAGAAAAATCAGAAAAGCGCCAGTGGGGTTTAAATCAAGCGTCTGGACTTATTTTGGATTTTTAACATGAGGGAAAGGAGGACTTGGATATGACAATGATTTGCAAGCAGTGTCATATGAGAATAAAATACTCGGGGAATACTACATACATGAGGGCTCACCTCACTCTATCATCCGGAAAAAACCCACTAAACCTGCTCCACTGAAAAATCAACCCACAATGGACACACTTAGCTTGACAAAACCACCATCCAGCTCTGAGAGAGCTAAGAAAGTAACACAGACCATCACCTACTTCATGTGCAAAAACCTGTGTTCATACAGCATTGATAAAAACAAAGGCTTTTTGTTACATGCTAAAAACCCTGGAATTCAGGTATGTGACTCCATCCTGATGTTTTTCCACCGACACAGCCGTACTCAAACTCTACAAAGAGGTGAAGCATAAAGTTGAGGAATCTTTGAGTACAGCAGGAGGAGTGGCATTAACTTGTGGGCCTGGGCTTCAAGGTCAGCAGATTCCTATGTGACTATAATGAGCCATTATCATTAGAGAACTGGTGATTGCTGTGTCACGTTCTCCAAACTAAGGCAGCACATGAAAGTCACATTGAAGAAAACATTGCGGACCTCCTGCAAAATGCAGCACAAGAATGGGAGATGGGAGTGGTTGTAACAGACAACGCTCCTAATAAAGCCATTGCCATTCAGTTAGCAGGATACTTGCATGTGAAGTGTTTGGCTCATGCACTTAATCTGGCCTCACAGAGGGTGTTAAATCTGCAAAGTGTTAAGTTTGTCAGGTGTACGCAGCATTTCTGACAGGTTTTATGATGGTGTTGGTCAGGCTGTGTGCTTTATAATAATAATATCGTATTGTGACCTAAGTATCCTGATAATATCGCATCGTGGGTCCTCTGGCAATTCCCACCCCTGTAAATTATGGTGATGGATGGGTAGAGGAAACATGTAAAATGTTATTACTAAGCCTCCCAAGAGATCACAAGGGTAATAAAGCACATTAACCATGCCTCCTATCTTTACACTAATTAGGAAATACATTAATGAAATAGTGACAGTAAACTTTTTTAGTTGACCTACTGGAATTATTATTATTATGGTTATTATAGTTAGTCGTTATCCTTCTGTCACTCACCTTTGTGCTCCACCCATGTGCTGAGGAACACTGCTGTTATCTACCTGTATTGTGTGACAGCTGCTGACGCTCTCACCTGTTGACTGACCTGCTCCTGTTCTTACTTCTCCGTCTCTGGAATTTCTCATCGTCTGAAGATGAGGAAGTGGAGTCACTGCTGTGGATGGCGTGTCTCCTTCTGCAAAGGCCAAAGATTCAGCATTATTTCTCATTCTATCTATATCATTGAGACTATCAGCTTATTCACAACAAACAAAAAATCACATTGTTATGTTACACTCCACAGGGAAAGGACGGAATAAATGTTGGTGAGCAAAGACAATTAGTGTTTAAAACTAACCTTAACAAAACATACAAAATCAGACAAACAATAACATAAACAACACCATTACCACTCACAAATTAGTACATATTACAGTTTTAATATATACATACACATGGCTGATACAGCAGTAACAATGCATGAATTTAGAAGAAAAGGCAGTATTTGATTATGCATCATGTGCAACAATAACACAAGGGTGGCTCACTTAACTTAGCTGCTTCAAATGACATGATGATGATGATGATATCATCATCATCATCATCATCATCATCATCATCATCATGCATGACACCTGACTAATACACTGCCGGAGCAACACACAGGGAGGGCCTGACTTAAACAATTTACCTTAAAGGCTCAATGTGATACATCAAGAACACAATAATTAAAACAACTGAAATACACAAAATACGGACTAATAGAAAGTCAGCCTTCCAAATTGTGTCTTTCTTTGTTGCAAACAATGCTAAACAATAATTAGGTTCCAGTGATGTTTGGTTTATCGTCTCATACTTCGACTATAGAGTCACCCAAATGTGCCAAACCCACCGATAACCATAGTGCTAGCAAAGACAGACAGCACTCCAAAAACAAACTACCGACTAACAATAAACACCAACAAAGTCTACAGACAAGTAATGAAGGCCTTACCTCTCAGAACTACTCCTGAGGGTGGGATGAAGAGAATCAGAAAAAAGAGGAAAAAGAGGAATTTTGGGATTGATTTTACATGCAATGAAAATACTAATTGCTATCAGAGACAGCGCTATGACCCACAAGAGGGTGATCCTGTTGTCCTGCTCTAGACACTGCATTATTCAGGACACTATTTCTGACTGCTACACTAAGTTCTAAGAGTATTTCATGAGGTATTAACAGATCCCCTGATAGCAGATGTTTTATTTCAAATGGCTGACGATGGCTGGTGTCTTAGCCGTCATACTAACCTGCTGGTTCTTCTTCTGTTGTAGGGGCTCCTCGGGGCCGTGGAGCTGAATCTAAACCTGCGTCTGGTGGGAGACGAGTGGTCCTTGAAGTACATGCCGCGCTTCCTGGGCTCTCTGGGTTCTAAGAAAACATTATTCAAATAAATAAAATTAAATTTGCATTTAGGACAGAGTGTAATTTTCAGTTGTTTCAAGTCTTTCACATTCAGGCACATTATCTGCCATTTAAACAACATCGTCAAGTTGAACAAAAGCAGTACCATCCTGCGGGGCCTGGTAGCGAACCACAGTTTTCCGCTGTCTGAAGTCATAACGCCTCTGATTATCTTCTTCTTCCTCATCCTCCCCATCATCATCATCGTCTTCCTCCTCCTCCTCCTCCTCATCATCATCATCATCATCTTCCTCCTCCTCCTCCTCTTCATGATCGCCCTCATCTCCTCCTGTGATTTACAAGGGAAAAAAAGGGGTTTCCATCTCGTTTAGGTTTTTGTAACAGGTAAAAAGCACCCGTGTGTTTCAGGGCCGAATTACTATTTCTTGAAACAAAACAATTAAATTAAACAATTCTGCTTTTAATGAAGTTACATAAAGATAACTGATAGAACTTAAAATGAAGGAATTTCTCTCATGCATGCAGGTGTTTTTCCTTTTTTCGTGGTAACATGAGGTCCTCGGGTGTATAAATGGACCCAGACCTGTATGCTTTACACACCATTCCTGGCTCTGTACCTTGAGTGGTTTACTTACCTTGGTTCTCCTCCTCTGTGTCTTTATTCTCCACATCTGTCCTCAGAGACCTTAACATTCTGCCTCTGGTGTACACACCCAGCTGCTCAGAGGAAACAGGTTAAATGCTGATGAAGTCACTGTTCTGAAACTTGTTACACATTGTCACATTGCAAAATCACCTCTCAACAAAAACACTAAGACTACACAAGTAGCATAAAGGTTGAAATTAAAAAGTTCAGTTTCCTGTGTGAGTTATTACCTCTTGTTCATCGTCTCTATCTCTGCTCTTTAGTCTGCGTCTCATCTTCTGCATATCGTCCATCTTCTGGAGAACAGCTTCAGCAGTGCTGTGGGACAATCAGAGGAAGAGCAGATTTTATCAAAGAGTATCTAATCTTATTACACATTAGCCCAAGTTCTGCACCCACTGCCCACTGTTTATGTCATTTGTTAGATACCACTTGAGGTGACATCAGCTTTTAAGTACTTTTTTTATGAACATTTTTTACATTAAAGTGACTATAAACTGGAAATACAGACAGCAGAACACACAGAAAAAAACAAACAGATAGTTATGAGGTCATGGGATGTTTAAAACATCAAGGCAAATTTTGTTTAAAGTCAGAAACCACACATGCTACATAGAATAATTATGAGAGATCTGTCTCATGGCTAAATAAACACACCATTTTTCCCATCGTTTTTTTCTGTCAATTCTTTTAAAGTCATATGGAGTAGGTCATCTGTTCTAGAAGATGTAAGTGTTTAACAATATTGATGAAATGGCTTTTTTTTACTTGCTACAGGCAAGATCTTCAGAAGGTAGGTAACATCTTTACGTAATCCATCAGGGATATGTCCAAAATAAATGGTTATGAATGTTGAACTGATGCGGAAACCTGATGATAATTATTGTCACATACATACACTATCATATATTAATATATCCGTCCACATTACGCTACCACAATTACTGTTTTTAGTAGTATAATATTATTACTAAAATTAATGTTATTGTAGCTATCGTCATTACTGTTTGCCCTGCTTCTGTCTCAATTTCTTTTCTGGAATACTGTAAATTTATTATGTTGGTCTGTTCTGTGCAACATCTATTGCACGTCTGCCCGTCCTGGAAGAGGGATCCCTCCTCAGTTGCTCTTACTGAGGTTTCTACCATTTTTTTCTCTGTTAAAGGTTTTTTTTGGGGAGTTTTTCTGTATCTGCTGTGAGGGTCCAAAGGACAGAGGGATGTTGTATGCTGTAAAGCCCTGTGAGGCAAATTGTGATTTGTGATATTGGGCTTTATAAATAAAATTGAATTGAATTAAAGTTTTTGAAATGATTATTGCTACGTCCTTCCCGAAAGTCGGAGACAAGAAGGACAAGATCAGAAAATATGGGCATGATCACCCATCCGGCAGCATTGCTGAGTGTTTAGACTTCTGTTTGGGCGTAATGAAAAAGCGAATCGGGTTTTTCTAGCAGAAGTCTCTCCAGGTCTGGGAGTTAGTGGAGGTCAATAGTGTTTCCCAGGCAATCAGCCACACCTCCTTGGTTATTTCAATGTCCAGCTCTTTCCCCATCATTGTTTCACAGAATCTGTAGTGCACTTATTCAGTGATGAGATGTCGTGGTATAATTTGCTTACTAGATTTTTATTGCTTTCTGAGTGGATCTCTTAAATTAGTACCTTTAACTTTTTTACAAAAATAATCACAACGCTGTAAATGCCTGTAAAATTCCTGCCCACCCAAGCCTTATGTTTGACATAGATCATCAAAACTGTGACAAATCAGCTTTATTTTGAGCTGGAGCAGGGAGGTAGGAGCCAAAAGAAGCTGGAGTGAATACTGCTGAACTCACTTGGTGATGAGGCGGTCGTACAGCACTGACTGGTTACGGGAATCCAGTTTGTATCTGGTGATTCGGGAACTACGTCGCACTGAACAATCCTCCTCTCGACTCCGTAGATTAAAGCGGCTCCTCTTGGGAGTGGATGACCCCTCCACCTCATCTGGAACATCTGGGGCAACAGAAAAGGTTTTTGTTAGCTTACTTATCATTTAGACCCTGCTGCTGAACATGCTTTGTGCACTATATAAGAGCTGTAGTGCTCTTTGTAAAGAAATGGCACTTTACTGAACTGTACCTGCTTGCTGCTTCCCACTGGATGCTTTCACCTCTCTCTGCAGCCTGGAAGATTTCCTGAACGGAGGAAGAATACTTGAAATCAAAAATGAATTCCTCATGTGCATTCTCATTATCTGAGTTAAAATGTGCATAGTTATGTGCACAAATATTGCAAAAATGTTAAATATCCCCAATGTAGTTTGATATGGCACACATATATTAGGAGAATTTATTGCTGAGATTAAGGTTGTCTACCAATGCCTCTGTATAAAATGTAGGTCATGTGGCTAGCAGCCAACGCAACTCAATGCTCTACATAACTAATAAAATACTTTTGACACGCGTTTTGTCACACCAAGTCAAAAAAACTGAGACTTGCTCAAGTAGGTTGAGTGCATTGAATTTTAAAAAGTATGGGAGTTCCAACAACCCAATAACTTCTTGTACCCCTTAGAGAGTAGCTGGTCAAAATGTGCCAACAATATCATAGTAAGTGTGCCTGCATCACCTGAGGCATCCTCCAGAGTTGTCTTCATTCAGAGGGGAGCTGGTCTTTGGTTCCATGTCAGCAAAAGAGACCTCAAGTTTCTCTCTCTTTCCTCGGGTCCTTGTAGAGTGATGGAGACCACCTCCCTCCTCCTGCTTCATATCAGCATGTCCCTGGCACAGTCAGAATAGAAGTTTATAAGTTTATAAGTTTACAGCACATATGAAAGGAATGACTGTCTGCTCGGTTGAATCAGAGGTTCAAATCAATCATGGTCTGGAATAAGGAATATTCATTGAACTGTAAATGAATATATGAATATGTGTGGATTATTCCTTTAAAATAAATCA
Organism: Epinephelus moara; assembly: GCF_006386435.1. Taxonomy (NCBI): domain Eukaryota; kingdom Metazoa; phylum Chordata; class Actinopteri; order Perciformes; family Serranidae; genus Epinephelus; species Epinephelus moara. The sequence goes on along the minus strand of NC_065511.1, from coordinate 14,820,116 downwards.
ATTGGGTTTTTTTTTTTCCCCAATGGAAAAAAATATACAACTTTCAAGTCCTGACTGCTGTTTGGCAGTGACTGTCCTGTGACTAGAAAAATACAGACTTGCTTCCCACAGCAACATTACTAACAATGTCTTAGTGTTCTTCAGTCACTAAACCACTGTCTGCCCTATGGGTGCTGCTGACAGCTATCTCTGCAAGCACTTGTCAATAGCCGTGATGATTATAGATTAGAAATAAGGACATAAAAGTAAAACCAGTCCACTCTAATTTTAGAACAACACAACTTCACATTCACATCAAGCATGCATGTATAGACTAGATAGTTTTAAAACTGTGGTTAATCCTACAGAGAGCTGCCCAACAGTTTTACAAAACAGTGCCTCTGAAAATTTAGGTTACTGCCTATAAAGCACATTAAATAATGCAACTGCTGTAATGTAGTAACAGATAAGTCTCTAAGATAAATTTTAATGAATGACTGACTAAATGAAAGTATGAATGAACAGAGCCCCACCCCCTCTGTCCAATGAACCATCCAGGAAAAAAACACAGACACCAAAACACAACACTGTGCTAGACAACTTAAGTTTGACATCTGGGACAATTATCTGACAACGGACTAGTACAATATAGTAGTTTAATATGGCCTTGACACACTTAACAAAACATTACAACTGAATTTGCATAATAACTATGTGATTTTGACTGTAGAGTATAAAACTCGTCGTTACAAATGAGTCAACAAATGTCCCACAGACACACGAGTTTCAGTAAAATGTTAGAAAGGATCACGGGTGCTCATTCAGACAACCTGACAGCACCGTTAGCTGACAAACTGACAAGCTGGCTAGTTAGCTTAGCACGCTAGCAAAACTAGCACAGCAAAGTTATGTTCACAGATAATTTATACACTAAATAAATGGCAACCAAGGTATCTAACCAGCCCCCCGGGTGTATGTCCTTACATTCACCATGTTGTTTTCAGAGCTGCTGAAGCTGTCATCCAGGGCACGGGAGGACCGGGTCAGCCGGGCGGACTTTCTCTGCGACGCGGGAAGCAGCGACAGAAAATCGGTGCTTGAATCCAACTCCATCGACCTCCTCTTCGGAGTTGTTGCCACCGACTCGGCGCCGACACCGCTGCTGCTGCGTAGTATCACCATCTTGATTCCAAACCGACCTTATACTAGCACGAAACGACGGTTAACCAGCCGTTATTCTGGTTCAAAATGCGAAACGTTTACGGTGCCGCCAACATAGCACAGTTAACGGTAAATGTCCACCAGCTGACAAACACAACCTCCTCACTAAACCCTTGATTTCTGGCGCCATAAACGTCATCGGAGGTGCTGAGGGAAGTGCCTAAGAACTACCGCCAGGAAAAATAGATCTGTTGACAAGATTGTAAACGAAGTCGAATTATAAAAGTTAGTTTATTCTTCAGTAATTTTACCTCATCGACGCCGCAGCACATTTTCATGGTCGCTGTTGTTGTCATTGCATCAATCATGATATTTGTTAAAACATAATGCAGGCGGAGGGATACGTACAAAATGTGGAAAGCTGTTCCGGTTGATGTAAGAGCGCGCTCTTCTTCGAAAAGTGCACTAGCGCGCGCTCATTATGTACACAAGACATGTACTGAGAACATATCACATTTTGTACATTTAACAATAAAGCTGTTTCAAACTGCTGTTTCAAACAAATGCATGTCAATCCAAAACACAAAGTCAACATCAACTCATCTTTTATTTGAATAAGTGACAGATACCAGAAGAGAAAATACAAACTCTAGAATTAATTCTAGCCTGGAAAAAAAGTACATTGTGTAAAACTGCTGTACAGGCAACCAGATCCTAAGTGTAAAATTTCAAAACGTTCCATTGCATCCTTCTTTTTGCTGATACTCATTGCCAGTGTCTGAGAGATACTCATGAAGTGCAGTCAGGAGAATAAAGGGAAACTGTTTAAATTCAGGATGAGACCAAAGCTCCTTCTGGTCTTTAGCAACTGCTAGCCTTGTTACCTTTTTAATTTTTTGCTTTAAGTTCAATCAGAGGCCATTTATCACAATAGTAACGATTGAATTCCGAGTAAATGCATGAAGCTACCATGCCTGATTTGCAAACAGTATTGCCTTTGCAACAGTTCCGAGAAATAAGAAAGGTGAAGGATTCAATGGAAGACGTGAGATTTCACTCAGAGCCCACATTCTTTTCCATGTGCACAGCAGCCAAATGCCACATTTCACTGTACCCAGGTATGCGTTTAACAACAAAGCCAATTAGTTATGTGATAACATGAGGTTGTCATCTCACAGCCACGGATGGGAGTTTAGTCAATGCAGTTTTGAGTAGCAGCCACATTAGCTGCATACATACAAAGTCTATCAGGTCTGGGCATAATCCCAAACACGCTGTCTGATTCTGACGACTCACATACATAATCTTGGATAACTGTCTGAATAACCGTGGTTTACAATAATGCGTTATGAGACCATTGGCTACTGTGCTTTTATGTCTTAAAATGTGGCCAAAAACCCTGTCACCAGGGAGGATGTGTTCACGCAATGGCTGCCAGGTAGTCTTTCACCTCCGCAGGGGTGAGTCTTTTGAAGCCGGCCTCGTTGCAGATCCCGACTTCAATGTTCTCCTCTGTCATCTGACCCTCAAAGCTCTCCTGAAACGCAAAGATAGGAGAGTGTAAATGACTGATAAAAAAAACAGACAGATCCCATAGCTTAGGGTTTTTATTTGATAACAAACATTATACCTTCAGTGTCAAGATGGCTGTGTGGATGGCATCTTCCAGCTCCAGATCATTGTTATACCTGGAGAACAAATACAACATGGTCATCTTAACAATCTGTGGAGCGTACCATACTAAACACCTCAACTTTGTGTATTCATGCTGCACTGTATAATACTTAAAGTTCTTACATAATGTCCCAGGAGCCAAACTCTTACTGTTGAACAATGCCCCTTTTTACCACAAGACATAAGTGCTGATATGGTCTAATGGGCCATGACAATACTAAATTCACTCCATTTAGGTCACTTGATGATAACAGGAATCATTGGAATCAGGTTCTACATCCTGGTCCTTGTGCAAAACTTACTGAACACTTTTATGCTTTCCCATATTTGTAGTGAAGCTGATAGCAACTTGGTTCATGTTCCCTCTCTACCAACTATAAATGACTTTCAATAGTAAAACAGCCTCTTTTATAGATCAAACTGGGGCTTCAATTCTGTCTGCAATGATAATAAAAGTATATTAAACTATAGAAATACTGTTTTTAGTTTTATTGTTTTAAAAGTAATTAAAGACTGTCACTTGTACCCATTCAGACTTTGCTAAAAAAAAAAACATTCAGGAATTTGAAGGCATCATTATCTCTAAAATATACCACAACAAATTTTACTCAATGGGCACTGAGACAGCCAATGACATAAAGAGCCCTTATGGTGGGAGACTGGCCACTGACTGCCAAATACAAGTATCAAGGCCATCCCCATTTATACTGTTGCTGTACGCTTCACTTTTATTATATTCTTTATACAAAAAAGCCTTTAACTGTATTCTTTAATTGTAATCTTACCTTTTTTCAAGGAATGTTTTTCCATTTACGTAGTTCTTTCCCATGGCTGTGGCTTTCCATGCAAAATATGCACCCTGCCAGTGAGAAAAAAAAAATCCAGCAAGAAGTTATGCTTTTGACACAGTATGGTACATAATCTTTACACTGGAATAAGTATAGACTAAGAGTGACCTCCAAACAGACAGGATGTGCAACTAAATTCAATACTTTAAGAAAGGGTAGAACTGTACCCCAAATTTATCAGTCTATGAAAGGGAATTAGGGTTGTGTTAGGGAATTAATGAGTAGTACTAATATAATAGCAAAGTGAGGTTAAGCCTGATTAATGGTAGAGCACTCTTTTGAAGAGTGTCGCCTGACAGAAATTTAAGAGCAGTGTGGCATTTACAATGTATTACGCGAGCGGCTTTAGTCGTCTCCATGATAACCAGAGACCTACTGCTCACATTTAGTGACGCGTAATCTGCATAGATAGCCGTCTAAAATCACACAAATATCCCACTGCATATGTGTTTTCAACTTATTAAAACCATATTTTCATTGATTGATCAGCTCCTAGCGTCTGTCTGTAAGCCACAGATTCCCCTCACCCGTTACAGTGGGTGAGCTGACATGAACAGTATTTTGTCAGCTGTCAGTCAGCTTGGTGAAGACAGTTTGGCCAGTCGCTATCTTCTCTGTATACGTGTACAAACACGCTGAATGCAGGTCGAGGTCAGGGTCGATTGATACCTACTATTTCGATGGCGATGATACTAACACTTCATATCACAGTGCCCAACAAAATATGACAATGTCTGCAAAACAATTCTAAAGACATGAAAGCCAAGTGTGGAGCGGCTCTCAAAATAAGACATTTCCGTCAAGCGACACTTTTCAATTGCTTTGAGAACCTAACCACAAATTTGGCTTTGGTCCACTGTCAAAGATTCATCAAAATAAAATAATTAGTTAACTTTGAGCTGAAAAGAGCACAGTAATTGAAAACAAATACTGTTTTTCAACAAATATGAAAGTTAGTAATACAACATACAGAGGGGTCTGACTGGAACAGGTAGGGGTGGTCTTCATCCCATCCAGCTATCAGCAATGACACACCAAACGGACGCACTCCACTGGAGGACAAAAAATAACAGATTAAATCCAAAAATTCTGACTGAATACATCTTACCTCTAAAAATATAAAGGTGATGTGTCTATAAACAGAGCATGTATTGGTACATCTTTTGTATACTCACCCAGACTGTGTGTACTCCTGCATTACAGAGGCCACTCTCTGGACAAGTTGGCCTGTGGGGATTGGCTCCTGGTAAACCAGGAAGTACTGTTGTGCCAACTTCCGGGCTCGTCGCACTAAAACCCTGTAGGGATGACACAACTCATTAATTTAACTGTGCATATGAGGTTCAGTAGTCAGACAAACTCTGGTAGCAACATGCCGTCTTTTAGGAACAAAGTCCTGAATGACGTTTTTTCCTTGTGCACATAAGATATGGATACAAGCTGGGCAATATATCAATATTATTGGGATATGACAATAGATATCTTCAGATTTTGGATATTGTAATATCATAAGTGTTGCCTTTCCTGGTTTTAAACACTCCATTACAGTGAAGTGATGTAATTTTCTGCTCTAGCTATTCTATTGTTTGTCTTTGCCCAATTAGCCATTACATCCACTTTACTGATGATTATTTAGCAAACTCCTAATTGTGTAAAAAAAAATTGTAAAATCATCAAAAATCAAGCCTGCAATATTGTCACAATGTAGATATTGAGATATGTGGTCAAAAATATTGTGATGTTTGATTCTCTCCATATTGCCCAGCCCTTGTATGGATATGCTCACAACACCAAAGACTAAAACTCATAATTATACTGTACAAGTGTGTGCACAAGGCAAAGTACTAGCTTTAAGTTTAACTCAACAACACTGAAGAAGAAAAAAAAAAAATCACCCTGGAAAATCCCCCAGGAAACACTTTAGGTTTTAATAAGTACAAATTAGTCTCCAATAAGATATGTGCTTTCTTGACTGGAAAATCTTAGATGCCCAAAGCTGTCCCCAAAGCAGTATATCAATCTAAAACTTTTATGGTATGTTTTGCAAAATAGTTAAAACATGTAAAACCTCCAATAAAATAGACTGAGTAAGGCTAACAATACTGTTGCTTTAGCTGCTTATCATTCTCGGAACCCATCGGCTGTATTCGGCGTCTGACTTCCAGCAGACGGCGATACAGCCTCTGGGGGCAGACCCCCGATTTTTTGGAATTCCGGTTTGATTTGGGCGGAGGAGGCGAATTTCCGTTTCCGACTTCCGTTTATATATATATAAGTAAATATGCTGAACCATCGCGATGGATTCAGAGTTTGCAGTGATGGCAATAATGTTCTGCCTCGTTAATTCACCGCACGGACCGTTTAACCTGGCAACAACTGCAGCCGGCTCAAACGTGATTGGTCAATATCACGCGGACTACAAACAGCCTACAACCGGAAACCAGGGCTCTTCCACTCTTCTTCCGGAGGCAAGATCTCCAGGGTTTGCCTACAGAATGTAGAGTCTGTATATAGAGACTAGCTGCTTATGAACAAGCGCAGTCCATCTTTACATTTTCCCCCTATAGTGCATTTAAAAGCAGCTGACATCACAAAGAAAGATACTACTTATCTAAAGTTAGAAAGGAAACCTAAGTTGCTGAAAAACAAAGAATCCCCACCTGTAGTCGGGCCCCATGCCGCTGTAGACCATGCCTATGTGTTTAGTGATGGGCTCCACTTTGTGGACACTCTGCTCGTCATACAGAATGGACTTTTGTTTCTTCTCTGTTGCAAGGACAACTCCATTGGAAGCTGAAAATGAAGGACAATATCACGATTAGTGTCCTCACAAATCATAACTGATAATTATTTTCTAACCAGTTTCAACCACGTTATGGTATGCATAGCCTTTAAGTATGCTGGTGTCTGCTTAGGTTGCTGCACCAGTGTCTGTTAGGTGGGCATAATGACTTGTCTGGATAAATAGCACATCCTTCATTATTATGTTAAGCAGTTTGGATGGCAAAGCAAAGATACAATGTGGCTTTACTTTCTGCATTACATTCACACAGCCATTGTTTATTTTATTTTTTTTAAGTTTAACCTTAATTAAGCATCACTAAAGGCACACTGCCCTATGCACTGTAGTCTTCCACAATGAAGTCAGGAAATATTACTCTGAAGGTGTGGCAATACATCAGAACCTGTTAACATCCACTCCATGTGTTACTTTACCCTATTACAGCGAATTGCAATTTGGCATTATAAACATTTCCAAGCAGAGTCTTGTTCTATTCTCTGTTATCAATCAGACATCCAATGAATGTGGTTTAAAACCTACAGTTTAATATGCCCCACACACTTCCAGGACTCCATACCTTTGATTCCCACTGACGGTGCTCCGGCTGCTACAGCTGCCAGGGCATACTCAATCTGGACCAGTTTACCCGAGGGGCTGCAGGATGAAACACATGATGCTAAATTAACATGCTATGAAGCGGAGGAACATCAACTAAACCATATAAAGATACAGCAACATCTGCAGTTTGAAAACAAGACAACAATTGCCAAAGACGAAAGTGAAAGGAAAAGCTAAAACAACCCACTCATCTGAGCTAGTGTAGCTAACGTTAACTGTTAGCTAAGCTAACGTTAGTCTCTAAAAGCTTATAATTAGCATGTAAAACTGACCTGTTTCGATCTATTTAGTAATATTCTCACAAATAACACAATCAGGCGAGGTCTACTTATTGATATGAGCAAAAAACTGACACTTAACGGTTTAATTTAAAAAACACGTTAGCCGACATGCTAACCGTTAACGTTAGCTGATTCATTACACTACCCGGCAATGACAGTGCATCGACTACAAAGGCACACAAAACCTTATTTTCCCGTCAATATGGAAAACTCCGCATATACTTTATCAAACTGATGTACAACAACAACTCTACTGGCTGAAAGTTTAGATGCTGTTTTTATATTTCATAGTAATTTTACCAAAGTTTACCTAAATGTGGTGAGGGAGAAACTGTAGCCTCGTTCCGCCATCTTGTTCGCCTTCTTCTACTCTGTGTTGCCTGGAGACCTGCAAAACCCACTAAAGAGTGTACACTGCCACCTATGGACTTAAATTAAACACCCACCCTGCTGCTCCACAAAACAATGTTTAGCTGTGAATATAAAAAATATAAAACCAAGTCTATGATGTGACATAAATCAGTAAAAAAAGTAATTATTTTACCTTCTCCTATGTCTTCCGAAACAGAAATAATTTAGATAGAAATAGATTACAAATAATCTTTACTAAAATAGTTATAAAGGTTACACCTGATTACCTGGTCAAAAGGCAATACTTATTAAGTATTTTAATGATGCACCATTCTGCTGCACTATCAATTATATTGAAGCAATGTTAGTGAATGACAGTAATCTGGTTACAATAAGAGAGGAATTTGAAATTGATGTGGGTCTTTTTGTATATTCATCTATCAACTTTATCAAATTATTATCTGGAATATATAATACAAAAAATATAGACACATTTCTCTAATAAAACATATTTATTGAAATACTTTCTTCTGCACCCTTTAGACATTTTAAAATAGAAATTAGTTACCATACAACTTCAATTTAAAGCCTAGTCCCAATTAAACGCCCAGTCCCTTTTACTAGCTCAGTGAGGCTACACGTTTTGACAAAAAAGTGCCTGACTCAATTAGACGTCTGGTTGCCAAGCTTTGTTTTATTTATTTATTTATTTACTTACTTATTTATTTTTGTAGACGTTCTTAGGATGTTGGATACCTCAAATTATGTGCACATTCCTCCATTATCCTATAAATAACTCAGATTTCTTTAGTCCTCAGGGTCCTCAGATCAAAAGAATGAAAAGGGTTGCTCATAAAGATTGATCCAAGTTGTGAGTATTGGATAAAATTATGCTGTGTCGGTACTCCAAGTGCCATAATCCTGGAGTGTCTAACTCACTCTCTCTGATGCTCTGTCTGTCGGAGCTAGATCCAAGTAATAATTCATAATTGATATATTATCTGAAGCTTTATTTTTGTACAAGTAATATTCATACTGGTTTTAAAAACAATTTGATTGTATTTCCTGATCTTTGCTGAGCAACAATTTCGTGTGAAAGGAAGTAAAAGTCTGTCCCATAATGAGGCATGTTCCAAATGTAGGCCCATTGGTGTCAGTGATTTAAGCAAATAAAAGCCTGGGCTACTAATGAACGTTTTATAGTAGATTAATTCATGATCAGTATGTTCCACAATCAACAAGCAATTTAGTTAAGATAATTATGACAGGGAATGAGCGTTCAGAGAGGACATGATCGGCTTAGTTTGGAGATGAGTTACTGTAATCTATAACAGTACATCCTGTTCTTAAAACACTGCAGAGTGAAGTTGGTCACATTGACCGCTAGATGGCAGTAATAGGCCTTGATGCATCTTGCCTGCCGGAAATTAAACAGAAGAACAAGTATAATGTGTTGTCGCTGTTTGATGACGTAGTAAACTTCCGCTCCGTGACCGTGAGTTATTTGACATGTTGGACGCATGGATGTAGTAGTTTGGACGGAAAAGTAACGTGCTGACAACAAATATGATGAATTTATCAGCGTTAGTTCACAGCCTCAGGTGCTCTTTGTTACACATTGAGAGGAGACTCGTGCAGGCGGCCGGACTGGACACACAGCTGGGTGAGTTCACTGAGCTCAGGACGGTAGCTAATGCTACTGCTAATGATACAAGCTCTGTACCTGACTAACACTCACACACACAGACACAGACACACACAGACACACACACACACACACACACACACACACACACACACATTGTATCCATTTGTTTTTCTTTTAATTTCAGTTTCACTTCATCTTACATTTAACCTCACTGCCGTTTACTACCATCTCTCGACATTACCTTTTCTGTTCACACTGATCTGATGGACTCGGGTTGCAGTGATGATAAGCAGGGACTGTAACTGTTATTTCCTGTGTGCAGCTCCAGCATTGGCAGTGAACGGTCCCAGCCTCCTGCCTCAGCTCCACAGGGAGGATGAACTGGAGGAGCAGCAGAGCCCGGAGCAGCCTCCTGGCCTCATGGACAGCATCCTATGGATGGCTGCACCAAAGAAGAGACGCACCATAGAGGTCAACCGCACCAGGAGGAGAGCTGTTGAGAAACTCATAAAAGTCAAGGTACACTTTGGATCTTTTTAACCTGTCATTTCACCCCAAAACGCAACTGTAACAAAATGTTGGCATACGTAGAGAGCTCCCTATTATCTGCACTGATTGGGAGTGATTAGTAAAGGTTTGGAGATATCAGCTGTAATCCAGCCCTGTACATTTAAGATCAGTAGCCTTTGGTTCATGGCATGTAAATCTTAAAAAAAAAAAATACATTTACAAAACTCAGCAGAACATTTTCTTTGAAAATATATAATAATACAATGTTAACTCAGATAAAAGTTGTTGCACCAACAGCTTAACAGCAAATAACCAGAGCCAACAAATGTATACATTGTCATTTTTAATCTAGTTACCACAATTTATGGGACTTCTAATAGCATCTATATACATTACAGATCAACTGTGAAGATTCTTCACTGTCAACAAAGAACACAAAGTCTGAATGCAACTCATTGGCTGTTATTTTTAGGATTCCCTGTAGTTTAATGTGACTGATGGACACTTAAGTGTTATTTAATTCATATTAGATACAGGGTGACTAATGTTCATCAGCAGTATGTACAGCCAGCATAAGATTTTTTTACTCAGTAAGTAGATCAGTTTATAAAAATGGTATCAGTATACATCTAATCAGTCACAATAATCTGCACGCCATTGTAAAACTACTTTATGCTGAGGTTGTTCAAGAATTGTATATCTCAGCATGCAAGGACATAAGTGTTTTATTACAAGCGGTACAAGTCGCTTAAAATCCCGGAAGAGATTGAATATTTCATATTCTGTATAATGATTTTTTTTCCCAGTGTACAAATTTGATTGACATCATTTAAAATCGATTTAAATCTGACCCTGATCATTTTCAGTAAAGATAGTACATCTTGCAACAAATCTAAGCTGAGTTAATGTGAACATCTTCAACAGAGGCATGCTGATTTTCCAATTGAAAGTAGCTGCTCATCATCTGATCACACAGATATCAGCAATGAATGTAACAAGAAATTTTATTACAGAATATGTTAAAAGATGTGTCTGAAATAGTTTTGCTGTTCCATAGTTTGACTCACAGTTTCTTTGTCTCTCTGTCTCTCAGACCAGCATTGAGCCGTGCCCAGAGTGTGGCCATTTGAAGCAGAAACACATCTTGTGTGCCTTCTGTTACGCCAAGGTGTGCAAGGAGACAGCTAAGATTCGTTATCAGATAAAAGCGATGGAAGGTGGCCCGCTGGGAGCCCCGACTGTGGAGACTGTCATCCTGTATGACGGTGAAACACCAAGTCAGCAGGACAAGGACAAGAGGATAGTGGAGATGCCCAGGAAGAGGCCGTACTGGTTCAGCTATTGATGCTAGGATATTAACACTGTGTGTGATGCATACTTTGAGTTTGACACAAGTCTGGTCAGACGCACACTGATTCTTTACATAATGTAACAAACAGCGTTTATTTGTCCAGTCTGTTGTTCGTTAAATGAAGAAGGCTGATGTGTTAGTTTTGTTTCCACAAACAACTTCCATAAAACGATTGATCAGCACTGACATCAGGAGCCCTGATAAATGCTGGCACATCAGACATACCTGTTCACTGATCTCTGTGAACATACTGATTGATGTGTGTGTTTAGGGCAGCCTCAAGGTCATTGGAGTTTAAAGCATCAGATGTTTTGTCATGCTTCAACTGCTATATTTCATATTTTCATCTGAGATATTTACTGTATATTTGAATGTTTGAGAATAAATTCGTTATTTGAGAAAATAATTTTAATGTATCTGCTTTGTTCACCTTTTAAAAATAAATGAGACCATGCAGTGTACAAGGCAATGATTACATAATTTTTACTTTAAAGATTACTTTTTGGCCTTTAATGACAGGACAGTCAGAGGTGTGAAAGGGGAGAGAGAAGGCCATGGGCTGGAATTGTGCCCACAGCTGCTGTGGCAAGGACATTGCCTTTGTACATGGGGCAAGTGCTCTACTCACGGGGCAAATGGGCGCCCCTATATTAGTTTATTTGTTATTAAAGGTGAATGAATGCTTAATGATAAAGTAAGAAACAGTGAAATAGTTTGTATGGTCTGTGCTCTGTTGTTGGCATTATACAAGGGGATTAGTAGTGTTAACATTTTCTTTGACCTCTTATTAAGACCACTAATTGTGGTTAGCTGGGCTGTCAAACTTAATTTACTGGTACTAGTAAACTGAAATGTAATGACAATTAAAGATTAGGAACCTACGGGGAGTCTGATGTCTGTAAAATCTGTGCAGCTGATTCATAAAAACTGTACGTAGTGTCACAATAATATTCCTGCTCATATTAAATAGTCCTAATATTCATTCTATGTTAATGACTTGGCTGTAAGATTACCTTCTCCTGACGGAAAACTACTTGCCACCTCCAAACTTGAAGAGATGCCCGTTTTTGTTTATGAATGTATGTTTGTGTTGCCACAGTAACGCCTGTTAGTGGTGATTCAGCATCAAAGTTAGTTATCTAATACTGGCTCTTGTGTTGCGGGAACAGATTGTTTTTGCTGGGATGAGTCCAGCATACATTCCACGGCCGCAGTCACACCATCATACACTGATTCAGTTTCACCCTCACACTTTGATTTAACTGGGTTTGCCAGCGTCCTCCCGAGAGCGGGAGTAATCAAGTTATGACTCTGTCATCACTGTCAGAATATTTAATATTTACATCTTCAAGATGTGAATAAACTAAAGAAATCATTAAGTAATTAAAAGGTCAGAAATGTCACGTGGAATCAAATTACTTTGTAAGGTGTTACATGTACAGATGTCTCACACCTGCCTGAAAAACGATTCTCACATCCATCCACTAAAAGTGAAATGAAAAAATACTGGAGGCACAGCTGTTGAACTCTCATTATTCCACATTCACAGATAGTATAGATGGACTAATGAGATCCAGATGAGAGTAAAACATTCACAAATGGACGGTCACGATGGTGCCAGAGAACTTTTTTATAACAATCAGTGAGTCACCAACGTGAATTTTGCAGTGTATAATTTGATTTTAGCCGGAGAACTGGCCTGGCTTTGGATTAATGAGGTGGATTATGACTGTCAAGTGAGTGATCTTATTGCTCACAGCTGTTTCCTTCCTGCAGCACGTGGTCTATGTGAGAGACATCTGAGGAGTTAGGGGATAATTTCTTGGACCTGATGGGATGACGCCTGGAGCCACGTCATTCACAGCAGATTAGTCATTTATAGTGATTTTTCTCACCTATCTATCTATCTATCTATCTATCTATCTATCTATCTATCTATCTATCTATCTGTGTTTATGGTAATCAAGTGCTCATGCCTACCTTGTCCTTGTTCTTAGCCATATGTCTATTCTGTGTGTGTACAAAAAAAGAGTTGGGAAAAATGTATATGCACACACACACTCATAGATGTATACATTTCCCCAGACCAACACTCACAGGATCAAACCAACACCATGCTACAAATAATTAAATGGTACACTGGGGTAAATTGTATAAGTTGATATAGTTTCTATCATTTAATCATTTCAGATGACTTCTCTTAACACAGATCAGTTAGATAAATGTATCTGGTGGGAGTTTCTTCTGGGTTCATCTGGTTGACTCGTGTCATGGAAACAGCTAACTCTCATTTTCAAATGAAAACCAACCTTCAGGATGCCTGGAGTGAGGACATTCACTACATTCACCACAAAGTGATGCACGGGAGTAAAAATAGAAACAAGACTGGATATTTAAGACATTGCCAAACACACTCACATCTCAGACTACTTGGCACACACACAGATAGAGAGATACACACATCGATGATGACAGATGATTTGATCGCTTGTGTTCTCCCTCGAGTTTTCTGAACATTTGTCTTGGCACAGGTTCCTTTTTTTTTCATGGAAGTTGCTGATATTCACACTCTCGACACAATCACACCATCATGCACTGTGTGAGCAGAGGAGGCTGCTACCTGGTGAACTCCTTCTGTGATCTCCAGGAGGAGAACCAGTGGAAGAAGGAGAGCTATGAAGCATGTTGGCTGAGCCTGGTCATCGAAACGAGACCACAATTCAAGTAAGTGGCTCTCACTTGAAATGCTGCATTATTCTAGATAAAGTTTTGTATGAATCATTGTCAATACATGTCGTGTTTTCTGATGTATTTTTCTGTTATGCCAGTGTTAACTTTGTCTAGTATTTCCAATATACTGTAGTGCTCAGTATGTTGTGACAAGCAGCAGGTTCAAGGGCAGCGGAGCAGCCCATGTTCTCACTATGTTTCTACTGTAAACACATGACATAGACATGCTGTGTTTTGACTTAGAGGGTAAAATCCACACTGATATAATAGGCCCTCATCCTGATTGGTGCTGCCTGTAACTGTTAAAGGAAAACATCTATAATATGTAATGGTATGATCTAAAGGGCAACCAGTTTAAAGTTTCAACTAACCAAGAGCGGTGAAGCAGCAGCCCTCTTGAGCTCTTAAAAGTGCAGCTTTAGTCTTAAGTCTCTAAGTGATTTAAAAATAATTCTAAAGAGATATGATGATCACAGCACCACTGTACTTGTACTTGTAAAAAGCATATATCTTATGTGTATGTTGTGTTTCAGGCTGACTCTGTCAGAGACAGACAGCGTTCGTAGAGAGAGTTACAAGCAGCAACAGGTGACCCACTTCATGGTGGAGAGGAGTCCCAGCCAGATACTGAAGCTGGGCAGCACCAGCAGAGGCATGACAGAGCACCGGCTGCCTTTGTTTAACACCGGCAGTCACCTACACCATGCCACAGCCACCTTTGGGTCCACAGAACTACAGCCAGTCATGCTAGGGGGGATGACGACTGAAGTGGATAAACAGAAAGTGACTGCCTTAACACTGGACAGCAGCAAGCCGGTCAGAGTGAACTTCAGAGCCTCGGGCCTGATGTCCTCACCAAGGGAAACCTCTCATCGGGTGAGGAGGAGGGAGTGAAGCAAGAGAGTGGAGAGTGTTTAAAATTGCAGTCCGGAGAATCTAATATAGTGTTTGTTATGGTAATTTACACACAGTGCTGGTACTAGTAAATTAAAATGCAAGTCTTAATTGTGTAAACCATCTTAACTGTGACTTTTGGGAGAAAAAAAGATTATTAGTATCATCCTAATGAAAGACTTACATGAAAAAAACCCTGGTGGAATAATGATGAAGAGATTCATTCATAATTTGTGTGCTGTACTTTGCAAAAAATGTAATGACATATTATTCTTATATCATGTTTCAGGAGACAGTTATGGCTTTGTCATTGTCGCTGATTTCTATGCCTAATAAAGCCTCATGAAACTCATCTTATCTACTGTTTTACACTGAAGTTAATAAAGTGATCCTGTTAGAGAAAATAGAAATACCTTTGCATACATATGCTCTATTAAGTTTGGGACTATAGTTTAGTGTTATGTAATGTGGCCATGTTTGCATGTATTTCTTGTTGCGTACTGTTTTTTTTAATGTATGTATTATGAGTTTTAGGTTAAGTGGAAGGCAACATGCAAACCAGTTGCTTTGTCTCCTTTGTGGTGCAAAGAAATAAATCCCCCGATTAATTTTAAGAGTTGATGTTTGGGTCACAGAGATCTTTCTCAAGACATATCAACAATCATAAAGTGATAGATTACTTAAAATACAGCCCACAATTGCCTGTGGTGTAGTGGTAGTTGACAGGCTTTGTGCACTGCTCTGTAGATGGGTAGGTTACGGAGGAGGACGTGTGTATGCTCTCCTGTATATTCCAATGGCTTTTTGGCGGGTACAGGCTGCGTACACCTTCCACTATACCACCTGGCATGTCCATGGTCTCACACAATTGCACTGAGCTTTCACATACTGTAGCTGTTGTATTCAGTGATCATTCTTCAGGATACAAATCCAGTGACAGCGCTCCCCTGTGGTAAGACAAGTTTATACAGTTAAATACTTGGGTAATTTTGTCAGTGCTTTTGAGATTCTAAAGAGAAGGCAAAAAGTCTGCTTGGTTCTTAAACCAGGAATTTATTAGGAGGATTTCACAGAGTGGTTAGAGTCAGTACATTTCAGTTTATGGCATCATATCCAGCACTTAATCATTACATCAAGTAATGGTCCAAAAAAAACCATAACAGCATAGAAAGGCCTGGCAACCCTTAACAAATGCTACAACTCTAGTTAATCATTTCATTGCAGGGGTGAAGTGTGACGTAAAGGGTGCTATTTGACTATTTTTGTTGCAGTATTGTGATATAGTGTTGCACGACTGAGCACTACTTTGTGCTCTATCCCCTTTTTAGATTCACATGCACCTTCAGTGTCCTGTCTCCCTGATAGTTAAAAAGCTCCCACAAACCTGAAGACGAGAAATTTAAAACCAGTTTTCAGACACACAACTCTATTGGCTTCAGGCCATGTATCCTAAATGGCAACACACGTCAGAATGTAAAGAGAGATGACATACATTGAAGGGAACTCCAAGTTATGGACAGGAGTGCTGTTAAAAACAAATTAAATCCCATGTATATCATGATAAATATTTCCTACAATAGTTCATCAGCATATTTATGCTTGGTATCAACACACTCCAGAGACTTCAATGACTTTCCCGTAAACATAATGTTACAAAAATATTCTTAATGTGTTTATGATTCCTGGCTGCTTTGTTCGATTTTTTTCCTGAAGACACTTACAGCAACAAATAGATGTGTATTATCACATCACACTGAGAACAGTTAATGGGAACCCTAAATTCATACTTGAGGTGGAGAAACAAAAAATTCCAGACATACAATATACACTCCAAGCAGTAATTCATGGCACTCAGAGAATGTGACTTAAATTGACACAAGTATTCTGACAACATTTTCCAAGGGGCTAACTTATAAAAAAATACATCTCTAAGTATTTAAATCAGTTATGTATCCAATATGGATATCAACTGAATGATCCTAGTGCATTTTTATCATTATACATTTTTTATGCAGCTAATTTAAAGCTAATGAGTCATAGTTGGGGAAGTTATGGTGATGATGTATTTCAGCATGCTCAAAACCTGACAAAATATTTTTTTCTTCTTCAAAACTCTGAGATCAAGGGAGGAACTTTCAGATGTTGAACATGATCTTGTTGTTGTGTGTTTCCATAACATCCCTGTCAAGTAAAGATAATTACACAGAGTGAAAAATACATGCATTTTCCATCCCTGATCCACATACTTTCAACATTCTTCAAAGTCAAGTGAAAAACACCAGCTTGTGTTTGTCACTTTGTGTGAGAGTGCAAGTTCCCTCCTAATATTGCCTCTTCTGCCCTCTTGTGTTTCTGGACGGTGACCTGCAGCTGCCAGTACTTGAGGTACACCCACATGAGGCTGCCGTTCTTCCTCTTGTCCATGTTTAGCAGGTCCGCACAGTGCTTATCTCTCTTAAAAATATCCTTCAGATCGGACTCTAGATTCAGTTCCGCCCCGATGGGGTCTTTGACGACCTTAAGCAGCATGTTCTTCTCCATCTCCAACCGCTGATCACGAGGTTGGATGAGGGAACAGTAGGCATTCTGGCGCTCCACAAGCTGAGCCTCTAGCTCCTTCAGAGTAGCGGTGGCTCGCTGGTACCAGTTGTTCTCTCGTTCCAGGGCGTGATGCAGCACAGCCCCTGCAGCGCCAGTCTTTACCAGCCTTTGCTTCTCCTCCTCCAAGGCCTCACGCTCCTTGTAAAGGGGAAGACAGTGTTTTTGGTTTGAGGAGGTTCAAAGGGAAACATGCACGATAGCAGAATTATATGACAAGATTTTACCTGATGCAACTGTTTCCTTTCTTCCATCAGCTGATGGCTCTGTGAGACCAGGGCCTGCTTGTAGCCTTTGACCCTCTGTCTCTCCTTCTCCAGCTCCAGCTCTAATGTAGCCGCTGCCCTGTGCCTTTCAGTCAGTGTCTCTCTGTACTTTGCCTCCATCTCGCTTTTTTTTATGGAAATATCCTTGTCATACTTGGCTTTGACCTGCTGGATCTCCCTCTGAGACTCCCTGGTCCAGATCCAACCTGAAAGCATCATGAGAGAGAGACATTTTTAAGATATTTAAGATACACTGCCATGATTTTAAACTCAAACACGTTTCTCAACCATAACCATTTCCTGAAGTGCAGACTGATTGAAACAGTCCTGTAACATCTGCTTGTGTCTTAAGTTTGAGAAAGTTTGTGCAGTTAACATGGTAATGGCATCACCTAAGAATAAAAATGACCAAGCATTTGAAAGATAAGCATAGCAGCATAATAATGTAGTCCCTAACAAAACCTACACTGTCTTTTATAGGTCAGATAATTGTCTGTGTATAGTGAACTTGATGCCGTGTCCACATAAAAACTGCATTTAATTACTTGTTAACAAAGCCTCCAGTTAAATATCCAAATACTGTTTTTTAGTCATACTGCCCAACCCAGGCAGGTGGTAATTAAAACTTCTGAAGGAGGAGGATATGGTTTTATCTGATAGATGGCTGGACAGCTATAACACACTATAAATATACTGAAATACAAACACTAAAACTTTAAATATATCCATGGGATAACATATGACCAGTACGTGCATTAAACCACTGTGCAAATTTGTTCAAGTATTAGTTTTAAGAATGCAGGTAATTTTGGAGAATAAATGTGCAAATGTGTTTTGTGGAAGGTTATGGAAGAGCAAAACAGAGTGGAGATTGCTGGAAAAGAAAACTATAAAGCTGACAGTTCTCTGACAGTTCTCAGACAGAGGTGAGGTGCTGTACAGAACTATTGCTTTGGGCAGGATAGATTTCCTGTGTTGGTCCTTGCGACAGCGAGGCATAACAAGTCTGCCAGAGAAATAGCTCTGCTGTCTGTCTAGTAGGTGGAGAGGGTGGTCAGGATCTTCCACATTGCATAACAGTTTGTTCAGAGTCCTCCCCTCCACCACAACGTCATGACATTTGGCAATCTAATAAGAAGAGTCCCAGTGAAGATGTATGTTGTACATACAGAGCTATGCACTTCCTAGTGAGTTTCATACTAATAGGACATATGAAAGCAAACCCCCCCACACACACATTTCAGAGGTAAAGTGTGGATATCACCTAAACTCAGCCAGCTTTGCAAGAGTACATTCATTGACTATACATTGAACAACTCAAATGCTGTTCTCCCACGTGTGTTACCTCACAACAGACACACTCCTAGACAGATGTAAGCAACTTACGAAACGCAGCCAGCCCCAGCATGGGGACCAGCAGGGCGTAGTTCCATTGGTTGCCATCACCAGCCCCCGCCCCCCTTCCTCTGGGGTCTGGTTGGATGTTCCATCTGGGGGGGTCATTTAAGTTATTCATGGAGGCTGCGCACACAGAGGAGACCAAAATATACAAGTGTGTGAATTTACATTATGGTAAATGTTTACATGCTGCAACACAGAGAGCAGGGAGGTAGCAGTGGCTTCTCAGTCACACACTGATACTACAGTCATCACAGGTCTCTCATACATGGTGGTGCCTGTACATAAATGTTAGCAGCCATAGCAGCTATAAGGTGGCTTAGCTATAAACAACACTACGTAATTATTTTAATGACAAGCCTCTTACACAACGAAGATCTGAGAGTCCATTGAATTTGAAGCTAACCAGAAGGAAACAGCATTGGATTCACTATTCAGCTATTTAAAAACATTAAGGTGTCTGGACAGTCTGTGTGGCATTGGTGAAATAATGTTGCAAATAAAGCACAAGATGTGAACGATCGTTAGTGATTAGCTTGTTAGCATTTACCAAAACACCGACTGGCAACAACAACACCTGCCTGACATGACTTGGAAGTTTGACAGCCCAGCTAACCACAAACAAGGCTAGCTATAAGCTAACATGCTAGCTAACATTTAGCTTGCTGGCTCATGCTCGTTAGAGTATTTAACACAAAAATAACATGGGACATAATAATTTTATAAGTCCGACTACAATTCGGGGCGAGTTTGTTGTGTATATACGGTGCTGTGTCTCACCTTGAATGAAAAGTCTAGGTCACTTATACATTTGTTCCTGCACACCCTAGTTATACAATTTTACGCTTTAGCAGTCCATCCATATTGACCGGGGGTATTCGTGGGAAGTCACCTATATCAAAATCGCATTAAGTGTGAAAATTAAGATCTGTATATATTTCTTTAGATTCAATATGGCGATAAATTACACCGTTTTGCAGTTTTATCGCGTAAAAACTGTTTTTAAAGCACAGCAATTCGGTGCTACATAAGTGTTACCCCCGTTTTTAGAGAGTGGTTTAGTCCATTGCTACGGAATATCTTATCCTCCGCTCTGGCTCTGAATCGGTCCCTCAACCAACAACATGGCGAGTGTTCGTGCTGCCTCCTGTCTCCTCTCCAAGAAGATATTATCTAAAACAAAAGCAGTGAGTAGTTTCAGTTGAATGCTGGATCTTTCATCTGTCTATATGTGCTCTGTACGTGTGTTTTAATTGTATTTTTCTTTACGCTGAAAGGAAGAATTTTACTTCACGTCGAGCTTTCGTAAGCGGCAGATTCTGACTTGCGTAAGCTGTGTTATGTAGCTCAGGGTGTTTCAATGTGACACCTCAAAGAAAAGCCATTATGCGAGTCCAGCAAATGTCATATGTAGATATTTTATTTCCATATAGTTCACATTATATTTACAGAGTAATGTTTTCAGTAAACTTTTAACGTAACTGAGGAATTTCAACATGTTCACAAGAGTTTCTTCAGTTGCCCTTGTGGAAAGCAGTTATAGCTACTTTGTGTTAGCTAGCCAAATGTCAACGGATACAGTGCCATTATCTTTAAAGGCAACTGTAGAGTAATTTAACATTACCATGATGCCATTGTTAATTTAAAAAGATCATAAAGTACAAAGTGGGCTGTAAAATTTAAATGTAATGACAACATATTAATGCTTAATCACACATTGTTATGCAAGTGTTATTAGGAATATAAAGCTGTCTGTAATATGTTAATAATCATACTAATGTTTGCTCATTAGAAGTTTCCTGTCGGCATGTAGCCCTCAGTTTGGTTAATGATTCAGTGGTGCTGCCTATGTTTAACTTATCCATTGATATCAATTGTCCTCTTGTCTACCAGGTCCCTGCTGCTGCTGTTCAGGGATCCAGGAACTTTCACTTCTCCATCTATGGCAAGAAGAAAAGTGCTAAGATATCTGATGATGTGAGTTACATTCAGTCTTTAATGTAAATGTGTATGTAGTGGGGCTATTAGTGTGGATGCATGATAGGATATTATTACATTATTCACTGCATCATCAGGTTTCCATATCAATGTTACTACCATTTGATACATTACATACATACATACATTATATACAATAATAACCTTAAACTGGTGGTGCACACTTGCAGCACTCTCCGGCGTTAGTGGCAAATTCAGTTTCCAATATGTGCATGCTGCTCTTGTTTGGATGTTTTACAGTGACATCTCTCCTTCATTTTTTTCAGATCTCTACTCAGTACCCAGTAGTGGATCATGAGTTTGATGCTGTGGTGGTAGGAGCTGGAGGAGCAGGACTTAGGGCAGCTTTTGGACTTTCTGAGGCTGGCTTCAACACTGCCTGCGTCACCAAGCTCTTCCCCACCAGATCTCACACTGTAGCTGCACAGGTATGATAACATTTTTAATATTTAAGACAGTATGAACCTTATCAATCTGGTATGGTAACATGTTATCATGTTATCAATGAAGATATAGATTATTTGTATGTTTTTCAAACCCGTCTGCATTCATTAAGTAACAGCACACATAAAATATTTGTTATGCAAATCCAAAGTTTTGTATAAGTACAATCAACTGCTTTTCTCAAAATGTATTGAACTGTTGAATATTGATCTGGTCCACAGGGTGGGATCAATGCAGCTTTGGGGAACATGGAAGAGGATGACTGGAGGTGGCATTTCTATGACACAGTAAAGGGATCTGATTGGCTGGGGGACCAGGATGCTATTCACTACATGACAGAGCAGGCTCCTGCAGCAGTAGTGGAGGTAAGGTTACATACACACAAGCAGATCCGCGGTTATGTGAGCTGACAATTACTGGCTTTTTGGCACTAAATGAGGGAAATCTAGAGAATGTGAGTCATTGAATTAGAATATATCACATAAAATTAAGAAAATAAACAGTTGCCTTATCTATCAGATTTAGACCATGCTTTTCTTTTATCTGGGGTGGAATTTCTAGTGAACAAATTTTCGTTTTTGGGTCACACCCTCATGGTTTTCTCCACATACCTATACAACACAACAGCAAATCTCAATGTCATGTTGCTTTGTCTCTTTTTTAAGCTGGAGAACTTTGGCATGCCGTTCAGCCGCACTGAAGACGGCAGGATCTACCAGAGGGCCTTTGGAGGTCAGAGTCTTAAGTATGGAAAAGGAGGCCAGGCCCACCGCTGCTGCTGTGTAGCAGACAGGACAGGACACTCGCTACTGCATACGCTTTATGGACGGGTAAGTCCTCACACTTATTTTTCATCCTTTGTCTGACTCAGTCCATACATAAAGAAACCAGTTGTTCTGTGGAGTACCAATGTGTGTTCAATCCGTCTGCCCTTCTGCCTTTCATTCAGTCGCTTCGTTACGACACCAGTTACTTTGTAGAGTACTTTGCCCTGGACCTGCTGATGGAAAACGGAGAGTGTAAAGGAGTGATCGCTCTGTGCATGGAGGACGGATCTATTCACCGCTTCAGAGCACAGAACACTGTCATAGCTACTGGGTAGGTATCACAGTCACTGTGAACCAAAACATAAAAAGTCGACACTTGTGTCGTCTTTTCTAACTCTCGTTAGCTGCCATAGTTTGAGAGTTGATATGAGACATATACAAGTTTATAAATGAGTTGTAACTTTCCTTCCAGGGGTTATGGAAGAACCTATTTCAGCTGCACATCTGCCCACACCAGCACAGGAGATGGAAATGCAATGGTGACCAGAGCTGGCCTGCCCTGCCAGGATTTGGAGTTTGTACAGTTCCATCCCACAGGTGAGGAAAAATGAAACGTATTAACTTATTAAACAAAGTCATAAAATAGGTCTTCTACTGAAGCTTGAAAGCAAGATTTAGGTTTGAAAGACAGCTCAACAGCAGCTACATGCATACAAAAAAGACATGTCTGTATTGTTTATAGTTATTTCAACAGGTAAAGGTATTCTAATAATGTGCGTTCAAAGTCCATTATTTTATTGTCGAGCTGTAAAGGTGCGATAAGACCGTTTAAATAGTGTCGGCTGTGTTTCATTCGCAGTCTGTTTGTCTTTATATGTAGCGGTCATTGTCATTCTCTGTTCCTATTTTAGTTTGAATTTTACCAAAGACAAATTAGGAGATACTGAGTGATGTCGGTTAATAAGTCTGTTAATACATGGACTTAGGCTCATTATTTCTGGGCCGATCTGTAAGTCTGTTCAGACCTGGCTATTTACATTGAGCTCTGATAACAGACCCCACTTACATAAAGACAAGTGGTCATCTTTATTTTTGTTCCTGCCGGACATTTGACACCAGACTCTTAAGTTATGTATGTGGTCTGCAGGAGGTTAGCAAAGGCTAAGTCACTGCAGGTTTTTCTCACCTTTTACATGATGCACCAACTTTGCAAGTTGTTTACGTGTCTGGTTACAAATATGCAGCATACTTTTCTTATATTGGTAAAATGTTTTAGGTACCTACAAAAGCCTTTCTCTGTGAAGACTGAAGTGAACCTCCAGAATAATTACAGACTTTGTCATTAGCCAGCTGATCAGACTGACTCTTTTGTGGGAGTTTATAACATTGACCGATGGCCAATCAGAGCACAAAACTATCTTATAAAAATGTACAATGAACAATAAAAAACAGTAGCTCAACAGGGCTAAAGGGATTGTGTAAAATGCTATCAGCACGTTAAGAGTTTTACATCAGAGCATGATGATTTCCTTTTTCTAACTAATGCATTGTATGAATATCAGCACTACAGGCAATTTGAGTGTAAAAAGTAAAACATTCTGATGCTCTAGAGGAGTAAAATCATAGTGTAAATGCCAAAGTAAATGAAGTTATCTCTGCTCAGTCAATAAAGCTCACTGTTATAGTCTTTACTGAGACAGTATTGTGTCATAACAATAAAGCTTTGATGTTTTTATGTTCACAATGTGGACATTATGCTTCATTGATTACAATGTTGTTAAAATCTATTACATCAATCATACTTAGGAATCTTATGAAGTATTTTTTTGCAAAGATAACTGGTGTTTCGATCTGTAGTTGGTTACTTTTGTAAAAGAGAAAAGAAAAAAAGACAAGTGCAGGACATAAAAGCAGACAGAAGAAGCTATACAAAATTAGACCGAGACATACTGTAAGCTTAAACTCTCTCTAATTTCACATAGCACTCAATGAGACAGATAATCTGTGAAAGAAAGAAAGATCTTATTCCTCTGCCTTCTCTATTGCCTTGTAGTGCTGCTAATGGCCTTACTGCATGTGAATGAAAACAACCAATCAGAGCTGAGGAGTCTCACGCAGCTGTCAGTCACTGCTGTCAAACTAGGCTGCACTGATCGAGTATCAATCACTGCATTGTGTATTTCTCACCTAATATATTTTCAGAAACATATTGTAGTGTACTGTTTAGCTGTAAAATGAGAACGTTTGTCCGGCCAGTGGGTGGTGCTGGGTACTTTGGTCGACTGTTTGCAACATGGCTGCCAGGCCACAAGCCTAGTTTGATTGTTTGACCGCACATGAAAAGTGAGTGACATGATATAATGCTGCATCAGAGACTCCTCGGCTCTGATTTGGTATTATCGGTGTGCTGCTATAGATTCTAGCGAAAGCCATCAAAAGCAGGAGGAAGAGGAGGAGGGACATCTTTTTTTTTTTTTTACAGACTATCTTTCATGTACTTTAAATATACATTGACAGTTTCAGCAAATATGACACAAAGTTATTTTCATAAAAGTTTCCAACTGTAGCTTTATTAGTTTACTGTATATTTTATTCATATTATTCATAATTAACATTTGGATCCAATGAACAAAACCTTGCAGAGCAGGTTAGGTGTCTTGTATAAGTTACCTACCATAGTAACCCAGCGGAGTAATGTACCCCACTTAAAACACAATTACAGATGTAAACCCAGGATTTGGTGTTAGTGTTTGCAATGTTTGTATTCATGAAGAATAACTAAACTGTGTCTCTTATTTTAGCAAAATGTGAGTCTCTTGTAACATGTGAATCTTTACAGGAATCTACGGAGCTGGTTGTCTGATCACAGAGGGTTGCCGTGGCGAGGGAGGGATCCTGATCAACAGTGAGGGAGAGCGATTCATGGAGCGCTACGCACCCAACGCCAAAGATCTGGCTTCCAGAGACGTGGTGTCCCGCTCCATGACCATAGAGATCAGAGAGGGCAGGTATGGACAAAGTGTGTGTGTGTGTGTGTGTGTGTGTGTGAGATGTAACTGTGCATGCAAAAATGTAATAGTTCATACACACTTAAATCATGTCTTAATTCCTGCCTGTCTTTGTTCTCTCAGGGGTGTTGGTCCAGACAAGGACCACGTGTACCTACAGCTTCACCACCTGCCTCCCCAGCAGCTGGCCACAAGGCTGCCTGGTATCTCAGAGACAGCCATGATCTTTGCTGGAGTTGACGTTACTAAAGAGCCCATTCCTGTCCTGCCCACCGTTCATTACAATATGGGTGGAGTACCCACAAACTACAAGGGACAGGTAGGTAATGTTTGCACATTTGTGTGCATCCACACACATTTCCTCCCCTCTCTCTTTTAAGTACTGAACAGACAAAGTGACACACCTTCAATTTTTTTTTCCCATCAGGTGATCACTCATACCGATGGACAAGACAAGGTGGTTCGTGGACTGTATGCCTGCGGCGAGGCGGCAAGTGCCAGTGTCCATGGTGCTAACCGACTGGGTGCTAACTCTCTGCTTGACCTGGTGGTGTTCGGCAGAGCCTGCGCCCTGACTATCGCAGAGGAGCACAAACCTGGTGAGGACTTCTGTTAAATAACATGACATTACTACCACTGGCATCTGTGCACCTGTACACATCACGTGCTTGCTTCACTGCTGACTCTGGTGTTATGTCTTCTTTCCAGGAGAGACACTGTCCCCTCTGGCGCCCAGTGCAGGAGAGGAGTCTGTAGCCAACCTGGACAAGCTGAGGTTTGCCAATGGAAGCTTGAGAACCTCTGAGATCAGGCTCAACATGCAGAAGGTACACACAAAAAACATGCACACAGACGCATGAGGTCATTTTGTATAAGAAAAATTATTTGGAAAAGTCATTGACAAGCGTGTACGTACAGGTAATCAAACGTTACAAAAGAACGTGTTAAGTCACTGTACATTAGATGTCATATTCTACTGCTGTGTTCCCTCTCCTGAGGTCCACAGAAAGGTCTATAGACAAACATAAATCATATGTCTCTCCCTGCCTTTCCTCACAGACCATGCAGGCCCACGCTGCAGTGTTCCGTACCGGCGCAGTTCTGAAGGAGGGATGCGACAAGATGGACGCCATTTACCAGACCCTGGATGATATCAAGACCTTTGACAGAGGTACAGTTCCACTTTGTGTGCCTCTGTCTCTCTGTTTATAATTAATTTCCCCTCCGTCTGCAAAATGTGACACACTGTAAGTCATAAAATACCTTTCCTTTTCTCTGCTCCAGGCATCGTCTGGAACACAGACCTAGTGGAAAGTTTGGAGCTGCAGAATCTGATGCTGAATGGCATCCAGACCATCCACTCCGCTGAGCAGAGAAAGGAGAGCCGGGGAGCCCACGCCAGAGAGGACTTCAAGGTTGGTTTTACCATGCTTTCTGTGTTTATGTGCTTCTTTTATCCATAGTTTTTTTCCTCTGCTTCTCCTCTCTGCCTATCCATCTTTCTGTCAGCGCCAGTGTCCTTTTCTTTCTGTTATTCTCTGCTTATTTTGGTGACATCAGTCTCTACTCTGGCTATTTATTTTTGTTTCTGTGGATAATTGTGTAAAAAGGCAATCATAACGTGCCAGTCTGTACTGCAGTCCATCTCTCCTCTGACATGATTTTTCTTTACTATATTCCAGGATCGAATTGATGAGTACGACTACTCAAAGCCTCTGCAGGGTCAGGAGAAGAAGCCCTATGATCAGCACTGGAGGAAACACACACTATCCTACGTCGACCCCAAGACTGGAAAGGTACAACCCCCCCTCAGTGTGTGGTGCTAACAGCAGCAATTTAGGCAGCTTTAGTTGTCATTACGAACTTTAAAGGTCAGCAGAGTTAATAATATATGATTTGTTTTGTCTAATCACAGGTGACCCTGGAGTACCGCCCCGTCATTGACAGCTCTCTGGACGAGCAGGACTGTGCCCACGTCCCTCCTGCCATCCGCTCCTACTAAGACCATCTCCTTCCCCTCTCCTTCCTCTGCTCTCACATTCAGTTCGCTCATTATCTTCTATTTATAAAAATACATTTCCTCTAGTAGAGATAATCATTTTGGGACAAACTATGCTCATGGTTACACGTGTATCCATTTAGTATGGTTAAATACAAAACTGTTTTGTCTATAAACTTCATCACCTCGTCTCACCTTCCTGTTCCTCTGTGTGCTTTGCCTTGATTTAATCTACATGCAGCTGAGAAGATATTTCAACATGGATCTTGTGACCTCTCACACTGTGTGAGCTGGTCCTATTATGTTGTCGGAAGCTCAAGACAAGTGGGCGTCTTTTAAGACACTATCTGAAGAACGAAAAGATAGAGAATAGTAAACATGTGTTGCACGTTGCAAGCTTGGCTTTTTGTGATGACGCCATACTCTTGTTTCTGAGTCTTGCATTGCAGTCTTTAAATATATCTTCTCTCCTATGGCTTTCTGAAGTGAAGAGATGGTGGGAGTGATGGCCAAGTTTTGAAATGCAAATGTCAGAGACAGGATACAGAGGGAAGCTTTAAGTATGTAAATATTGCATAAATGTACAATAAACATGACGAGTTATACTGTATGTTCTTGTTGAAGTGTCAGGTAGTCTTCTCACTCATTATGGCCTTCAGTTGTGGACACTTCTTGTGATAATGTGTGTGGTTCAAATTATAAAGTACATCATCTGTGTCTTGCTCAGTAGATAAACAGCTGATACTTAATTGAGCTAAAGTTATTTATACTTCTTCACTCTAAAGATTAACCAAACAAAGCAGCTTGATGCATGTGTGTATATATTTAGCCACAATATGGTGTCACATCTATTGGAACAATGGCTTCTTAATACATTTTGGTGTTGCTGTTGCCTTCTCTTAAAACAGGATAAATCTCAGTAAGGGGTCAGTGTCGTACACAAAGCAGTGTGAGTGATTGTGCTTTTCACGTTGCTGATATGTGTTCTTCCAGAAGTAATGAATTATTCTGGGCACCAACATTTGTGTCGGATCTAGTGCGTCAGGAGCACCTGATGATAAAAGCAGTTGCTGTTAAAAGTGTGTGTGATGTAGAGTTGATGGGAAATCTCAAACTGCAACTTGTCACTTGGTCACTTTGAAGGATGCATTTGATGGCTTAATTTATTTGCCTGTTTTTAAAAAGGCGTGAGTTAATTTTCTTCAGGTTTTGCCATTTGTACTTATTTTCATTTGTTCAATAAAGTGTAGACTATGCATAGAAACAAAAGCTTTTGGTTTGTCTTTGTCTAACAGGCGCAACAGCACAGATGCCTGCAAGGGTGTAGGTTTTGTTTCAACATTGGTTTTGGGGTCCTGCCAGATATTTGTGAGCACTGAACACTTAATTTCCTGCATTCTGGTGAATTGTTATGCATTAATTGGAGCCCTTTCTGCATTTATTTAAAGTGTTCATGTCTTAAATTCTGTCAAAATATAAGACCTTTGCTCATGCTCATGTTCTAAGTATTGAGGAGGATGTGTCCCCTGGGTCCCCCCCAAAAATCTACACCGATGGACACCTGCAAATTTCAATGCTATTCAGTTAAAGAACCCTCTAATAAATCCCACATGTACATAACATGTATTGTTCTTGAATTACAGGGGCTTGTACCTTTATTGTGTTCACTGCCTGTTAATGTCCACTAGGAGGCAGCAGATGGTACATTATTCAACCAGAACTTCTGCATCAGGATCACAAGGTTTCAGAACAGTACAGAGACAGAACATTACTTCTTCATGGTAAGGGCTGTTCCTTTTCTCACCACATCAGTGTTACTGTTTAACATTATTCAGATAAAGGGCAGTAATATGGTGACTGGTGCAGTTCCTCAGTTAAACCCCTGCTGTAAGCAGCGTTTTCACCTTACAGGAAATTCTGCAGGAAGTCAGTAATTCCTAAACAAACACTTAAGTAACCCAAGCCCATTTTTATATCCTGTCCAGCTGTACAAGCCAAACTCAGAAAGGTCAGAGCTGAAAGTGATGGAGGTAGCCGTATCCCTCTGTATTCACAAAACCCAAAGTACTGTTGAGAGTAAAGAAAGGGAAAACAATCCTCTGTTTACCGTTGTGCCACTCCCTGTGTGGAGTCAGTGGACGATTACTATCTGTAGGCTACCTGTATGGAAGAGCATCTGAAACATGATCAGTATGTCATCAAACTATGATCTCATACTGGAACGTTTTTATTACAACACCACTGAGTGAGTTCCCTGTTGGATAAAGATTGAGCAAATATTAGTTAGGCTGACTAAACGTCCTCTTTTGCCCGGACATGTCCACTTTTCACGTCCCGTCCGGGGCGTCCGGCGGTCTTTTATAAACTGATGATAATGTCCGGTTTTCTGTGTGTGTGTGTGTGTGTGTGTGTGTGTTAAGAGTGCGGCACGGGCCGCATATTTCTGTCCGAACCCAAACCGAGCCCGACATTATTTAATGACCAAAGCACTGAGTTTGTGTCACACAGTTGTTACGGTTACAGGCTATTTAACAGGCCGGGCGTGCTCAGCTGCG